>NC_134365.1:196946962-197252065 GCF_035582795.1 Mycteria americana
TCTAAAGGAGATTTGTGAAAGCTCCATTGCTTTTGACATTTAAAGCTAAGACAGCTGAACTCTGGAAATGGTTACAGAAAAGAGTCCTTTACTGGCAGGAAGATGGATGATCTGGCTTTCTCTTTCCAGTTTCTCTTTCCTTGATTATTCACTTATTTTCATTAATTTCCTTCTTCCATCCTTGTACTACAATTAGGTAAATTTTATCTTCATTATACAGTCATTACTGAGTGACAGGTTTGATAATCTTGTATAAGCTTAGACCACGAGAGTTCAGATTCAGGCTGGAATAATTTGCTGAGACGTAATATGGAAGTTTCCGTAGCATCTGTCCTACATTTTGTCTGCTTCTGGTCTGTGTTTCCTTTCTTCTTTTCACAAACACCAGAAGTTCACCAAAGGAGCAAGACAAGATAAATAGACAAGGACATGTACGAGGTGATAAATCCACAAAAATTTATTCAAAGCCATAGTCTTTGAAGTTAATTATGATTCCTTAAAAGATATGTATTCTTCTGTGTGGCTTGTAAATGTTTTAATCAAGTAATCGTATCCAATGAGAAAGGAATCAGAAAGTTTTAAGTCTTTGACAATGAATTTGCTTTGTTCAGATTAGATTGAGTTCATTAAATTTAAATGATCAAAACAGAGCAGCAGTCAAGCCTACAACTCTGATCAGTAACTGGCCTGCCAAAGTAAGCTTCTTCCCCTTATATTTGGAGGGCTTAAATTCTGCTAAGTCCTTGTACCTCTTGTATTCCTGCTCAGTGCCTTTCTTAGCCACTTTTCTGAGAGGTACTTTGCTGTTTTCATTAATGAGGCACTGGAACTTAGGTGGAATTTAAGCTATCTGAAAATTGCCTTGCAATAGTTTCTTCTTCTCTAATTCAGTTGTACAAGAGCGAAAACTACTAAAGAACATATTAGAGTGAAGCACAAATTCCTTCTCCCATTCCTCCCATACTTTGGAAGTTTGTACTTCTCTTTACCCTATCAAATTGAAACTCCAGAACTAGAGGAGGAGAATGGTTGCAAACTTGTGATGACTTCTTCGTGAGAAATAATACAGTTATTATTATCTCCTTTTTGTTCATCTTCTGCAGACATGGGATGCCTACCCAGGTAGGAGAGCTGAGTGCTGAAATAACAATTGCCAGGGAGAAGAGAGTAGGAAGTTGAGGGGAAGAAAATGGGAAATGACTTGTCTAAGACAGGAGTGATGCACTGAGCTTTGTACATTCTTATTTCTTTTGTGAGATTTGCACTTTCTGTATTTCAGTTATACATTCTCTAGAGGTGATAGGTGGAGACACGGTGAGTTGAACTTTGCAAAGTTTCTAGCATTTATGCTTGTTTTCTGCCTGCTTGGAAAAGGAGCTGGAGAACTGTTGATTACTTTAGCAATGATGCATTATTATCAGTCAACAAATAACCACAATCAGCTCTTAATAATAAAGTCAGATAAATGCTGGCTTAGGGACTCTAATTATTAATTTAAAAGAAAGAGTCTTTTATTTATTCCACAAATTTGAGGGACTAATGATGAACATAGCACTTTGTACAGAGTACATTTTTCTCTAATCTCACTATTCTTAATAATGTAACCACTTCCCATTAGGATATGGCATTTTTTGTGTCCTACTTCTTATTGTGATTGGAGGGAGCAGTAAGTTCAAATCTGCATCTTACTTCAGTGGAAATTAGCTGCATGGCTGTTTCTACTATGAAACTGTAGGAACTTCGGAAAATAACAATAAAGTCAGGAATAGTAACTTAAAGATATGCTGAAAGATCATATCAAAGAGAACTGGTATATTGGAATCATGTAGGAAAACATGCAGATAGTATCAAAATTACTGTCTTTTGTCTCTTCAGTATACTTGCATGCTGCTTCCATGTTTTAATAAACATGTATGATTCATTGTTCATTACTAGAGAATTAAAAAATTAAAATGTATATGCCCTCAGAAAAGATGCACTTTCTTGACATCAGCACATACCTGTCTTTCAAATCACAAGTCTTCAGCAGGTATCAATGGCTGCTGGGTTGAATCTGCAGAAAATGCATGCACTCTGGTTTTGTAAAAAATAAACTACTCTCAGCAATCACAGTTTGGGTTCTGCCAAAAGCCTCCTGAAGAAAAGTTGTAACATGAGGAGACAAAATCTGTCCTTTTTCCAAAGCAAAGTTGAAAAAGAAACTTCCATGTGATGGGTGGACTAGCACTTGAAAAATTCAGAGGGCTTTTTTGCAGTTGACCCTTCATGCAGTTTGAAGTTATTTGTGTTGCAGAATACCATCACTCTCCAAAAACATATAGTATATGGTATCTATTACCTCTATAGTGAGATTCTGAGAAAATTAAAATGCCAGGAGAAAATAATAAAATCAGATAATTAGTCAAAACGGACAACTCACCTTGACTTTCAAAGTCTTTCAGAAAATTGACAAAGTATATTTCAGCTTGGTGCTGAATTAAGTTATATGAAATTACAGAAGGTGAGATTATTGAGTTATTGCACAGTGTAAAACCCTGACGCTGTTCAAGTTAATGTTTAAAACTTTGGCCCTTAAGTAGTTTTCATAACATTGTGAAAGATATTTAAGCTAGCAGTTTCCAAACTGCGACTATCTGCCACTAGTATCTGACAAAGGTTTTATGTTGCCCATCCTAGCTGTAGATATCCTACTGAGAAGATACTGTGCTGCTGCTGAATTTTGTTGCACAGCCCCATCATGGTCCCAAGCATACATTAAGAGGCCCCACAAACAAAATTTTGGGAAGTCCTGCTTTAGCCTGTTCATAAGTATTAGTGTGTGTTTTATATTTATCTTTAAAGCTTCAGGACAATAAATAGTTAACATAATTGGTGTATTATACTAAAAGGGGAGAGTATTCATCACATGTAACTTGGGTTATGATTTTTTCAGCTATTGACTCCTTTATTTGTTGTGTATTTGAATACTTCAGAATCATGTGGCCACCTCAGGAAACAGCAATATTACTATTGCTCTTGCCAGAAAACATAAAAAAGATCATGTATTTATGGTCGCATTAAGCCCATAAAATAAAAGAGGTATATCAAGATTCTTCTTTACAAATATTTGAAAGTATCTGGAACCTGTGCAATATGAGACCATTTAAGAGTTTAGCATATCTCTACAGAACTAGAGCAAAAGTCAACAGAAAATAAGCCCTAAGTCAAAGCTCTGATGAACTACATTCCTCTGTCAGAGCATGGGAATAGGCACCTGTGAGAATTACAGACTGGGTCTTAGGTGGGGGGAACCAGAAGAAACATGTAGAAATTTGTTAATCTGCTTACCATTGAAATGAAGATATTCCTTCAAAGTGCAGATGGAGATTCTGGATAAACTGTGGGATGGGCAGTAAGCAGAACAACTTGTGAGACTGGAAACTTGCACAAACGGTGAGGGGATGGGGTTGGGTCACATTTTCAAGCTTGTTTGGCTGATAGGTGAGGATTTGGTATTTTTTCAAGTCCAGCAATAACTGCAGTGTAGGAAAAAAAAGTAACAGAATGTTACTGGATTAACAACCTTGCAAAGTATATTTCATAATATGGCAAAGTTCTTGAGCAAGAGTAAGAAAAATGAGTTCTAAATTTCCTCACATGCACAAAAGTCCCACTGAAAGTTTGTGACACTTCCTATAAAGCATTCAGGTGCTTTTGAAAATTATTCCGAGGTAACATATGCCCAGTTAATAAAATCAGATTCTAGTGATATACCTAGGATCCTTCTGTCTTTCTTTGTGTGAAATTCCAACAAAATAATGTTAGCTTGATATAGTAATGGACATATTTCCTTGGTAGTACCATGGGACCACAGACTCGATCATATTTGACATTCCCAGAGATCTATGATCATTTTGGTACTGCCATATCACCAGCTATCATATAACCAGCGATCTGTGCAAACACTGAGGTCCATGTTTGAAACAAATTTGGAGAAACTTAAAAACTTTTTTTAAAATGTAGTGACCTTCATAGAAGTTTTAGGCTGATGGATCTGAGATTTCATTATATGACATTCTTGTGTGGTTACTTTCTGTAGGAGAGAATGTTGTCACCCTCAAGACTCTTCTTAACAATCACTCTAACTATGGAGTATTTTAAATTTTAATAAAAATGGAAATAGACTGCTCTTACCTATCCAAGTTAGTTTTGTCCAAACTAAAAGTCTTGCCCAGTTTTGAATTATCTCAGAGCTAAGACTTTTGCAGTGCAGCAAAGGGAAACCTCCTCTGAATTAGCCTGGAGTTCTCCAGAAATAAAACAGACAGGACATTGCAGCCAGCTCCTGCATTTGAAATATTTTTCTTCCAGAAATTAACTTCAGTAAAATCTCACCAGACCTTGGATCACTTTATCTATGCTTTCTATGGATTCTGAAATTCTCTGGCACTTAGACTTTTAATCCAATATTTCAAAAATCGGGTCTGGAATAGGTAATGTTTTGGTGTCAAAGATTTAACAGCTTATTTGTACTGTATATTCAGAGAAACATTGTCTGGCCTTAATCTAATCTTTGTGATAAAGTAGTTAGTGATATGGTATATAATCTACTGTAAGTTTTGCAGCCAGTATTTATAGTTCCTATTCAAACAGTATAATGGTGAAATTTCAGTAGCTATGTAATAACGTTTTTGCACTGTGGCAAAAGCCTTTGCAGTTAGTCTGGGGAATGATTTACTTACATTAAAACGTCAAAAAAGCTGCTAAACCTGCCAAGAAACAACAGAATGTAACACTGCAACTTGTATGTATTTCATTCTACAATAAGCACATCATACATCAAGACCAAGAGAGAAGTACATGAAGCCAATAACTAGAAGAAAGAATACACACACTGGCCAAGACAGCAATATAAAGTCAGCAGTCAGCAATAAGCCGTTTTTTATGAACAACAGGCCTGACCAAGATCAGTGCCTGTACTGAGAGAAAGCAGAGTACCGAGTATTTGTGCAACTAAGGATCTAGACTCTGAGAGTTCACCTCAAGCTGTACTTTTATCTCCTGTGTCATCAGAGTTTACTGAGGTATTACAAATAACTGTAGATATAGATATATGGAAAAAAAATCATGTTTGGGAGATGAAAGATGATTAAACTAAAAAAGAATCCCCCTGGAAGACAAAAATACTCCACAGACCCTGGGTTTTTTTAAATAAAAGTTGGAATACTATCATGTATCTCTTACGCAAGAGGGCTGTCAAGATAGCCCTCCATTTCGTGTTTGTATAGTATAGATCACATGCTATCTTGAATTGTTCAAGCCTTGTAAGGACTTATCTTGGGGGACACGTAATGCTACTGAGGTAAATAAAAAAAACCCAAAAGGAATGCTAAAAGACAGAAACAAGTTTAAAAAGCCTTAGTGGGAAACCCCCAGTATTCCAAGCAAGCAGGGACAAACAGTTCTTTCTGAAATAAAGGCAAAAGTGCATTATATAGGCTCAGAAAATGCTTTTGAAACCAAACTTTTCAGACATGACAAAGCCTGCACTTTGCATGTGAATGACAGACAGCAAACTCTAAAATTGCCACTTCAATGTTCTCATATACAACTTTTTAAAATAAAAGAATTTACCATGAGTACAAACAACAAATAACAGCAAACTCTACAATAGTAAGAATTGCTGTAAGCTGGAATGCATACATTTACAGTTTTTATCTCAGATCACCTTCTCTTCTGTGCAATGTTTCCATTTTGTATAAAGTTCTTAAGAAGATGAGTTTAATTGCATTAAATGGAATGCAGATATCTAAGCTAAAAAAAGACTAGACCTTCTTGATGAGTGTTATTTTTTTATTCGGAAATTGTGTTCAAAAGGTTGCAAATGCTGAAGAGTGGTCACACAAGCAGCTCAGGACACTCAGCATTTAATTCCAATGCAAACTAAAATGAATGTAAGAGCAACAAGTATGAGGTTGTAAACTGGACAAAATTAAGAAGGAAAATTTAGTTTATTCATCCAATTTAAAATTGGCAGTATATACTCAAAAAACCCTAGGTATGGCATGGCAAATAAAAGCATTCAGTTTTGCAAAGGAAGTAATTATTTTTAAATTTGGGGTTACTCCAGTTCAGAAAAAAACTCCCTAAAGATTCAAAATTCTCCATGACAGTGAATGATTCCTCAGCCTGGGCGTGATATGTCAGGAGCCTCCAGCAGCTTGCTAGGTGGGCTACTAAGGAGCTTGTATAGCTTAACTGGCAGGTAAAGGTATTTTCCCCAGAGGAAGGTTGTCAGAATTAAGCTGTCTTTGAAAAGTAATTCAAGTTTGATGAATTGACAAATATCAATTAAATTTAAAAAAATCACTTAGATTCCAAAGGAAATTGCTATCACTTTGACATTTAAAATTTTAAATTTAAACATTTATCAGGTGGTTTGCAACTACGCTGGTTTCTACATTGTCTACCCAGTTTTTTCCAGCAGGGCTAATCTATTTATTGACCACTTTATGCACATTCTCACTCAAAGTGTGCTCTAGCCCATTTCCCCATGTTGGTTTTTTTTTAAAAAAAGGTGGCAATATCACAACAGGACTATACAGAGAGGAGCAGGATTGGCGAGCAAGTGGGAGAGCATGTCACTTTTTTAAGTTCCTCAAGTGTTACTTTAAGATGAACTATTAAAATACAAACTATGATCTTTCCAACTTTTATCCTAGGATGTTTGGATATAGCCCAAGTGCTAATGCAGCACATAAAGCCTTCTCCACAAGGATATCTAGGTATGCCTCTTAAACATGCAAATCTTGCAATTCTACATTATGCTGCTTTTCGCTAGGAAGATTTTCCTTATTATTGCTATTAAGTCTCTTGCACTTCAAAATACACTTTTTAAACCTTGTTTGAAGTACATAATTGGAGGACCTAGGTGAAGTCCTAGTCACCTTGAATTAGGCTAGTTTGTTTTCAGTTATTTGCCAGAGTTTTATCAATAGATCTTTTTATTTGGATTATTGTGGTTGATGGGGTTTTGCTAAAATATTTCATATCACATGGAACTGAAATATTTGTGAATAGAAAATATCACTGCTGATAATCATCCCACAGCCATTTTTTTCTTTCTTATAATTCTCTAAGTAATTCCAAACAATAATGTTTTCCTGTTCTTTTGCATAACCATTACTTTTCTAAATATAAATAAAGCTTACCAAATACCCTGACATAGATAAACAGAATTTTTGAATGCTTTCAGTTGTGGTACTTCACAAAGAGCCAGGCATGTGCAAATAACACTGAAGTACTCAAAATATAATGTATATTAGAACTGGAAGTCTATAATGGTTAGGCTAACCCTCAGCTTGATAGTGCAAACCCTGGGACAGGCTCATGCTTACAGCTTTAGCTGTCTCAGAACATCTTTAGTGCATTTGTGTCTTGAAGATTTTGCAAAACTCCTGTAGGTTTATAAAAGTAGCTGCTACAGATCACTCTTCTCTCTCCACCCCTCTCATTCCAGCAGCAGATGTCTGAAGCAAGGGTGCAGGGAATCTGTCTGAACCTTAAGGTTCTGGCAACAGTAGTCATTGTTGTTTAGTGACCATCATACTCTTAAAATAAGACATTTTTTGAGCTCTAGGCCACAATCTCCAACCTTTCTGTTATACAAAAATATTTATATGGTATAAGCAATACATTTACATGCTCTGGGCATACAGAAATTATTCTTTTCCTTCAAGAACGATGCCTAAGGCTACTCTATCAAGGCAACTCTTCTTCAAAATCGAGATCAAATGGATTAGTTTAACAGAATGTGTTTTATGGTTTTTAATGGAGTTATCTTTTTCCCAAGATACAAAGGACATGCTAAAATCTGTAATCACTATTCTGTTTCTCAGTTTATGATTAAAAAAGCCATGAAAGAGTCTTCATAAAGTAAGGTCCAAGGGGAGCAAAATACACAAGTCAACATTATGCAGTAGTAATACATTTCCACATACTTCACCATTACCTTTTTAAAATTTTTTTTCTAGCAAGACATGGCTTCAGCTGTTTACGAATACCATTAGTAGTTACAAATACCATGAATAGTTAAGTTTCTGAAAGTTGTTTTTGTCAGTCACATGCTGTTTATGTCTGTTTCTGATCTCTGAAAGAAGAAATGTAGTTAATATTCTGAAAGCTTTAAGCAGATAACTAGTATTAACAATTAAAAATGTAAGACAAAATACTAGATAAATTAATAAGGGATTAAGGAATATATGCATGCACAGACAGATGACTGTTCTTGTGCATAAGGTGACGATCTTAAATTCAGCATTTAAACTCTACCTAATTCCTTCAGCTTCTTAGTTTCTGCATTTGCCATGAATATTCTTAGTGTTTAGAGGAAAAAGAAAGAGCATAAACTACAGCAAAGTATTACAGTAGCACACCTGATATTGTGGCTTTTAGCATAGGCAGGTGGCAGGAACATATATTTCAGTTTACCAAACAAAGAGTGGTGAAAAAAAAAAACCAGGAACACAGAGAAGTGACTTGCAAGACGTGTCATTGGTAGAGCCTGTGGCCTGTTCAAAACTTTATGTATAAGACTATATGCTTCTCCAGTTTGAAAGCTTTTGCTGGTTTTATCGGGGAGGGAGGAGCGAAATCTGATGTCTGTAATTTAGGCAATTAATTTTCATCTAGATATTTATATATTTAAATATCTGTGGTTCCTGATCATCCACTGGGCCTGGTGGAGTAGGCTTGTTTCTCTCATAGTTTAATTTTCTTCCCAGAGAAACTAGGGATGCGAGAGGAAGACAAGAGGGAGTGGGAGTAGAGATGGTGCACACCAGGTCTTGCCTGAACACGGCGTTAAGACATCAGCAGAATATTATCTGGATCTGGGCGTTAGGGAACGTATCCAGTTTCCACATTATAGAGAAAGCAGTCTGTCAAATGAAGCATATAAATTCCTTATACAGTCAGAGGCAAAGACATTGGTGTCTTTGAAGAGCTCCAGAGGGAGATCCCATCTGATTATGTGCAGGCATTTAAGAGACTTAGACAATGAAAAGAAAAATGTGCCTCTTCACTCATCTCTCTCACTTCCAAAAATTTACACAAGGAGATTTATTTGTTGCTATGATCAGTGTCCTTTTGTCATTTTGACAAGCTTCTTATAATTGAAATGCTGCAACTCATAAGCCCTCTCAAAACAGGGGATACAAAACATTAAAACTGAACAAGGTACATGTACTATAAATAATACCTGGAGCTAGTTTTATCTAGTCACCAAGTATAATGACATTTCTGATTTAAACAGCATACTCAAACTTAATCCCACCTCCCTTTAACTTTGGCTACTTAAAAAAAATGTAATTTACTGTTTGTGTTAAACTGTACCTTTATTTACAGATATCTTTAGTTTACTCCTCATGATTTTTTTTTCCAGAAAAGATTTTCAATGATGTACTTATCTGCTGCAATTTTGCCACATAAGATAATAATTTTCTTTTATGTGTCTGTTCTTAACACACTACTCTTCCCCCTGGCTGACATTCAGAAAGGAACTAACTACATCCCTGTCTTGATCCTTGGCCACTAGAGATGGACTTCTAATGAAGTTCACTGAATTCATCGAGGCTCTGCAAGAAGCATCTTGGCAGGGCTGACACCTAAACAGAAGCTGTTGAGAAAACCCTTTCCTCCCTAAGAAAAAATATAACAGCATGTGGGATGAGTGACACAGATCCTGTAAAATCATTGAGTAAGAACTGAACAACCCATCACCTCCCTCACAATGTATGTTTCTTCAGTTTCTTGATCAGGGACTAATTGCCCTTCATGATGGAAAAAATGTCATTTATAAAATCAAGCGTCTCAGGGTTGGAAGTGAAAATTTATTGTCCTACTGTTTCTACAGAATTCACCTAATCACCCCATGATGATTATCTCAGAAAAGTAAAGAACTGTTCCAAAGTGCTTTTCAGATTTAAGATTACCACACCGACATTCTGCAGAACTAATGCATCCTGCTTTCCTTCGGCCTTCTGGCTCACCACTTTCAGCACCTCCTGCTCCCCGATCCATTCCCCACCTCTCAGTGTTTTTCCACCATACTCCAGTCCTCTCCCAGCTTTCTTGCATTGTCTCCGGTTTCAACCTCCCACTATTTTCTCCACACCTGCCCAGGTGTCCTCTATTTCCCCTTCCCCAGAATCTCCCCAATCCCCCATGATTCTGGCAAGAGACAATATGTGCTTTACCTGTACGAATCTTTTCACTGCCTGGCCAGTTAGCACACATATGCTCATCGGCGGCTGCTCAGAAATTATACGTGCTGATATATCATCCTTAGCTTATAGTGGGCCATCATTTGAGTCTCTTGTGTCTATCCAGCCACAAATTTTGATTCAACTTTGAAGTGTGATCTCTCTGCTATTTCTTCCCATCTTTCAAACTGGCTTGAAACTGTCTAAAATACTCAAAAGTTGTGGGGGAAATGTCACAGCAGTTGAGCAAGCACTGAGACAGAACACTATGACTTTGTTCTCTTAAGATCCAAGCAAAAAAAAAAAAAAAAAGAGAAAATATGAAATAATTACTTAAAGTATAATTACTTTACATATAAGTACGAATAAAATATAATGGAAGAAACTCGGAGGGAAAAATACATTTAGCATTTTAATTAAAACTATAAATTCCAATAAGGAACACTTAGGAATGGGCTATTACAAAAAGTACATGAAACTAGACCATCCTGAAGGAAAAAGTAAGAGAACTGATTTTTAAAAGGTATTTTAAAATATTTTGATTGATATGGTCCAATATGTTTGAGTTTTATTTATGAAGGAAGAATAGAAATTGGAGTTTTATTGATTAGCATTTGTATTGAACCAAATAACAAAGGACCCCAATTAAAATTAGGTTCCCCTGGCACTAGGAGCTGGACTGTAGCATGATTCAAATTCAGGCTTCAAAGCTTTGATTCTCTGTTCTACCAGTTTCTCCTGAGTGTCGTGATGTCAAGATAGGAGGTTGATCCTCCAAATCTGGATCTGATGCTTTGCCAGACTTCACTCTTGGTAATTAAAGGAACTGTGATTATACCCTGACTTTGGCTTCCAGCATCCAGGATTTCTGTTCTTTCTCCCTCCCCATATCCTGCTCTTTCATGCCCCAAAATATAATGGACTTTGAAGAAAAACCTTTTCATATCACCAGAAAGAGCAAAAAATGAGACTGTCCAAATCTGCCCACTCAGGCTCATTGTAATATGTCAAACTAAATAAGCAAATCTTAAATGCTTTCAGAAATACTTAATTTTAGACATTCTTCTCTTGCGCTGTGCTGAAATCTCGGAGTTTGAAGAATTTTCTCTCTTGTCTGAAGTCTCCTTTGTGTTCAAATATCAGAGCTGAGCTCCAGCTGTCTCACCACTAGCAAAAGTAATCAACTGTCCCAAGGCAAACTGCGGTACAATCAAATGGTTCAAACACAATAATGATTTCAGAGTCGTGTGCCTCTGACAGTGTTGCCTAGCTTTGAGAATTTGGGTAAATTTTACATTTATAACTATCTGACATTATCCATGAAGTTTGTATTATTCATTAAGACTATTGAAATCAAGGCAATTTAATCAGATCTCAGATTTGACATAATTCTTTTCCTGAGGTTGGACAGAATCAGTCTCGACTGAGTCAGCACGATTTATTCTGACATCTGTCGGGTATGACAGAAGGGCAGATTGTCCGTGTAGAACGTTACAGATTTAATTTTCAGAAAGGTGTGTATGTAACTGTTTAGACGTGCAGTTAGCCATTTTAAGTGCAATGCTTGTACGGCAGTAACTGTAGCCTTGAAAGTAAAAGGAGTAACTTCCCACCAGTGTGCAGTTGCAGAAATATTTCTGAAAATATGATTGTCTTTAGATTACTTTTAAGCCTTGTCTACCTCTGCTTCGATGTGCAGGCAAGGCATCAGCAGTAGGCTCCGCACGCCGCTCAGCTCTGCATGAAGCAGGTCTTCCTAGCTGAAGTGCTCTTTCATACCGAGGAAACCGAGGCACGGCCCCAAGGAAGAGTCATTTTCTGAAGGAGCAAAGCCGGCCCCAGTTGTGGCAGTGTTTATACCAAGACAAAGCACGGGGGAGGCTGCTGGGGAAGGAGCGCGGCAGGGGTCAGCTCGGCGTCCCCCTCACGGCCCGGGCACCCCGGCGGCTCCTCACAGCCGCCCCCGGAGGCGTTGAGGCCACGGCCCCCGGCGGCCCTGAAGACAATGGGACCGGCCCGGCCGCTCCCGCAGGGCCGGCGGGAGGCGGCTCTAGCGCTCAGCCTCGCCCTCTGGAGGAACGGCTCCCCGTTGACTGCAGCGCAGCCGGCACGGCGGTTCTCCTCAGAAGCGCCTGCGAGGGCGCCCCCGGCCAACGGCCGCCGCGGCGGGGCGCGGCGGGGACACTGGGCAAGGCAGAGCTGGCTCCAGTGCCTGCACCCAGCGCCCCCGCCTCTCCCAGCCGCCCACCCAGCGGCCGCTGAGCCCCTCGGCGGGGCCAGCCCCTGCCTCCCGCGGCGGGAGCGCCCTTCCCTCCCGGGACGTTAGGGCGCGCTCTCGGGCCGCGGGCGCCGCCGCGCAGCGCTGCCCGCCAGGTGGCGCTGCCGCCCCGCGAGCCGGCGGCCGCCGCCCGCCCTCCCCTCCCGGCTCCGCCCGCCAGCGACGTCACAGCGGCGCGCGCGCGCTCCGGCGGGGGCGGGGAGCGGAAAGAAAAGAGGAAGCTGGCGGGGCTGCGCGCGCAGCTCGGGGCGCTGGCCGAGGCGGGGCCCCGCCCCTCTCCTCTCCCTCCCCTCCCCTCCCCTCCCCCAGCGCGCGCGAGCCCCTGGAAAGGGCGGGCTCGGGCTGGCGGTGGTTGGGCGCGCGCGGACGGCCGTGCGGCGGCCATTGTTGGCGGGGAGGGCGGGAAGCCGCTCAGCGGGGCCCGCGCCCCAGCAGCCGCCCCGCCGCCCCCTCTCAGGCAGCCACCGCCAGCGCGCTCCTCCTCTTCCCCTGCGGCCGGGCGGCAGCGCCGCTCCGAGCGTGGCGGCTGGGCGGGGGTCAGGGCGCTCGCCCGCTTCCCCACGGCCGCCCGTGCCAAGCGGCCGAGGAGGCCGCCGCAGCGGGCAGGGACGCGCCTGCTTCGGCGTGTGCCCTGAACCCGCCCTCCCTTGCTGGGGGAAGGGCGGCAACGGGGAAACGGGCTCTGCCGGCGCTTCCCCGCAGCCCCGCTCGGCGGGACGTGCTGGCCTCTGCCTTGCCCCGGGGACCAGGGCCGGGCCCGCCGCGGCGTGTGCGGCGTCAGGACGGGCCTGGCCTTCGTGCTCCTCAGCGGTGCCAGCGCGGGCTCGGTGCGGGTGGCGTTGTGCTGTGCCCTTGAGCTCGAGGGTGTGGAGACAGCACAACCTGGTTTGTGTTTTTTGGTGAAATAAAGCTTCCCGAAGTGAAGGATGGACAAAAGCAACACTTTTTTATTTTTAAGTATGCTACTGCCAGACAAATTGTTTGGGGCTAAATGTTGGAGGCATCTGGGTGGAATCTGGTGGCCTGGAGGTCATAATGTTAACAAATTGCTTTTTATGCTGAAGCGGAGAAAAACTTCCTTTGTTCTTTCTGTGCTATAGGATTTTTGGAGGAAAAAGCCTTTGTGATGCCTTTTACAGGGTGGTTCTACTGTCTTGTGTCCAAAATCCCAGGGAGGTTTTCTGCTGCTGTGAGAGCTGCTGTTTCAAAATTAGGTTTCTCTCTAACTCCCATGTGATGTTACGAGTGTGCCTGTCATAAAATAAACATAAATTAAAGCATCTGCCACCTTTCATTTGGTGTGGTTATACCCAGGCATTCTAGGACTTGCAGGTCCATGTTACACTGGGATGACGACAAGGACCCTCGTGGAATTATATTGGTATAATAAGGGGAAGCTTGGCCCAGGCTCTTGCGCACATTCCACACAAACTGTAACTTTTCATGAATGTTCTCTGTTATTTTAGTTTAACACATAAGCATAACTTGGCATGAAGCTAAGTAATGTGAAATAACATAGGGATGTTTCAACAATTATAGTTGCATTTATTTACGAAAAACAGATGTGATTTTTATGTTACATAAGTTTTTGAAGTAATATTAGCAATAAGAGCGATGTAACTTTTGTTACTTTTGTTGCTCCAAAAGTTTCAAGAGTTTCAGGAGTGGTTAATAGTCATAGATTTTTTTAAAAATGCATTTAAATATATCAATAAATACTTAACTCACAGCAAATCCATAGGTTGCATTTAACATGTTTTTGAATAATACTAAAGCCTAGTAGTTAAACCTGGATACTTGGGTGTCAAACTTCCAGTGACGGTCTGGGAATTGTGCCTAATTACTTTTCTGGGCCTGGGATTAATGCTCTCTCTATTGTTAGCTTGATGAAAATCGGTTCAGGATATAATTTAGAAGGTTTACATTATTTCAATTATTTGCTATTCTCTTGTTCTCTCATAATTCGTGTTCCAGCCTTTTCTCCATCACCACCTATTCATTCTTAGCCGCCAAAAATATCTTCCCCTCTGCCAAACTTTCTCTTCTTTGTCCTTGAGTAGCCTTTAATTCCAGAAGGTGCCTTTCACTCTTTTATTGTCTCCATTAATTTCTGATTTCTGTTTAGAAGTGGATTGCTAACAATATTTCTTCTCGATAGTAGATTGCAAGAGCTTTTGGGCAGGGAACAATGTAAAATTTGACAGAACTCCATGAATCTTCAAAAGAGTATCCTTTTTATCCTGTGCAGTGGGGTTTGAGGGTTTTTTTTGTAGTTTGTCATAAATACAATGATAGTATTGCAGTCATTTTACCAGTTTCATATTTATCAATAGTGTTTTTGTGAGTTGCATTTTTGTATGTAATGTAGGCACCAAAGAAACGCCATATGACTTACTCAGAAAATAGTGAATAGCTGAAGTTCCATAATACATGGAGACAATCTCTATTACCAGTTTTCTTGGAAATTCTTTCACTGTATATATGAATTTTTAAAACTAAAATAACTGAAAATTAGGTACATGAGAATGTTGGTATTTTAAGAAAAAAAGTGTTAAGGTTATACTTACCTATGCAGAGATTTTTTTTTTTTTTAAGTATTCTGGCACTTAGTGTCAAGATAGTTTCTTTATCTACATTTAGAAATTTGCCAGATATTACTAGATCTCTCTCTTTATCCTTTACCATCTTAATATTTAGAATCTGTTCCAGAGTTCTTCAAGGAAACATTGACACTGATATTTTTAGAAAAATTACTCAACTTGTGTGTTAGATTGCCAGAGCAGCCCTGTCGCTGGCACGCAGGGATTGGTTTGCAGCTCTCGGTACCTTTAATGCCCTTTGCCCACACACCGAGCACCAGCTTGCATCAAGCTGTGCTCTGACAGTTGTCCCATTAGCGTGGGTGCTGGTGTGCTGAGATCGTACACAAATCCTTGCTTAATTCTACTGCTGTATTAAATAAGATTATTGCTTTACCATTTTAGTTACCATTTTATTAATACTAAACATAACCCTACTTCAGCTGTTGTAATAACAAGTGAAACACAGGACGGACCGATGACCTGTTAACAGTTACGTGCTGTCCACAGCTACACCCCAACTGGCGAGTGGGGAAGGGCACCCAAGTTGGTTCATGTTGCTCGGGGTGGGACAGTGTTTCCCCACTCCAGATTGGGGCACACCACACAGCTTTTTTTTGGGTCCAGCAGCGAGAGTAAGGCACTAGAGCTTCTTCTCTTGAGGCTCCAGTGCTTTATGCTGCAGATAAACCTATTGGTGGCTTTTCCTGTAGGACTTCTGAAGGCCTTTCCCCAAATTTGCTTTACCCTTTATGGAGTTTGTGTCAGGGACCTCCTGAGTGTTACTTCCTGAGGGTCACAAAATCATTTTTTATATCATCCTCTCACTATCCCTTTTATCTGCTGTAACTGTTTTCTTCTTTATGTTACTTTTCCCTGCTAGTCTCCAGCAAAGACTGTGTAGTTTCCACCAGTCACACTCATTTTCCTTTCTTACAGCCAGTAGGGGTGAAGTTTATTTTACACCTATTAGTGTCCAGCAAGGTCATAGCACCAGGGAAGGCTTTTGTGGGCTTCATATGGGTATTTGTCTTCCCTACATTCTTCTAAATGAAAATCACTTTCAGTATAGGAGAAATACGTTCTCATTTCCACATAGAACAGAAAAGGAACAAGAATCTGGTGAGGAAGAAGCACGTATGCATAAAGATTTTCTTCTTTTAGTAGTATAATATAAGGAGGGCTCTGTGTAGCATGCAAGCACAGCACTAGAGCTTCAAATCTTGTTAGCATTTAAAAGCTGCTAAGGTAGCAGTTGTTCACTCTTTGGAGAAGAAATTTTTTTTCTGTGTATTAAGATGTATTAAGATGCAACATGACCTGGTTTTCATTTATGTGTTGGAAGACTTAGATCAGACTAGAGTATTTATTTGCTATAATGGTCTAGTATTTAGACTAGACCACTTCTTTACCAAAACCCTCAAATATTCACACAGAAGAATTCAGAAGAGTCTGTTACATCTGTTGGTCCTCCATCAGGCTATGCACGTGTTTAATAGAAGATGGAGGTTTCAGATGGAGCAGTGGACCTTGCAGCGTTTTGAAGTGTGCATGTGTAAGTGAAAACGTCATAACTGAAGAGCTGCCCTTGTCGTGGTTTTGTTGGCTACAATGTGAGAATTCATCCAGAACTGCACTGAATTTTTAGTGTTTGGATCAAATGCAGAAGAATGTAGGACACGGGCAGAATTTGCCTGCTTGACATGAGTCCTGTTCAGTTTGCTGCTTAATGGCCACTGTTGTGGTACAACTTGCAGCTTATGGTACTGAAAACTGGGAGAGCATCCTGTGTGAAATACCAGGTTAGTATTGCCCAGTTCTTAAACCCTTTCTTTAGGCATCAGCTGCTGACCACTATCTGAGACTGGCTATTAGGCTATCCAGGCATTGATAAAATAGGGGGTGTGTGTGTTATTTTCTGGGCTGTTTTCTCAGTTTAAGATCTCTTGCTTGCTTTTTTCCTGTGTGTGTCAAAATCATACAATTCATTCTAAGACCAAGAGCTTGATGCTTATCTTGAGGCTAACCTTGACTGGGAGGCAGCACATAGGTGGGACTGGTTACTCTGACTCACTTTGGTGGACATAGAGTCTACATGCATATCTTGAGGATGAAGGTTTCCACAAAATGCAATGGGGGCTGCTGCCTTCTTTGTAAAAGAAAGAGGTGCTGTATTACCATTTTCCATAATTCAGTGGTTTGTCTTCCCCAAAAGAGAAGGATTATAGCTTTCTCAACCATTTGAAAGACTTTAGCCTATGTTTTCTACCTTCCAGAAGAATTTCTGATGGTAAGTTTTTATGGGCATAGGTTCTCCTCTTGTAGCTTTGCCTGTGCAAAAATAATTCAAGAGTTGTTGGACAAATAAGAGAAGCTACACGTGATGGAAGCAACTCAGATGTGTAGCCTGGGGATGACGTCCTGGTTGTAAGACTAGAAGACCAATACACTACTATTATCAAAGTGCTTATATATTTCCTAGAGCATAGTTGCTCGCTAAAACTCACAAAACTCTTCTGATCTGTTCCTCTCAAGGTAGGTGCTACAACTGGTGAAGTAGATTTTCATGCTTGTTTCCTCTTTGGCAAGAAGGAGAGGAGGAATTTCCTGCACAGACACTTGTACCCAGTACTAAAGTGATACTATTTTTCTTCTCCCTGCTGATTTTTAAAATGATGGGAGAACTGATATAAAATGCATTAGGCCAAAGGTGAAGGTGAGCCTAGCTCTTCTACATCTCGGCTAGCTCTAACCACAATGTTTTATAAAGAGGTAAACCTTTTTTAAGAAAACAGATTAAGTCCTATTCCAATCTCAAAAGGTAATTTATAGGTGCAACTAAACACCCTGGGGTGCAGGAGCTGTAAGTTACCACTTCCAGTATGTAACTTTTTTTGGATTTAGTGGCATGAGACCCCTCAGCTTTTGTGAAACCCAGTCTGAAACACACCATTGCTTAGCCAACAAACACTGCAGGAAGATACCCTTCTCTAAACAGGCACAGGTTGGTTACATTTTTTTAAGGTAGTCATGGTAGGAGTTACGGTATTTTGAAGTTAGTAATTTTTGGTGAGGTAGAAGTTAAATGCATCTTAAAACCTATGTGCGTCAAGTGTTTTGACATTCATGGTCACTAATTGTGATGTGCAGATACAACCACTGTTGCAGATGGTGCCAAAGCGAATGCAAGCAGCCAGCGGCAGGGATTTGGCTACTGCTTAGAGCAGGTGTTTGGGATACAAGAAGCACAGTTCACAAATAGTAGAATAGATAAGTGATGAGCTGACATCCGCTCTGAAGAAGCTGATGAGGGGATTACATCAATTACAACTTGATGTTAAAACCAACTACATGCCGTTTTAAGTTGTCATTTTTTAAATAGGAAGTCCAATACAAAACTAGTTGCTTTTACTAGAAACAAAACAAACCTACAACAGAGTTTTCATACTAGGCTGTCTGGGACAATGGGCTGCTGCACTTTAAAACTTCCACAGTATTGTGTGATTGTCTTCCAAAGCATTTTGCCCCACACGTTTTCTTCAACTAAATTCCTTTCTTTTCACCTTCCAGTCTCTCTTGTCTTGGGTGAAGCACCATGCTGATACAACTTATGGCTTTCAGTCCCAGAAATTAGTTCAGGTTTCTTCATCTGGGAAATATTTCCATAAACTAATATTTGGAAGACTCCGTTGGTACCAGGGCTCCCGTCCTGCCTAGTTTAGAGCCATAGTCCTTAAGGATTGTTGCAGGAACGCTTGAAGGAGAGATGGGATTTCAGGATTTTATTTACTTATATACGATGGACATTATCACTGTGCAAGATCAATGTGTTGATTGCAAATTAAAGGCCAAATTTACCAATTCACTGTTTGAGAGATTCCAAGCTGTTATAAAAAGTAATGGAGTCTATTTCTGAGCTGGTATGAGTTTGCCTTTAAAAAGTCAAATACATGAAATGAGTTAAGGGTTGTGTTACAGTATTTTCTAATGGTACCACCTCTTTGGGTTCTGTTTTCTCCCATGTTGTGCACCTTTTAATCGTAAAAAAACCCCCAATTGTATATCCTTATTGTTCTATGTCTGGAAGTTAGCATTTCCACAATATTTTTCTATATTGTACTGTATTAATTCTCAAAGACATAGCTAGTGGTTTACTAAAGCGCAAACATGTAGGTTATAGAAATGCACGGTTAAGCTTAGTGAAAGAAGATGAAGTCAGTTATGTGGTGGCACTATGAGGGGAAATGGAGAAAAGCCAGAAACAACCTTGAGTGTCTTCAAAAATCAGTTTAATTTGCTCTAGAGCATCAAACATTTAGAAGGTTTCATCAGATTCATACAGTTATAGCTTGTGTCACTTCTGAAAACCTGTTTGAAGAAATCAGTAGCTTGGGGCAGCACTCCCTCAGGCAGAAAAGCACAAAGGAGAAAGTGTCTGGACAGGAAGGAAAAACGAAGCTACATACACGGACGTATTTAAGAAGTGTAAATATCCTAGGTTTGGGGCAAAAGGGTTCATCCTGGAAAAGGTATTTCCTTTAAAACCAATTAAATTAGCACTATCTTCATCTTAGTATTTCTGTACCTCTTCTTTGGGAAAACTGATGAGATCCTAATAGCCCATCTTAGGTGAATGCTTCCATGTTTTGGGGATCAGAAGGATCCAGATTGCTCTGAATTTTATGCGACGTCTCTGAAGAGCTTTCTCTTTCCCAGCAACCTAGCTATGCGCATGGTTTTACCTGCTGACTTGAGAGATTGAAGAGACTTTCCTTGATCATTTCAGATGGATAGCAATACAGTTCTTAGAAGTGGAAAGGTTGCGAACTGCAGAGTTTACTTTACTTGCTTTCCAGGAGGAAAGTGCCACAAGTTAGTTGTCCATCTAAAAGCTCTGTAAATATGTAAGCAACACTATAGTAGGATATGAGGGAAAATTCCCTTTGAAATATTTTATCTTCAATATAGAAGGCACACATAAATCTATTTTGAGAATAAAAGAGTTCTTTGTATTCTAAATACTTTTTTTCGGAAGGATTTTGTGTAAGGAACCAATCTGTCTTCCTCCCCCAGACCCTGTAGGCAAAGCCACCAGTGGCTGAGAGACCTTCTTTTACACAGAGCTGCTTTTGAGAATGGAGGAGCCCCATCCGTGCAGCAAGAGCAAAATATGATATTTGGTCTCTGAAATATTTCCACAAAATCATTCTTTGCGGATCTAGGCTGTACATCAGAGAGAATTTTATCTAAACCAATTTAATGTTAGGGAGGAGGGTTAAATAGCATTGGTATTTTTTTGTTTGGCGGTTAGTAGTTTATCACTTGAAGTTGTACAATACATTAATTATCAGAACAATTGGACCTATTGAATGTTTCTGAAGTGAAAGCCACAAGTTATCAGATAAATTTAGAGTTGTGTAATTTTCTCATAACCCTTCACTTGGAAGCCTTTCTACTTCCAGTATAGGATGAGGTCTGGCAGTGAGGTTAACCCTGACCTCTGAGTGTTCTATATGGACTTGTTCATTTCTGCCACATTCTTTCAGTTTAAATTTAGATTTGCTGGCAGCTATTATGCCTATTGCAATAAGCTTTATGGGCAAAACATTGAAACAAATATGCCTTTTATCACAGATGTTTTTGCTGAATAAGATTAGTGAAGAACACTTGAAAGCTGAAAAACAGGGTGCAGAAGCCCTTGGTCCAAAAGGCACAAAGAGTTGAATGTCTGGAATGTATTTACTTCTTAATCTAAGGAAAGAGCAAGTAAGTGTTTAGGTGATGGACCATAATCTTGCACCCTGTTTTACCTCTGTAATTTGTTATTGGTAGTAATGAAATTTCAGCGATGTAAGTGAACACTGAATCTGGATACGAATGTGTACACGTAACAAAAACATTAAGCTTGCTGTTCTAAAACAAGCTGTTATTGCTGTAGGAAGTAGCAACCTACAACTAAATTTTATGTTTGGCTGATTGCTATATGTGTCTTAGTAAATATTAAACAGTTGGGTTAGTTCTTAATATACAATAACTATCTGAAGCATAATAGCTGCATTTGTAACCGCTTTAAATTGAAGGAAGTGCATACCACTTAATTTTCTATTTAGCACAAAGGATGATAGTTCTGTTTTATGATATTTTTATTCTTTTTTGTCTAACCTGAGTATATGGGACTTGAGAAATCCATATGGCAAAGAAATTCACTTTCAAGGCCAATATGTCATTCTCTGCCTAATGTATAACATGATCTTCATAGACAAGGTTGCTCCACCTTGAAAGATTTGTTTGACGAGGGATTCTCTGGTCTCACTTTCTACTACTGCTTGTCTGTCTAGGATAGGACAAGAGGAAACAGCCTCAAGTTGCACCAGGGGAGGTTTAGATAGGGTATTAGGAAAAATTTCTTCACTGAAAGGGTTGTCAAGCATTGGAACAGGCTTCCCAGGGAAGTGGTTGAGTCACCATCCCTGGAGGTGTTTAAAAGACGTGTAGACATGGCACTTAGGGACATGGCTTAGTGGTGGACTTGGCAGTGTTAGGCTTACGGTTGGACTCAATTAGGTTTCCAACCTAAATGATTCTATGATTCTATATTCCAAGGTAACATACAAAAAGTGTTCCTGTAATGCATTTCTGTCTCTAAGCTTTTCATGTTCTTCAAAAGATAACAGCATTCCTATGCATTGCTGAATGACTGCGGCTCCGACAAAGAAAGGAGGCCTTGAGAGTATATGGAAAGGAGTGTTCTCCCTGTAGACCTTTTTAGGGGAAAAACAATGAATAAAGCAGACCATGATTCTTAGATAATTTAGAGTGAGATTTTTTTCCTTCTGAAGGGCAAGACACAAAAGCTTCCAAAGATGCTCTGACCCTGCTGCCTCTGCAGTTGCTATGGGCAGGATAGACTGATACTCAGCTCTTCCGAGCACTTCGATAGCATCCAGCCTAGTTACTAGGGCCGAACACTGGGGAGCTGTGTTCCTCGTGAATGGATTAGGCAGAATTTATTCACTGGTTAGAAGTCCTACTGTGCAGGCTGTATATTTTTGAATGTAAGTAGCATCATGTTTTTGCTGTTCTGCAGGAATTTCAGGCAACCTTTGAAATACGTAGCCAATCAGCATTTGTTCCAAATGGTGCTTTTGTGCCAAATTTCCAATTAGTGAATGGCATTTGCTAACTAGGCCCATTTGGCTTTATCTTGAAGGATAATGAAAACCCATCTTTTTCCTCATCCCCTTAATAGACACAATATAGAGTCTTACTGAACTAAAAGAGACAGAACTGAATGGAGAAAGCTAGGAGAGTTTGGGGAAACTCTTTAGGACTTGTATTTTTAAGGAATGACTGTGGTTTGAGTTCTGTTACAGTAAAGCAAGAAATTTATAAAAATAAGGGGGTTTGGCTCATATGGATGTATTGCAGAGTGTTGGTGAATGCTGGAAGTATAGTTCCAGTAGGTAGGTATTTTTCGAGGTAAATGCAAAGTGTGCCTCCCAATGCATGAAGCTGTATTTTTTACTGTAACACTGTGTCATATATGTGCATTATTACATGCATTTGGAGTGTCTTCATCAGAAATATTTGGAAGCCTTTCTTAAAGTCTTCATGAATTTTCATCTTTCCATTTTCTATGGAAAATGCTAAATTAGAGACACCCCTCCAGCCCCCCAAAATACTCTTTTCCATCATGGAACAGAAAATGGACTGTTTGTCCATTTTCTGTTCATTTACTGAACATTTCTGCTCATTTACTTGTGTAAATTTCTCCTACTTTTTCTTGAACTAAAAAATCCTACCTTCTAATGTACCCTTCAATGTTTGTTACCTGGCAAGTACAATTTTTGCATGGCTCGGTGACATCAAACACATTTTACTCATTTCCGTATGTAATTGTTGCCTCAGAATTGTTTACCACTGATGGGTAAGAAAGCACAGTCTTACAGCTCCTTTTTCTTAAATTACAGTTTAACTGTGTTGAAAAATAGAAGCTTCATATTAGATTTTGACAGACTTTCTACATTCATTGTTGCTGGAGTTTGGGTTGGGTTATGTGTTTTTTCCTTGTTGCTGGGTTTTTTGAGCATTCTTTAGTATTGAAAAGATCAGTACGTGAGGAAGCATAACTACAGGAAAATGTAGAATCTTTACTTTGTCTAGAAATGAGTGTTGTAGACATTTATCAACATGCACATTTCCTGTGTAAGATCATCTCACTCAGAAAGGATTCAACATGAGGAGTGTCTTTTGATACTCCCTTTCTGTGGAACGTCCTGTATTTCCTGTACTTTACTTTAAAATGTTTGGGAAGACAATGGGAAGTAATCAAAGAATCAAATAATTGTAATAGCTACAGAGTTGAAATACAGCTTAGCACTTCTAACAGCATTTCAGGAAAAACACTCAGGGGTTATAAAAATTTGGGAAATGCCAAATAAAAATTTGGAAAACTAAAGATTGGGTATTTAGTTTTCTGTGTTTCAAAACAATCCCTACAAAGATAATAGTAGCCCCTCTGAAGGGAACATGCTTCTCTTGGTAATATGGGACCAGATGTCTTGATGATCTGGGGCCTTATTCTTAGTTACTGTGGTGAAGATGAGCATTTCCATTAGGAAAAATATACGTCAGTGTAATACTTGAGTGAGCCTCCTGGATTCTATTCCTAAAGCTTTTTTCTACAATAGTGAGCAAATTACAATTATCTCTCTGTCCCACTTGCAAAACCCTCATAAGGAAACAAACCACCATAAAGATTTATCAGGTAAGAATAATAACCATATTCATCTAGCTCCCCTAGGTATCGTGGAGTGTTGGTATGATGCTCTTAGGATTTTGGCAGGATGGCAATGCACTATTACTGTTTGTATGCTCAGTCTGGTAGAATTGTTTGCTATGAAATTTTCCTCTGTGCGAAGATATGTATTGTTTGTAAAGGTAAGACAGATGAAAGAACTGAAGTGGCTTCAGGACAGAGACTAATCTGGGCACCTGTAGCTGCCCGTGATGACAGGGAGGGCAGTGTGACTGTGTTTTTCTTGTGAATGTTTAGAAGTGATTTGAATGAGGAAAACAAGGCATAATGCAGCAGCATGCAGAGGGACTGCCATGGAAAGATGCTTAAGGGGAGTCACTGGAAAGGACCGAGGAAATAAAGGAACAAGAAAAGTATCTTTGGCAGTTGCACTACAATGGATTACTGTTTTCGTTATACAGTGAAGCAGTTCAGATAAAAGGGGAAGATGCATCCATGAAAACAGAAAGTGTTTGAGACCAATAAAGTGTTCCCAACAGATGGGCAAAAGAAAGCTGCAAGACTTGATGAAGTCTGGAATTATAGTGAGGAACAAATGATGACCTTCAATGTTCTGATTCTTATTGACAACAAGCAATCAGTGGAGAGATGCCAAAATAGAAGTGGCTTAAGGAGGAGACATTAAAGTTACTTTGGGTTTGGTCTTGGTTTTGCTTAGCTTGATCTGGCAGTGGTTCACCCAAGATGAAGTGTTAGAAAGCCATTCAGATATACAGAAGTGGAATGTGATCATTTGAGTATGAAGAACAGCTATGAATATGTGTCATCAGGATTGGAGTGATAATTGAAGCTTTCTAAATGGAGAAAGTTATCCAAGGACAGGGAAAGAGCTGGTCAGCTTTTTCCGTGAGGGCTAGAAGAAAAATTAGAGTCTTCAAGTTACAAAAAGTTTGAATGTTTTAAGACTTCATGTATGTTTGATTTCTTTTAGACCCAACCAGAAAAAGGATCTGAATGGTCAGACTCTATGTCATGTCTTATGAAGAAACTGGAACAGCTGAATTTAGATATTGAAGAAGCTCTGAGTGCTGGCTCTTCTCCCTCCAGTACTCCTTCTACCAAAAGGCACAAGCAACTGGTAAGAATCTGTGTGTCGTATGATATGTTTTCTAACTTTTAGCTATCAGATGCTCATCAAGCCATGGTTTTAAGATCTGGCTGTGTTTCTGGATAGGCTGAGGAGCTCAGGTTCAACGATGAAGTAAGTTACAGTCTTCACTCAATAATAAATCTCATTAACTTCTTAGGCAACTAACGGCCAAATAAACAAATGTCATAGGATGAAACTCATAAGTTTTCTGTTAATATGGCTTAAAATCATTAAATACCTTTTTTAGAGGGGAATTTGAATCCAGATTATTGCATTTGATAGTTTTTCAGGATAGAATATTGTTAATTTAATGTTCCAGTGCTAGCCCGTTTACTCTTGTATTTATTTAAAGACATAACAGCAAGAGAGTCACTATGTATCTTCATTAAGAGTTGAATTAATATTTTTGTTTATTTATTTTATCTGAATATTTGATTTAGAGCTGCATTCCTCTGGTTAAGAATCTTTTGTGGTGGCAGGTGTCATCAGTTGATGACATGCAGTTTCCCAAGCTTTTATTTTAAGTCAAATGGGATTAAGGAGCAATGATATTATTTTAGTAATTTTTGAATAAGCAAGGTTTTTTATAGAAGCAAGTAACTGGAGAGTGAACAGCATGAGAAGTAGGAGTGTTTGTTCTCTGCTTTAGGCTATGATTAAAGTAATTTCTTAAGATAGAGTTGTTTGGATTCGCAGCTCTGAATGTTAGTGCTGGCTTGAAATTCCTGGAAGGTGAGCTTGTTTGAATGCTTTTGCCATCGCTGCTCTTTCAATGCTGCTTCATTTTGTAAAAGTAAATTCTTTAAGTAAATGTCTGTGTGGATCACAGTGTAAATGTTCATGTCTCTCAAGCTGGGACATTCAGAATCTTGCATCTCGGTGTTCTTTGCAGTATGCATTTTCATATTCTGCAGAGAGAGTGTTAGTAACAGAGTGGCCACGACTGTCTCTCATTTCTTTTTTATTGTATGTCAGCAAGTCAGAACCAGGTCTGTCCAACTGAATTAATTTCATCATTAACTTGTCTATTAATGGACAGCGTTCTGTCTTCTTGTAGGAGACTGCTCAATGTTTTCTGTCAAAATGCGGTGGCAGTGGAGTCTGCTTTTCCACCTGAAAGTGAAATCCAAGCCATCAGAATTTAAGCACTTCCCATTGTGAGGAAGTCTGGTTTTGGTAACCAGTGATCCAAACACCTGTGATTTTATGGCTGTGCCTATTCTACTAAGGCGAAAAACGTGGTTTGGTTAGGCGTCATTCTTTTTCCATGATGACTTGAACATCGTAGGACACTGGACTTCACATCCGTTGCTGGAGCATTCAATGAAGGGCATGTAGCGTGTAGACAGCAGAAAAACAAATCCAAATAGGCAATGTTTTCAAATGCCCTTTGATACATAAGAACAACAACATGAAAAGTGGGTGCATAGAGAATGCCAACACCAGCATCCCAGATGCTTGCACTTCTTTTACTGAAGCTTATTGGCAAGACATCATCTGAGTACAGAGGCCAGGACTTCGGGCGCAGCCTTCTTGCTGGGACGTATTCCCCCACCAAAATCCTTTGCTAGTCATACAGAGCTGGTCATGTTTCATATGCAGATAAAACCTACCTCCAAGCCAGTCTCACTGGTATTGGCACACTTGTTTCCCTTACCAATAGTTGCATCTGTTTGGATAAGTCCAAAAAGATTTCAAGGATGTTTCTAACATCAATGCCAAAATTACCATTTTCCTTACTATGCTATTTGAGCAGTTACACTCCTCTTTATCAGGTCATGTATTCTTCCCATTCTGAGGCAGGAGAGCTTGCTTCATTTGAATTGTCTGTGGACAGGCAAACATCATGTGAATCAGCCACCTTTTTATTGTGGCCTTATTTGGCAGACTGGAAATGTCCTTTAAACCTCAAAGAGCCAGATTCACTACAGGAGCTGGAGAGGTCACATAACACAAAGGCCGTCCTGATGAGACCAGCAAGATCAGAGCAAGAAAAGAGTCAGGGACAATCTGTTGTGGAACTGATGATGGGACGCACTTTGCTATCTCCTGCAAAGGTGTTTGTAGTCAAACCATTTCTGAACAAGGGAATCATCTGCCCTAATTTAAACATTTAAGAATAATTTGCCTCAAAAGAGGTTGACCTTAGTCTTCCCCTATAGTCAAAAAAGCAAAACACATCCTCCTAAATCTCTCCATGAATTTACTGTGAAGAAACAGATTTTTAAAATCTCAAAATGACAGTTGCAGTGGAAAAAATGAACAAACTCTTGTTTTCATACAAGTTGTATGAGTAATTTATCTTCTATCAATTCATCCAATTTGGTCCATATTTCTTATTATAGCTTGTAATTTGTTCCACACAGATCAAATGTTTTATTCTTGTCACTCACAATGAAACTTGAATAGGAAGAAGATCTATCTCAGACATATGTTTACTAGTAACTGTGTAAATTTGGCTTCTATAAAATGATGAACCACTTATGGGTTCTTCATATGTTTTTATCCTATTTCGATTATATAAACTGGGAGCTGATGCAAGAAATTATGATTGAAAAGGATTTGGGGTGAAGTGCTCACAGATGCAAGGCCAACTTGTAGATGCAAGGTCTGAGAAGTAGCTGACTACTGTATGAGTGGCAACATGAGTTTGGTGGACCTGCTGCTCTGAAAATTGGTCTCTTGAGGGTGTGGGCAATTTTTAACAGATGACAGTATTTATTTTGTACGGCAGATGCTGTGTCTCAGGGATACATTCTGTAATTTAATCACTGGGTTGAGCCAGTTGGTTTTCTACTGAAGGATCTTTTCATCTGTTCATGGAAGTAACTCTTTGATATTTTATTATTCTTTACATTTTCCTGTTGTGAAGATATCTGTCATTACTAATACTCCATTGGACAAAAATTTTGCAGAAACAAGTCCAAATATTTGCTAGTTAATGAAATGGACTGGGTGAATAAATGTTATGGGATTTACTGGGTGAGAGTAAAGGGTCTTGTAGTATTTTGGTGAACAAATTTAAGGTATTTTTCAAAACATAATAACTTTTAGAAAAATGCTAAGAGGTTTAACTTCCCTTGGTTAGTCTTCTGTGTAAACCACAGGTTACCGCTGGTCATTTTTTTATTGGGAAATAGCATTGGGCAGTAGCAGTGGCTGGATGACTCCGTATCTGATCCAGAAAAGGTATAACAAAAAATAATAGGCATCAAATTATTTTCTGAAACATCTTCTCACCAATGCTATAAATACATGCTATAAGTACAAAAAGCTGGGCTATCTGAATATACTAACAGCAAAACTGCTAGCTTCGGAAAACTGGAATTAATAGTGCTGTTCCTCTAAAACCTGTACCTTTCCTGTGAAAAAAAGTCTTTCTTAGCAATATAGAAGGAGGTACTTTGTAAATGAGATAGCAGAGATAAAACAGTCTTCCTGTAAACAGTGTGTTTCACTGTTGTTTAGTGTGTCTGCTTCATTACCATTTGATGTCTAGGACTCCGTTTCAGTAGAGAAAAAACAGCAGATCTGAAGAATGAAAATCACATTTTTCAGTTTTAGTCCTTTATCATTCATGGATAGTGACACAGAAATCCTGTTTGATTATAATTACCCTGTCTTCTATTAGAGATATGACTTTCATTGAACAAAACTTTGTCTTTAACTTACACATTCTCTTAATTCTTTTGCAGTAGTGTATTATCTTTAGACTTTTTGGGGCAACATACTGATTCTTTTGTCAGCTTTGCAAAGCCTCCTCATTTTATAGGCCTAAAAATATAATAACTGGGAGCTAGGCAATTGCTGTTAAAGACCAGCAGCAAATTTGTCCTCTTGTGAAGGGGAGCAGACAGAAAATGGGCTGATTCTGATTCATTGTACCCAACAGCTTGGGACTGCTCTGCAGTGCACCCATGATCCTGGTTCCCTGATTGTTCCCAGCACAGATCCTGCTGGATTGCGGCAAGGCTTGCTCCTTGCTTGCACGCTTCGTCGTTCTTTTGAGGCAAACCGGGATACGTGGGGGGATGCTGTGCAGTTGGTCTCTTCCTGGCATTGCATTCAGTGTGGCCGGGTACATGTGGGCCCAGAGTTTGGACATGCATCTTTTAAAAAATGGTGTGGGAGTGGAGCAATCGAGTGAGGTCTCCCCAGGTTTGGGGGACAAGGAAAAGTGGATTTGGAAAGTTCAGTGTCTGTGATTTGAAAAGGGGAATTTTCTGGGTCTCTGTTTAAGTTAGAAAAACGAACATGAAATAAAGTGAAAAGCTACTTTTAAATAATTTGAATAAAACCATTTCTCTTTCTAAGGTAGAGGTGATTCAGTTCCGGGATCTTTAGGAAGGTGTACTACTATTTATTAGTTCTCCAGTTGCGTATACTAGCTGTTAAGGAAACCACTTCACATAATATCTGGATGTCTAACTTAGCAAAATGTAAAAATGATGCAGCAGGTGGTTTTAAGAAAAAAGATTGAAGTGAAATGTTTGCCTTACATCAGAGAAAAAAAGCTTTAAAAAGATAAAATTCCAATATTTTTATCTTGCAGTTCACATTAAAAATATTTATGACTTGCCTTTATTTACAGGGTTTTTAAAATTCTCTTACAGTGCCCTGTTCAAGTGGAGACAGGCTTTTATGGAGATCATCAAGGAAAGGGATCTTGGAAAAACAGAAGAACAGACTACCAGGATCTAGACTGTTTACCTTACCCAGTGTCAACTGGAGCACGACCTAAAACTGATGTAAGTAGCTACAGCTTATTTACAACACTCTCTGACTCTCAGGTTCAGTAATCTCAAAATTTACTATTTATCATTAAAATTGTCCATGCATTTCTTAGCATTTCTTAGTAGTTTGTTCTGCAAATATTGCACTGTACGGAGGAGTTTGGTTTGCAAAAGAGGTACAGATAAAAGTTAAGTCAGTCTTCAATGAGACTCCAGGGCTGTGGGATTCATCTAATCTGATTTTAGATGACTCTAGTGAAGACTTCTACATCTGAACAAGTCACTTGGACTTCCTTTATACTCAATGGAAAGAAACAGGCATTTCTAAAGAGTAATTAATCTCATCTGGGGGTTAGATGTGATGGATTCCAGGCATCAGATCAGCTACTGCATCTTTTTCTTCATTGCTTATTTTAGAATTAGTCTTTTAGGATTTTTAATTTGGCTGTTGGTTAGGCTCAATTCAGGGCGGATTCCATTCTGCATTCTCTGTAAGCAGAAGTGTTCAGCTCTGGAAGTTTAAGCCCTATTTCTAACCAATAATACCAATATTTATTTTGGGGTTTTTTATAAGGTGATGCTGTAGTTTGCAATCAAAGTCTGTTAAAATCTATCAGAGGGTTTTCTCAAAAGGCTTTGCTTAACTTCCTCAATAGCTAAATGTAAGCTATTTTAGAATGAGTGTCTTGATTCCAAAATGCAGATGGTTTTGCCTCTCAGTTTTAAATTACTTGGGTGCCAGCAGTGTCCATGATCGTCACAGAACATAAAAATGGCTGCACTGGATCAAATCAAAAGGACTTATAGTCCAGTATCCTTTCTTTGGCAGTGGCCAACGTTGGAAGTTCAGGAAAGAAGTGTAAGAACAGGGTAAGCAGATAGTAAGCCATCTCAGCTTCTTTTGAGGTATTTATCATGGAGACACATTGAAGTCAGACACTATATAGCAGTTTTGTAATTAACAGCCCCCAAGGGTCTTTTTGCCACTAGTTGTGTCTTTTGTATTCATTTGTACTCGTTTGTTCTTTTGATATTCAAAGCATCTTGTAGCAATGAGTTCCAAAGTTTAATTGTGGAGTATGTGAAAAAACACGTATTTTTTGTTGTAAATTTGCTACTGGATTATTAATTTGGCTGTAATTCATTTACTGTGAAAAACTGAATCTTAGGAATCTTGTAGGAAGTAGTGGATACCTGAGACGGGTTTTTTTTCAGTGTGTCTGTATTTATTGGTATTGAATTTTGTCTGCCTGTTTGTCTTATGCTCGTTCAGCATCATGAGGTCCTTCTGCAGCAGCTGGCAGCAGTTTTTGTTTTTATTAACCTCTGTAATTTAATATAATCAGAAAACTCTGTCCCTTTTTATTCCTCCATTTTCCAGATCATTTATGAGTGTATTGAACATGTATCCATGAGACTGTCAGGTAATATCCGTCCACTGTAAAAGAAAGCAACCAATTATTCCTAACCTTTTTTTTTCACTTTTAGTTGGCAATGAAAAGACATTTTTATTTCTTGACATCTTTTTTGTTTTTCTTCCTTGACAGCGTAGTTTGTGTCTGATAGATAACTTCATCAGAAGCTTTTTGAAATGGAAGTACATTGTATCAGCCAAATCACCCATATCTGCATGATCATTCAAAGACCTTGTCTAGATTACTGAGACATGGCCTCCAAAAGCCACACTTATGCTTCCCTGCTAGCCTGTATTACTATGTGTGAGTTTATTCTGTTCTTAAGCATACTTTCTGGCAATTTTCTGTCATGCATATCAGTCCTACTAGTGTCTCTTCCACAAATAGCTTCAGAGGCATTTTCAAATACTGGCATCACATATGCCACCCCCCATTTCTGCGATCCCAAAGCCAATAGATTTCAGCAACAATTACACATTAAGTCAGTAGCTCAGCAGTTCTCTTTCTCCCGATGAGGTGCTTATTTCAAGTTATCTATGCAATTTGTATTAAAGCAAAATCTATTATATTAAAGGTATCTTTAAAACTGTCATACTGTTCATCGAACAAAGAATGATATGCATGCCACCATATAAATTCTGTATTTCATTAAATGAGTCTACTCCTGTTCATTTGAAATGGAAATTTGAAGGTGAGCTCCACTTGCTTACTAACTGAAAACATTATTGTCTTCCCACCAGCTATTTCCTTTCTTTAGAAAATAAGTTTGCTGTTTTCCATTTCTGCAAAAGGATAAATATTTGTTCTGATTTGTGACTTGTTCTAGTTGGAATAGAATTGCTAGTTTGGTAGAATTCAGTTTGAATCTAGTAGTAGAATCTAGTTTGGTAGAATTCAGTAAAAAGTAAGATATTTGCCAACTTTATTTGTTTTTTACCTTGGCCAAATGTTCAGGCATGTACAAATATCGTTGCTTTACTGCCTTTCCACTAGCACTATGTAAATATTTTTGAAGTGATGTTGCAATAATACTGTTGTTTGCCAGAAGTGTGTAGGAGAGAAGGCAGAGAAAGTAACTTTTGGGTTTTTTTCTTTTCTGAGGTTTACATTTCTCTTTTTGTTGAAATTCAGGAAATACAATAAACAGCAGTTCCACGAATCTTCATCAGTACAGTCCATGTATTGTATCAAACATTTGTAATGCTGTAGTAACAGCAGTGTAATGCAGAAAGTACTACTGGTGCCTAGGGCACCATCTAGTCTAGAAAACTACTGGAGGCACAGAATTTCTTTAGAAATTACTGGACTGTTTTTTGAATTGGCCAGTGCTTTAAATTAGGAATAAATGTTGAAACTGGATGTTTGCAAATTTCATTCAGGAGAGTGGATCATTTTACTCCCTTCAAAGTGCTGCTTTTGTTGTATGTACTATATTTCCAGCAAATACAAATAATGCCATGTCTAGCTCTAGGCATGCAGTCTGCATGAGTCTGTCATGTCTCTCCCATACCCGAATTTTCACTGCTTATTCCTTAAGATACAGACTTCTCCATATTTTTTAAAAAAGGCATGCCAAAGTTACTTTTATTGCAGTAGAGGGGATGGATCCAAATGACAAAAGGCCTAATTCTTTCTGTGTCACACCCAGGTTGCATTAGTTTAACTCCCATGATCCAGGTGGTATAATACATAACTTGGGAGTAACACAGAGACAAATCAGACCCGTTGTATTTTGATGAGCTAGTTTTTCTTCTCTTCAGTTTTTTTATGAGTCAGGAGGTCAAAAAGAGCTTATCTGTCTCCACTCCGCAGGAGCTCATATACCCAGGCATTTAGAGAACCAAATATTCCATAACTTACTGCGATTAGCAAATATAGTGGAGAAGACCAATGTTAGAAATAGCAGGGATGCTGTAATTTGGGAATAATATGCAGAGAATTATGCAGGACACAGTTGTTCAATTCTCGATACAAGGCAGTTAGCTGCACACTTTCATGGATACCACCTAGGCTGACAGCTTAAAAGGTGCAATGAAGGTTTCTTTGGCAAACTTGTGTCACAGTAGGTATTCTGTTTATATGTCTTCAAAAGATGACTCACACTTGTTACAACATTTTGGTAGAATAATAGTGAAAATCATGGTTTTAGGGCAATGATGTGTCATGTCATGTCTCCCCTCCTTCCTTCTCCCCAAAAAGTTGCTTCACTGAAACATTATTTGTGAGGTACTAAAGAAATATGTACCTAAGGAGGTAGGGAAGTCAGGTGCCTGAGAGACAAACAGCAAAGTTTCACCTGACAGATGCTGGCATTTGTAAGTCCATGTCTACATCATAGAGATTCCATTAATGGAGAGAAAAAAGTACTTCTACAGCAAGACCCATCTCACCCTGAAGTCGTTGTCTGAGTGTAGGTCACCTGGTTGAAGTGCTTTTGTGCACCCAAAGTGCTGATGTTGGTTGTTTGAGTATTTAAAGAGGCTGGAGTGACTGGCTGAGGCATAGGTGCTTAGAGCTGGGTGAGCTGAATCCCTCCCATGGTGTATAAGTTACGATCTGGCATTCGATGGGCAGTGCCTGCTTCTCCGTGCACTGAGCAGAGGAAACTTTGAGACCCGGATGGTCTAACTTACGAGTCTAATACCTCTAGCTCTTGCAGATAACACAATAATCCTCTGCAGTATGCACTCTGTGAATTAGTGAGGAAACAAAACTTCATATAGAGGTAACAAGATGGGCTTTTTCCTTTATCTGTGGTAAGTCCGGGTTTATGTTTTCTTTTTCAGTACAGTTGATGAACACAGTTTTGAGTTCTCATGCTTTAGTTCCACAGATAGCTTGAGTTCATTAAACCAAGAGGGCTAAAATTAATCATTTTATAGGTTTCGGGCTTGTTTTAACCTGGATTCTTGGTCTGGTTCACTGCTCAGCCACACAAATATGTTGGCTGGTGCAAGAAAGGGTCAAAGTGGCTGGAGATGAGACAGGGTGAATTGCTTCTTTCAGGATCACTGCTAGCTTCTGATAGCTTAAACTGTTTGTAGAACTATAGTTTATCTGTGCTAAGCCACTTGAAGAAAATGGGAAGCAAAGCAGTGCCTTGTAACCCACATGACTGAAAAGTGTTTGTGATTCTTTTAAGGAGATATTATTCTTTTTTTTTTTCTGAGAAATGCTATTTGATGCTATAAACAGTGTCTCAGAGTTTAGGTCAAAGGTTCCAGAGATGTCTGGTATCTTCTGACATTGTTTAGAAATGTAAAACTAATAATACCGTAATCTGTGACTATAGTTGTCATTATCTCTCTGTAGGCAGTGTGATGCCTGCCTGACCCTCTGTCATTGTTTGAGGCCAGAGAAATTCAAAAGTAAAAACAGCTGAAGGAAAATCAGATTCATTGTGTTTCTCATGCACTGCTTGTTCAATATTGCTGCCCCTGGACCGTTGAGGATCAGAGATTATTCCATTAGAGAGCGTGTGTGACAAGCCTTTTATCAAAGAGCTGCCAATGTCCAATGCAGAAAGAAGTTATAATGTGACAACTCATAACAGTTTGTATTTCTACTAACCACTCTTTCGGAATCTGAGGATCTTGAAGTATTTACAAACCTTGGGCTGATCCTTCATTTCTCCATGAAATATGTAAGCAGAGTCTTAATTTTACATCCAAGATTAGAAGATAAGTGTATATAACCTGGCTCTGAAATAAGTTGCACACACTATCACTGCTGGATGTGGTCATAAATTTATCGGTTCATGGCACAATTTACAGCAGCAGTTACGTTCATTATCTAGTAGGGTGTGTTTCCCTAGGTGAAGATTAGGCAGATCATGCTTTACTCTGACCTTGCCCCCCATTGACAAAGTTGATAGTAAAGCCCTGAGAAGACTTGTGCAACCTCTGAGCAAAGGTTCCTTACCTCAGAGAGCTCTCTGCCCATTCTGTGGTCGGGCCACTTTGTACAACCCACGAAGTGCAAGAAGATGAAATAAGAAGCCTAGACCTGAATGAGGGAGGCTTAGTGTTCAATGCTCCATTTTCCCAAAGAAAGGGTGTGCTTGAAGACACAATTATTTGGCTCTGTTGGAGCTGAAGATTTCTGTCTATACTTCAGCTGCTTGTATGAGTAACATAGCTCAGGGAGCTGAGAGATGCAAAAATCTTTGTAGAAATTAGGTCCTCATTGACTTTCTGCAAGTCGTACTGGTTGGTTGCAGCATGATCAAGAGCAGAATCTATACATAATCCTAGGCCTGTATGTTTGCCTCCAGACCATCGTTCCTCATAAAGAGTGCTAACTCAAATTGTTCCCATTCCTGCAAAAACAAATTTCAAACTGTGTCGTTTAGTCATGTGAATTGCTTTCCTGTGTATCCTTAATGTTGACATTAATCATGTCAGCAAATTAGCTCTCCAGTATAGATGCAGGTAGCCTGAAACATCATCTCTGCAGAATTTTTCTTCTTGCTTTCAGTACTTAATACAACCAGTATCCCGCTGGGATAGAGGCATGACGAAATAGTCAGGTAAAGTGACCCACTCTGCTTCCAGCTGTACCCCGTTGTGGTGGACTTTCTCGCCTCTGAACAGGATGGCTACCTTTCCGTTCCTCCCCTGCTTTGCCTGCACGGTGAGGAAACTACCCTTCTTGCCCAGGAGCACTCCAGACTTGCAGGCATTTCTGAGACGATCAAGTGCTCCTGAAAGACAGAATCTTCCCCACTTTGAGATGAACCTGTTTCTTGGTAGTAGAGGAATTCGTTGTCCCAAGAAAAGCCTGTACCAGCTCCAGGAAAAAACAAGGAGGCTAATAGGGAGTGAAGGGCAAATGGCTTCCTTCCTTCCTTCCTTCCTTCCTTCCTTCCAAGGAGGCTAATAGGGAGTGAAGGGCAAATGGCTTCCTTCCCTCCTTCCTTCCCTCCTTCCTTCCCTCCTTCCTTCCCTCCTTCCTTCCCTCCTTCCTTCCCTCCTTCCTTCCCTCCTTCCTTCCCTCCTTCCTTCCCTCCTTCCTTCCCTCCTTCCTTCCCTCCTTCCTTCCCTCCTTCCTTCCCTCCTTCCTTCCCTCCTTCCCTCCTTCCCTCCTTCCCTCCTTCCCTCCTTCCCTCCTTCCTTCCTTCCTTCCTTCCTTCCCTCCTTCCTTCCCTCCTTCCTTCCCTCCTTCCTTCCCTCCTTCCCTCCTTCCTTCCCTCCCTCCCTTCCTTCCCTCCCTCCCTCCCTCCCATTTTTAACAGAGCGCGCTATATATTCCGATATAGATAACATACTCCAGGCTTTCTCATCCCCTTTGTTTCCAGTGCACCTGACAGCACTCTGGCCAAAGTCTGCTCCCAGCAAGGAGTGGTGGCAAACATGAGCCCAGTGTAGCCCCTTCTCTTTTCCCTTTTGTCTTTATTCCCTCTTCCCATCAGTCAGCTCCTTCACACAAAGCTGTCTGTGAACGAGGCAACGCTGTGCTTACACATTACGCTGAAATCACGATGCCACGATGAGTCTCAGAGAACAGGGGAAGCTTGGTACAAATTTTAGCTTTGCTCAATGTAAATATTTTGTACATGAATAGATAAACTTCCAAAAACTTCTGAAAGGAAAACTAGCAACTTAAAATCTCATCTAATACGTCTTCGAAACAGTCCTAAATTCTGGGTCTAAATTCTCAGTCTGCCCATCTCTGCAGATCAGCAAAACCCTCAGTGGAAATAGGATCAGGCTTTGTGAATCAAGAAGATGTAAATATGCCAAAACAGCAAACACTAATTCTGTCTCAGTGAGCAGGTCGAGTATCTGAGTAGCATTTGCAGGATTGATGCCAAAGACTGACTCTCTCAGGGGTTCAGTTCTGATGGTGGCAGAAGGAGGCCCTGAACTAGAAAAGGTAGGTGAATAGTATACAATTATTGTGTTTGTCAGCACTGCCTAATAACAAACTTTCGTTACACATTCTTACTGATTTTTATATGTAAAATTACCATAGAGAGGTCACAGGGCCAGTCGGTAGGCCACTTCCTTTTCATTTTAGAAATGGCATCTTGAGCTGTGGGTCCCTTTTGACAACGCTTAGAAATTTTAAACTGAAACTTGGCATTGCAGTGTTTATGTATAATAGTAAGAAATTCTATCATATTATTATGAAATGGTTTTTTGAGGGAGGACAGGGTTGTTACCTGTTAATTTTATTGCAGCTTCTCCACAGAATTTTGCTTTTGCATTTATTTGATTAGAATTAAAAAGGGGTTGTTTTGTTTGGAGTTTACTTTCTTTCTTTTGTGTTTTAGCAGCCCTGTCTTCACTAGTACAAGAACAGACCAGAGAAACAGAAGTTGTCCCAAACACACACAGCCCAAAAAGTTTTTCCAAATGCACACTTATAGATCATCTTATTTATTCTCATGTACCATGTACCCTTTAAGTTTTGCTCAAAGTATTTTACTGAGGAGACTCCAACATCTTGCGCCATAACTGTTCTGCATACAGATGGTTGGATAGCGGAGGGGTTATTTTATTTCTTGGTGGTAGTAGTCTGAACTCCAAATGGACTGAAAAGTCCCTGTCTTCTTGATTGATGAGACTCTTCAGATGTTAGTGTCAGTTCCAAGGAAATGAAATCTTTTAGATCATTCTGATTCATTTAGGAGCAAATTGTGGTGTGTTTCAGAACTGACCAAAATGTATTTATTGAATAGTTTGTTTGGCAAATTTCACAACATTCCTTAGATAAAATATTTAACGTACTTTTTTTCTTAATTACTAGCTCAATTCTGGTTTTTTCGGACAAAAATGTTGAAGTCAGATGAGGATGATAATCCTAATGTAGCTGTGCAGCAATTAATATTACCTTGAACTGTTACAGTTAAATCACTTGATCTATGAAAATATTTCTTTAATTTTAAATTACTTTAATGGTATCCTTTTTACACAGTATTTTGCATCAGATTCGTTATTTTAATTTAGTTTTCATAACGATTATTTGGAAGCAAGGGACATGCTTTCTGTATTTTTTTTTAAAAAGCTCGTTGAGTTACCTGTGTAAGAAAGGACAGAGAGCTTCTTCATCCTTATTCATAAAATGGCTTTGAGAAATAATTTAACAATAATTAATTATTCTTGGATGGATGTGGGCAAGATAATTTATATGCATTTTTTTGCATACAATATAAAGTAAAATGGAAGTTTCCCACTCATTTTGGAGTAATGTTCATTTGGTGTAGTTCAAAAGATATATGAAATCCAAATCTGTATAGGGAGGAGACTAGAACTGATTATTTTTATTGCTCGGCATTACATGGCTATATATGTAGTTCAAACTGATAGCGTCTGTTTATGTTGTAAGAAAAGCTTTGAACGAGCGAGCGACCGCGGGAGCAGTTGGGAAATAGAGGTGACCCACCTCTGCAAGGACAGCCAGCAGGTCCTCCAGGGACGGCAATAGCAGCAGAGCAGCTGGGCTTGGTGGAGATTTTGCTGAAACCCCGTGAACAGAGACTGCCAGCAAAATGTATTGAGTGAGCACTTTTCTGAGCCAGCCCAGTCCCTGTCTCGTAATAACTGTCCCAAACTCACTCAGTGATATTTGCCATCTAGGTCCAGCTGTAGCGACGAAATGAGAGCTGTGGGCAGGCATGGATTCATTAATATATACATCCCAAATTAAGCCTCTGTATGCTACTTGGCTGTTATAGACATATTTATATGTAAATTGAAATATTCAATATTCTAGAATGACATTTGTTGTTATGTTAATTTTCAGATCTTCTAGCTGAATTCTTTTGCAAAAACTATACCGCAAGGTACCAGTAATCTTAAATGCTGGTTTTTGTGTTTTATTTCTGATAACAATGACTGTTTGCAGAAACACAATCACATTTCATAGTAGCGCAATCTTATTAATCATAGACACTAAAATTGCTGACTTACATTTCAGCGTTAGTACACAGCCTCAGAAATGCATTGCTTTTCAAGGACAGACTGAAATGTCCTGACTCTTTGTCAGTAGATGTGGGATGCAAGCTGTCAAAATAAGAATCTCCATAAATCCGTAACAAGAGGCGATTGGGAACCATACCAGTAAATTATACCATGCATATGCAAATATAAAGAGAGATAACCTTACTTCCCTACAGTTAACTTTATACTCAATGAAGTGCAAAAGGGAAACAATTTATCTCTCTCTTCTTCTGTTTGCATGTTTTATACCAGCAGCTGGGCTCGTGCTTTTAGATGCAACACATCGTTTATTTAATTGGGTGACAGAACAATTTTTTACTATGTTTTGTAGCAGCCACAGAAAAGAACAAGCGATAGAGTACACCGGCTCCCATGGGAGAGATTGGCAGGCATGCGCTGGGCTGGACCCTAGAAGACTGTCTGTTGTATTTTTGTTTGTGGGATTTGTTGAGCACAGTTTTCTTCAGGGAGGTATGTACAATCATACCTTATCTGTCTCCCTATCTGTCAGGTTTTTGCTTACTCTTTTTCTGGCCCTGTGGTATATTTGTTACAACAGCATGAAAAAAAATGAGTGAATATTTCTATGTGTATAGTTTTATCAAAGTCATTTCTCTTCCAGTGTAGCTATTACTCATTTTCACCGTCTTGGCCCCTGTTTTGGGACTTGTGTCATTCTTATTCAGGCAGGGTTCTCTCGGCTACTTCGCATGTTGATCGGACAGTGTACACAATTGAGCTGAAGCCTTTGACTTTTACAATAGTCGTTCACGGCAAGAGGAAAGCGGAGAGATTCAAATGTTACCAGTTAAGAATGTGTCCTGCCTGGACTGCAGAAGTGCTTGTGTGGTGCTTCGGAGCTTGGGTAGAGTCGGACCCCTGGTCCCACTTAAGCAGTGGTGCAAAGGTCTCTCATAATACAAGCCTCCAGGCTCTTTGTACTCTGGAGAGCTTGTAGGCTGCTCTCTCCCGTTTCCCACGCTAGGGAAGAAGGGACTTCAATCTATAACAGACCAGAGACAGAGGTCAGCACAATGCATAGGGAGAGCATTTTTAATGCAAATGAATACAGCAAATCGTGCATCCCGTCTCTCTAACAGAGATAATCCCTCTCAAGGTACAACTTTCTCTTGTGCTTCTGCTAGGAGGAGGCATCTTTGCCCGACTGTCACCCCCTCGTCCTAGGGTGTACGGTATCTCACAGTAATGAAATGGGATTATGCAGCCCTTTGTGTAAGTGCTGTGCACTAAAGCTGATAGATGTGGGAAGGCTCAGGATTCTGCTTGACTTGAGCAGCTTTTTCAGACAGCTCTATGTTTTTTCTCTCAGGTGTACCCAATAATTTCCCAGGACTTTTCTTACAAGTTTCTGTAACTCCCTATTTTTCTCAAAAAAAGGAAAAAAAAAAAAGATGCATATTTTATATGTGTACATGAATATATGTATATATTAACATTTTATATATATACATTATATGCATATGTTTTTGATAGACTTTAGTTTTTTTAACAGTACCTCTCTGTAGCTTGCTGTATGGTTCTAGCAGCCAGTCCCCTGGGCACTGTTGCCTCAATGAACTGTGTTTAAATAGCTTCTCCAGAAGCGTTAACAGTGCTTCAGCCCTTTTAGAGAGGGATCAGTGCTACACAGGACTTACTCTCTTATCCAGAGTGGAGCCCATGCCTGTGTCCCATGGGAATCAGGGAGTATGGGGCAGTGGTACGTGCCCGAGTCTCCTGTTGACCCAGGGTCACGAAGCACATCCAGAACCAGATGAGGGCAGGGCTTCTATACTCTGTGCCTTAGATATAATGTGAGAGCTCAGCAACTCAGCAGCCTTCATCCTGCTGTCATGGAGCTCTGGACCAAAAATCTCTTTGCAACAAAACACATAGCAAGAGGGAGAAAGTAGGTTGGTATGCTCCAGTGTTTCCATTTTCGCATTCATTTTTACAGAAGCCCATTTTTCCTGTTCTGGGCAGGAGAAAGTTCAGACAATGGGAAAACAGACAAAAGCTTCAGAAAAGAAGTTCTCTCCTACCATTTCTTGGTGTATGGAGGGAAGTACAACTTCAGAAAAATTATTTGCAGAAGATTTCTATGTAGGTACCATTCACATGACATTTTGGTAAATTCCCAGAACTGAACACAGAGTGATAAAGTATTGAGATGAACTGCTAGTTGTTAGAAGGGGCCTGCTGATAATCCACAGTAGGAGAAAGGTCACACATTATTTGAAGCAGCCAAGTGTCATAATTATGACCTTCTTTAAATTGGCATTACATGGTTTAAATATTGCAATGACTGATCACTTGATACAAAACCAAAGGGCTCAGAAAATAAAAGTGCTTGAAGCGTCTGTATTGCAAAATGTCCTAATGCAGATTTTCAGATGAGCCATTAAAGTAGAGCTTGAGAATGTTGGGGGTTAGCCAGCACGCTGCAAATTGAACTGAAAATTTCCATCTTGCAAGAGGTACTTGCATGTCTTAAAACTTGAGCTAACAAATTGGACTTTGCATCCAGGTCTGTGAATCTGGACTGAAACAGAGTTAGCACAGCCTCAGAGAGGAACTGGAGCAACCTATGGTCTGAGAGACCTCAGGAGGACTTCTAGGCTATTCCTCTGTACCAAATCAGAATCACCTATACCTATGTCACCCTGACAAAAGTTTGTCTAGCTTGTTTTTTAACACCCCCTTTGACAGATTACAGAGCCTGTTCAGATGATATGTTTCAGTACCCCAGTTACCATTAGAAAGTTTTACTATGCTTTCTTGCTGTAAAATGTCTTCTTGTGTTCATCATCAATATGCAGAACAAGTTATGTTCTTATTATTTCCCTTCTGTCTTCCTTCCTCAGGTTAATCTGGTTTATCTAGCCTTTTCCTGTAGGTCCTGGTTTCCAGACTCCTTGTTCCATCTAGTGCCGACCTGCACACTGAATGTTAATTTGAGCATGTCCAGAGCTAGTTATGTGTCTCACAGCTTTGTCTGAAGGAAAAAAAAAAAAAAAAAAGGCTTTTAGCAGTTGAGGCCATAGCAGAATGTGGGCTCTTTGTAATGCACATTGACTGGTGAGTTGCATAGATACTGAAGTGGAGAGTGGTATGCTATCCTCCATAAGCCGGCCATCACCAGTACTAAGAAAAGAGAAAAAGAAAATAATTTGGAACTCAGAGGAGGATTGTACAGTGATGGTGATGGCCCACCTAGGGATAACTGAAAGGGACTTCAGACAGAGGTAGACTTGCAAATTCGATGGTTCGAGTTGAAGCGATGTGCAGTACTCTGAGTGTATAGAAATCCAAGAACTGAGTAAATCATTAACATTTTCTGTTGAAAGGAGGCCACGTGTTTCTCAGCACAAAGGCAAAGGCTTCATGAAAGTGATGAAGTGAAAGAACAAAAGAGGAACAAAGAAGAAAATCAGGCAGACAAAAAGTCAGAGAACCTCTCTCTTGTTTCTTAGTGTTCACTTTCACCTTCTCCATGATCACGGTTGCAAAAGTTACATGTTTCCTATTAATGGTATTAATTCCTGTAGCCTGCATGTCCTTAGTCCTAGAACGTCCTAAGAAATGTGTTGTAGTTTGCGTGCGTTAATTGACCAAACTTGATCCCTGGTTGTGCCTACTGTACAAGGGATCTCTGTGCAGATAAATATAAAATTCATCAAAACACAGTTACTGCCAGATGGTGATTCCCAGGAGATGTGCAGCCTGGTTCAGATTTCCTGCTAGCTTTATACCAGCGTAAGTGAAAAGGGAATCCTATTCTCTTTTAATTTCCCAGGCTGAATGCCTCCTCACTCCCTTCAGTAATTACAGCGCAGCGGGAAGCTTTGTTGAGGGCAGGCACATGGTATCTGGGAGCAATCTGAAATACCCCACAGCCAGAGGAGGATCAGATGTGGCCAGCGGGACAGAGACCTGCAAGGAGAGGCAGGAGCTGCAGGAAGCCTAACAAGTGACTCAGTAGGTGGCACTCTTCCCTCTGCATCAGCAGCGAGGTGAGGGCACAGCTCACGTCCGGCTCGGCATCACTCTGCTGACACACCAGGTCAAGATGCAGCGTGAAATCCAAAGCCTTGACCTCCTTTGATGGCTGGTTTTTTTATGGAGTCGGCCTTGATTCATGTATAAAAATAGTTTACCAAAGGTTCTTGAAATTTCAGCTCAGATAATCTGCCTAATGAGATGTCTATCTATAGCTTCGGCTCTGTAAATTATTCTTCGCTCCTTTTTCAGGCGGTGCAATCCTAACACAACTGTGCTTTGATGTCAGACAGAACTGTGTTTCTAGACTAGCGGTGATTCTGGTCTGCACAGTCGGAGCATTTTGAGATGCAAATCCTTATGTTCTTACAGACTGTTTTCTGATGTGTTGCACTGGCTTTTCAACCAGTCATTCAGTCGGTTCACAGAGTGAATTTAGTGAGAGCTTAGACAACTGATTTAAACTTGAAGTCTAACGCTGTATGAATGTACCCCACCTTTTAATGAACTCTTTTTAACAGTGAACCTGGTTTGGGTGAGTAAGGGTGTCTTGTCCACCCCAGTCCTAGCCCTCATGGGGATATAAGGAAAATAAAAAGTTTTGGCAATAAATGGTTATAATGAGTTTTAATCCCTAAGCTGTACCTGTACCAAAGCCTCAAGGACTTCTTGCCTGCTTTCTTTGGGTGTTGTTTTCTGAAGGCATATCTGGAGCTTCACCAAGTATTTGTCTTTGAGTCCTTGTTTCACAGCAGGGATTCAGCCTAGGGTCAGGACTGTCTGGTTCTGGGTTGACAGAATTTTGTACAGTTGTTGGTTTTGTTTAATTGAGGAGCCTCCTTTTATCATAATCTCTTTGGGAGTTTTGGGTGGTAGGTACCTCTGAGTCAGTTTATTGACATTTCTCTCCACAGGGAATTTTTTTATTAAGGTCTCTCAGAAGCGCTACCTTCTCTGCTGACCACTAGTTTTTACATGCACCTCTTTGAGAGTGCTCCTTAGGACATTTAGCTTCTATATACTCATCATGCTCAATCGGGTGGCCTGTTCTTTTTTACTGAGAGAGACTGATCTTGGTGCCGAACTGTCCAGCTGTGTGTGCCTCTGTGATGGGGGGTTCCAGCTGCTGTGAACTGATTGAAGTCTCATCGGCAAGAATATTTTGTGCCTCTTAGGAAATCAGAATGTTTTCCTGCTCCCCACAGTCCTGGCTGGCCTACAGAGTGCCGGTGGCCCCCTTCCTCTTGGCTGGCAAGTGTTTCACACAATTACTGTCCAGCAGCCTTCTGCAATGCCATTCATTTGTACTTAAGATGTGGGAAAGCAGAGTGTGATGGGTTTTGTTGATTGTCTCACACAAAGTACATTTTATGTTGTAGCTCCTTTGGAAGTGTGTGGCCAAGGTCCCCACCCAGTCACTGCGTATGGGGCAAGATTGATCTTTAGTGGAGAGGCTTACAAGGTGGTTGCAGAAGGACTGACAACATTTTTCCAACATTTTTCACAGTGGCTGTGGTGGTGGTGTCCAAGGAATGTCCATCCCTGGTTTGGGTGGGCTTCCTGGGAGTGGTCTCAGAGGACATACTTCTGGTTCATTCACAGCAGGTGTAAGCATCATGTGATCTTATCCGAGAAGTAAATATCCATAATTCCCAGCAAATTTGAGATACAGCCCACCATGGTTGAAGTTCAGGATGAATTTTTTTCACCATATTTGAGGTTCACAAAATCAATGGTAGGAATTAGTTTCATGGCTTGATGCATGTTCTCAGACTAAACTAAAAGCCTGCAGTAAGGACTAGAGGAGGTCCAGTCTCCCTGACAAAAAAATCCTCTGGTTCAGTCTGTAGGGGGGTTGTGGGAGGGTGGGCATTGATAGGAAGTGCACGTGCATGGTCAACATGCTTATATCAAACAAGTCTGGTAGATCCATCCCCTGGTTGCACTGTCACAGGTGCTTCATTTTCTTCCAGTAAGAATTAGCTTTATGTAAGTACACAGAAGAACCATTACTATGAGTTTGTTTCACCGAGCAGTAGTAACAACTGGACAGTGAGGTTAGTTGGTTAACAGCAACTATGAGTATGGCATTTATCAAACTGGGGAGGGGGTCCCCTAAGATATGTAATACTCTAAGATATTAAAAATTACATTTAAAAAGTCCCCCCAGCTCTGGAAAGAATTACTGGTATCAGTCGTTCTCCAGCTCTGAAGACCTCAGGGTCATTATGTGGGAACAAAAATTATGTACCATATGGCATGTCTACTAAAATACTAAGTAATTTGAAGAGAGTGTTTGCTGAAAACAAATTTTACAGCAAACCAGGCTCTAAATTTTCTATAGCTTTGAAAAATCACTGTGAAAAAATAAGAGGACAAAACACTGAAATGTATACCCTGCCCTGTTTCTTGAATGTAGGTTTATCAGTGGATGATTATATTGTTTTCATTGTACAAAAGCATTCATCAGACCTTTTCAACTATAAACTCTAATGGTGATTAGTATTTTAGTGTGGGGACCTGAAAGCATTCTGTAAACATGACTGAGTTCACATCCAGCGTTTCCCGGTGGGCATTTCTGTAATAATACATTTCATCCACCTCTGGAATTTTTGCATCCCCTGCTTTCTGTGTCAGGAGAAACATGGCCACATGCGAAGAGGTGAATTACAATATTTAGGTTCTCAAACCCAAGAAGGACACTTCATGTTCTTCACTACCTGCATTTTGCAGCTGGAAGGCAGAAAGGCAGAATGCAAATGATTGCCCAGCATGCCACATGAGGTCTCTCAGTACTGGAAGGATCAACTGGATCTTTTGATCTTCAGTCCTGCACCATCGGTCACAAGGTTATCTTCCCTGCTGTGTAGAACTCTCTTGTATACTGCCATCAGCACTTGCTTCACTCCTTCCTACCTAGCCCAGAATATACAAAATAACATTCTTTGAAATACCATTTACTCCTTCAAACTTAATACAGTAAAGCAAGTCCTGAACCCTGCTGCCTGAGGCATGCAGGGTACTGTTGACGGATGTCCCAGTAAAATCTGTGTAGTTGCACTTTTTAGTGACTCAGCATCCCAATAACACGGTTGACATCCAGTAGCCTCCCAGTTTACACCCTGCTCTGTCTGCAAAGGCTGCATTTGCAAAGCAAGGACTCTGGCAAGTAAGAAGACACCTCACTCAGCTGGAGCAAACCGCTGAGGCTCTGAAGGGCTACAGTTCCCCTGGTCTGAGTGAAAGGTACGCATTTGTGGTAAGCATTTCAACACAGCAGATCCTGGGGCATCCTGATATCCGATATATTGTCTGGCAGTTCTCACTCAGTTGGATCAGTAGTTAATCTGCTGGAATTGCCTGTTCTTTCTCTTTTTTTTTTTTTTTTCTTTTTTCTTCTTTTTTTGTTATTTGCATTCTCCAGAGTCTAAAAAAGGGGAAGTGCAAGCTTAAATGAGGCTGCTGGGACCCGGACGTTTAGTTGCGCAGATCAGCCATCTGCTTTGCATGCTATACCTTCACTCCTTGTTATACACTTATTATGGGAATATTTATTCTGTCAATGACTAGCTGTTTGCTCTTAATATGCTTCCATCTGCATATAAATTTGTTAAACCACTCCCCTTAGGCATATGAAAGTTTGGCTTTCCCTTTAAGGTGGCTATAACTATGCAGTTAGATTTACCATATCATCATCAGGATGTTCAGCTCCCGCATCCGCTGCAGGATGCGCGTGTGGAAGATGGGCTGGGAAAAGCAATTTCCACAACTCCTCAGGTGTGAAGAAAGTTGAGTTTTAGAGTGACAGGTGGTCGAGCTGGAATCTGTGTAGTAATTTTGGAGGTCTTAGAAGTAACAATACGGTGAAAATAACTGGGGAGGAGCCATAGACACCTCTGGGTATAAATAAGGGCAGTGGATTTCTAGGAATGATGGAATGTCCCTGTCTCATCGTGTGTGCCACATACCTGGCAGATTTGCCTTCGTGGAAACTCCCAGTGGGCTTTGAGGGGAGCTGTGTGAGGAGAAGAACCCTCGTGGGCCTTCCTTCTGGGAGGATCCAGAACAAGACTGAGTTGCAGTTGAGGGTGGGAAAGACAGGTTCTGATTTCTGAATTATTTAAACTTTTCAGAGTTGTGCAGTTCATGCACAATGAAAAGAGGAAAGAGCAAAAAAGAAAAGATGGCTTGGGATTTAGGGGTTTGTTTGTTTGCTATCTTCTGGTTTGCTTTTGTTTTCCCTGCAGAAAATGACTCAGAATAACGTATTTTCTCACTAATTCTGCTCCTACTAAATTCTAACCGAATCCTAAGAGACAGGGCCAGGTCCCCTAACAGTGTCCATCTTAGCATTTGGCACATTGTATCGCTTTTCTTGACTAGCTTGAACTTTCAGAAATCATGTGCTTTTGAAAATTAATTAGATTCTCCTTCTCATGTTAATCAATATTCGTAGCATTTTGTCTACAAAAACTTTATCCCAGGAGCATGGATGTTTTAAGTGCTTGCGAGAGACTGCCCGCTGTCCCTGGGGAAATGATGTGTTCAGGCGTATCTCACTTTAAATAATTTTTAAAGTAAACACATTGCTTTGTCTTGCATATGAGTTATGACCCTAATGACTTCTGGTTCTGAGTTTCCTTTCTCAGCGTTTCCTCTCCCCAGACTTCTCCTGATGATAATGCTGCAAAGTGTGGGAATGAGCTCAGGCTGCCTTTTATTCCTATGTATTTACCTGACATTTTGCCAATGTGCTATTATGCTGCTTTTTATATTGAAAAATAATGCCCTGAATCTCACGTCGTGAAGATCAAAACCCACTCTTCAGGAAGGTATATAGTAGACTAAAGCCTCAATTACAGGGGTAGAGATACCTAGGCAGTAGGCACGCGAGCTCTTAGGGGACAGATAGGGAAGGCGTAAGGCACAGTGGCTTACTGGAGGCAGTTCAGTCCCTGCAGAAGCACAATGAGCTCCAGCAGGCTTTGGCACAAAACTGCAAGAGCTTTGAAGAATGCAGCAACTCTACGGATGCCTGTGGTGAAGGTGTCTATTTTCTCTATTTAGCCCACCTTATGCAAGGAATTCTTGATGAACTTTGTCTATTGAAAGCCAAAAGATTGACCAGGGAATTTCAGGCATAATGGCTTTTATTGTTGAAGACTGCCTTCCTTTTTTTTTTTTTCCCCTCCCAAGAAGATGTTGATTAGAGTTGTGGCTTGTTTGTTCTGTTTGATTCATGGCTTCTGAGTGAGTATCTTGACATTATATGACATGCTATCATTAATGGGTTCTCTGAAGGCTCTCTGCAAGTGTTTTGCAAATCACTGCTACATTATAGGCTCACTGTTGGGACCAATAATTTAAGACATATGCTTACAACTTAAAATTGCTTTGTTCATAATGGGAAAGCAGGCAAAATTGTGGCTACTTGAATATTTGAGAACGGTGTTGTGAACGCGATGCAAGAAGACGTCGTGCAAAGGAAAGCTGTAGTTCTAGTTCTGCAAGTCTAGGGATACATTTGTTCCCACAGAGGTCAGCAGGAGTCCTTCTACAGGAATTTCTTCAAGACCTCAAAGCATAGTGCCTGGGGGAAAGTTCAGCAGCACCAGAAACACCTAGACCATTCGTTCCCAACTTTTAGATAATTGACCCCTCACTGGAGAATATTGATAATGTTTTGTGTCTTGTCGTTTCAGCTCCTCACAAAAATCTTTCTCAGGTCTACTGTATCTCTTCTTTATGATCATTCTCGCCCCCATGATTGCCATCACATCCATCCTGCATCCTTACTTCTCCATTACCAGCTTTGCTGACAGATCCAGGACTGAGAGTGATGTTACAAACCTCACTTTATCTGGCTAACATCACCCAGAGCCATTGGAGTGTCTCTGCACCACGCTTTCATGTGATTCTGATGTAGGAATACATAACACAGACATCCAAGTTGGCTTTGCGTGGAGCTATACGGATCTGACAGAGCTTGTTCATTCCCTCTCCATGCTTCATCGGTGACATGCTCATGGGTCACCACTGATATCCACCTCATCCATCAGAAAACTGAACAAGAGTCCTTAACATTTTAACTCCATTGCAAATTATTTTATAGACATGGAGTCAGTTTATTCACAATGTAAAATTATTTATTTCTGTGTAGTTAATGTGCTGTTTCAGAGAAATAAGAAATAATTGCAGAACAATTAGAAATAATTTTCTGGCAGGTGGAAAAAAAAGTTAATTTGTGTGAAAATCGACAGTAAAAATATTGTTTAAGTAGGCTGCATTTTCTTTGGATACATGTACCTCAGCATAAGAATTTCATTTATAACACTTGATATAAATAGTATGATAACACTTCACAGAAGCTCCACTTATCAGGGGAATTCCAACTTCTTACAGAGACTGAAGCATACTGGTTGTCATGCCATCCTTGTAAATATTTTATGTTGGCTTAAGACTCAAGGGCAGACGTCTATTTTTACTTAGTGTTTGTGAAGAACTGTGAACCTAAAAAGCTTTTGGTATAAAACATTTAGCAGTAGCAAAGTCAGTTCAAAGCTGTCTCCGGACACAGAAATTGTGATGCAGCTTTTTTGTTTGTTTTTATATTATATTTAATGTTTGCTATACTTCTCTGGTAAACATGTCTGTAATAAATAGTTGTTCCAAACAACAACATCCATTCAGCAAAGTAGCTTGGAAGTCAGTATTCAGAAAGTGTAGCCTACCTTTCCTCTTAAAACAACTGCTTTGCAGTGACATCTGCAGCAGTAACTTGCTATTTTTTTTTTTTTTAAAGCAGCTACAGCTTAGTATTACCCACCTGCCAAAATAATGAGACTTGTAGACTGGCAAAGACAGCTCGTTACTAATGTTCATCCTATATTGTCTGGCGTGCCAACAAGCTTTCCTGGATATCTACTGGTTTTCCAAAGAAATGACATAAAACTTCTATTTGGGACATAATCCGAGGTTCTTAAAACCACAAAAAAAAATGTGTCATGTGCTCTTGATTAAAATGAGAAAGTTTGAGAGCTGAAGACTTTTTTACTGTGCAGATAACCAGTATAAACGTTGAGGTCCCTGAGCCACAGTGCCTGCTAACACAGACTCCTCAGGTGCATCCGTGCGTTTGGAAACAGGGCAGAAAGATTCAGTCATTTAGATACTTTAAAAAAATTTAGCCAGCATTAATATTTATTTTAGAATTCAGATTTCAATAATTTAATGCTCTTAATTCAGATTTCAATAATTTAATGCTCAGTGTTTCCCTGGCAGACTCTCCAAAGCCAACGCCATTACCAGCTGGGGTGGCCATACCTACTTGTCGGCTTCTGCCTGCGTTAGCGCAGGGCTTGACTCGGTGCTGCTTTGCGAGGCCAGCGTGTGACATCATTACTAATTAAGTTTGAATACAGAGCTATGTTTGAGAGCCAAAGGAAGTGCAGGAAGGAAGCTGAGTGTCAGTGAGTCATATCATATGAATGCATGGCAAGCAGTTATTGATAACATACAGCCAAACCACACTGTTGATTTTGGAAGATTTGGCATGGGAACTAAAAGCAGCGTCCTGACCTCAGTTGCGATTTGTTTGTATTTAGATTTCCAATAATGCTGTTTTGGTTTTTTGGAAGAATTGTTTCTTTTCAGATACTCTGTCTTTATTTATCTCACAGTTCTTGCTAGAATAAGGACCCTTGGGGACTTGAACGTTTAATCTGTGCGAACGAGGCATCAGCATTTTTCTGAAGACTGTCTCCCATTTTCTGTGTGAAGGAAAAATGTCTCTTTAGTGGCAGGCACCCTGCCTTGTAATTTCCGTTGTGTGAGCTTGGACATCTGTGCGATTATCCTCTGGGAACACTTGCAGCTTGACACACATGCATCTAGTCTAGCTATTTTTAATCACTGCTTTTCAAGTGTATATAGTGAGTTTGGTGACATGAATGGGAATAGTGTTTTCCAAATTTGAGTCCTTTGGTATTTGCTTTTTGTAGTCCCTCAACCCTGCTAAAATCTCGAACTATCATAAAGGTTAATCACTTCCAACTGTCCAGGAAACTTCATTATAAAGCTTGAAAATATTACAGTGCCCACAGAATTTGAATGCAAAGCTGCATTTGAAGATTGTAAGAAATATCTAATTTCGGTGTTAAGTGTAGCCATACTTATATAGGAACATAACATACTGGGAACCAGATAGTCTTTAAGCTTTTTTAAAGTTATTTTAAAATTAAAATATGATCATATATGTGTTTTGGTTTAATTTATGGGACAGGTGATAGTTCTGTACCAGCAACAGTTACTATGATAGTGGTTCATCTTGCTGGAGAGTTATCCTGGTACTTTTTTCATTTTACTCTCTGGGACAAAACTGATCCCAGGTAACAATCTTTTCCTTGCCTATCCCTTTCCGTCACAGCTCCAGGGACTATACCTTTACTGCTTACCTTGCAATAAGGTAAGCAGTACCACATCTCCTGTACCACATCTCCCATTGTCAGTGTGTGAAGTAGTTGTAAAACAAGACCTGAAGAGTAATGATCCATTCCACATCTCAGATCTTTAACTGACTCCTATTCCAATCCGCAAAAGATACTTGAAAAACCACAGCACAGTATTTGGACTCGTGAAACAATATTTTAAGTGAGGTTACAGATGTAAAATTCAAGGATGGTATAAATCTCATTGTATCGATCAAGTCATGAAGAATACCTTGTATTACAAGTTTATTTAAAACTGGTTATTTGAAGGTTAATAGAATAAGAGAGAAAAAAAGGCTTTAAGGCATTCCTGTAAACTATAGACTTCATTTCCTTGGCCACAGTGTAGGATCAGGTAGATCTATGTCACTTCTGAGAGATATTTGTTTACTCTGTTCTTGAAGACCTCTGATGATGGAGACCCCGCATTCTCACTACGCAGCCAGTGCTTCACTATATTTTAACATTAGAAAGTTTATTCTCTGAAGTGTAGTCTGAAGTTTTCTTGCACGTTAAATTCGTTTCCTCTTGTCCTCCTCAGATGTGGAAAAAAGATTATTTTTTTTCTCTTTATGGCATATGTTTGAAAGCTGCTCTTGTTTCAGCCCACTCTTTTCTAAATTAACAATCGTACTTCCATCAGATTTTCCTTGCAATTCACATTTTCTAGATCCATGATAATTTTTTGTTTCTCTCCTCTGGTCCATGCTCTTTTTGACATGCATTGCCCAATACTGAATACTTCAGGTGAATGCAGTTCAACAGGAATCATGCTGAAGTTCATGGAGCCTTATCTGACACTGAAGACTGATAACTCACAAAAGTAATCCCTCCAGATTCAGCCGAGCCACTGAGCTAAATGCTTCTCAGTGTGAGAAAGGAGTGCAGTCTTGCTGCTCAGATCTACCAGTCGTTACTGCAGAGATCATTTTCCTTACCCATCACTTCAACCATATTCTTTTTGCATTCCTCAAGCCATGCCTCCATTTTTTTCTGTATCAAATATAAGGTCTTTATTTTCACTTGCAACTCCCGTAACAGCCTATTCCTTTCTTACCATATTCTCCTCTTAGCACACTCCCACACCTTCCATCTCTCCGTTCCGAAATCCCAAATTCCTACATTTAAGGAAGTTCCTTTGTTATTTCTCTTACTCGGGGCCTCAGTCTTTAGGAAAATCCTTTGTAAACAGCCAGGGCTCAGCGACAATCTTCTTTTTAAAACCTTCTTAAAACTCTGTTTCTGGAAAACTTGGTGGGAGTTGGGCCACTTGTGCGCTGCACATGGTAGTGCACCAACCCAGCACAGCTGTGCTGGTTCTTTATTCTATCCTGTTTACATGTTGTTGTCTCATGTCTCTTTTACGCTTACAAGAAAAGCTTTTTGGAATATAGGGCATCTTTTATGTGTCAGATGAGAAGTACTTCACGCATAGTTTTGCCTATACTTAATGTGATAACACTAATAACAATACTGGTAAATGTGCTAGAGAGATATGGCTCTATGCAGAGCCTGCTGGTCATTGTGGAAGGAGCCAAGTATTTCAGAGACGACTCTTATATCCTCATGTATTTTTTTCCAACCCATAGAATTATGCTTTTATAGTATTTCCACAGGAGAGCAAGGGGAGCCAAGGCCCAGTCATTACAGAGGTTTTTCCATGTAATTGAGTGCTTCAAGAAAACATTATGAAAGATTATCTTGGCAAAAGATGTAAATGTGAAGAGCAGCTGGTGATCCCATGAAGATCCTGCTCATCTATAAATTAATACACGCCACTGGGGATACTGACAGTTTGTCTTGGAAGTGAAATGGTTGAGAAGAGATTTTGGCACTCAATCAGCAAAAGATATGACACTCATAAAAGCAGAACTATATTTATGACATAGTACAATGGTTAATTGGTTTGGGATATATTTATATTAATATGAAATCCAGCATCTATTTCTGATATCTTTGTGTGTGTGTAAAAATGGAATTGCATTCCATCGGGAGAGAGAGAAAACTTCCTTTGTTATCTTATCAGAAGAACACAGGTCCTACCATAAGAGCTCAATAAAACATTTTTGCTCTTTTGTGGGGTTCTTCATTGAACAAATAGTTTTCTCACAGCCCTCCTCCTCTACTGCCTTAGTTTTACAGCATAATGAAAACAAGATGCAGCAAACTGTAACTGAGCTAGGATCAGAAGAACAGTTTTAGCAGGGTAAGAGCTGAATACATAGCTTAACAGTTACATAGCTGGAAGGAAGGCCAGGAGATATAAATGTTTCTCATTTATACATGCATATAGTTGTAAAGAAAGTATGGTTGCTAAACATTGATGACATAAATATGTGTGTGGATAAATAGATTGGATAATCAGACATCCAGAAAACTAAACTTGCTTTATGTAGTTAAATTAAACGTAGTGTGAAGTAAATATAAGCAGAACTTGAACGCATTGAGCTGGAAGCCCCAAACTTGCTTTCTCTGTGACCATCAGCAGTGACAGATGCCACCAGTGGCAACAGCAACGCTCCCTCCAGGCTGCCCGAGTCACAGAGCAGCCACAAGTCCAACATTTTTTCTGGACATGATTTTAGTCCAGGCACAACGAGATCGGTTGAAGCTGTCCAGGGTTCCTGGCAGCCTGTGCCATCTTGCCGCTACCCAGCTGCACCGACTGCAGGGTGCGTGTGACCTGACGCTGGACACGAGCATCACAAGCGCTCCCTTCTTCTGCCGTACGCCCTGCTGTGACTGCGTGGATCAGCTTTGCAGCCTGCCTTCACTCAGTCACAAGTCTAGGGCCTGCCTGTAGCGATAGGACAAGGGGTAATGGTTTTAAACTAAAAGAGGGTAGATTCAGACTAAATATAAGGAAGAAATTTTTTACAATGAGGGTGGTGAAACACTGGCACAGGTTGCCCAGAAGAGAGGTGGTAGATGCCCCATCCCTGGAAACATTTAAGGTCAGGTTGGATGGGGCTCTGAGCAACCTGGTCTAGTTGAAGATGTCCCTGCTCATTGCAGAGGAGTACGACTAGAAGACCTTTAAAGGTCCCTTCCAACCCAACCCATTCTATGATAATGCATCCTGAGACTGTCAAATTTGCTATGTATGTATGGTAGGATTGATGCTACCTATTTTACTGATGCATGGTGCACAACACCTGTATATGTATTTCTGTCGAGGAACTCCCAAGCAGAAATAAGGTAGCTTTATGTATTAGTGAATATCTTCCAAGTTAATACCCATCTCTGTATTCCCTGCCTCACTTCTTCCTAGCATATGTGCCTTTCCCCAGAGCCACCCTGCCTCTCACCACCTGTCTGCTGCAGATCCCATCTCTTCAGGTTACGAAACCTAGTTTCAGCCCCAAATTAGGACCTAGTGCTATAACTCTTGTTTTTATATAGCACTACCAAAATCAAAGAGCTTTCTGCTCTGTATTTCCTATCTCACCTGTCTTCAGGTCCAATCTTCTTCATTTATGTTATCTTTTTCTGGTGATGGTGGTTTGTTGATCTTAGATATATTTTCTCTTATTTTTATTATGAGAAAGCCATGATTTTGGTCACTGTTGTGTCTTTCTATGCTGAGTTTTGTGCCATTAAGTTCTGCAATATTTTTGTGTGTTTGATCCCTTTTTCTGTAAAAGCATCTTTTTTTTTTTTTTTTTTGAGATAAACAACCTCTCCAAATGTTCAGGCTTTGTACCTGGGAAAGGAAAGGAGCACCAGAGGGAACACTACAATTTTCTCTTAAGTAGATCCTTTTTTTCCTGTCCCAAATCCCAGGCTGTGACTAGATACACGCTAAATTGTGATCTAGATTGTGACTGAATCCTTCATGATCAAAGGCAAAGATGCTTCTGATTGCAGACCTGCACCTCAGCTCCCATGCTGCAGCCTCAGGAAGAAAGGAAAGGACAGCCTTGATTTCACTCTGTCTCTCCTTCGATATCTAGTGGCATTTCCAGCAAAGGCAATCCATTTTGTACCTGAGAGGAATATCATCTATCCCTACATCTGCTGTTCAGTTCAGATAGCCTGGGGCCTTTCTAGAGTTACCGGAATCATTCTGCGAAAGCCCTCCTGAGGTCTTTTGGGACAGCATCCCAGGTCAAATTGATATGCTGTATCTGCCAGCTCTGACCTATATGGATGCTGATGGATAAGACTATCTCTGTTAGTTCATTTGCTTTAGCAAGCACTGGCTTAAGTGTAGCTTCTGCTATGTGTAATGACAGATGTTGCCAAATGTGACTCACTTTTTCTCTTCATTCCACTCTACAGCAGCCTCTCCAATTGCTGCTGCAACTTCTCAGCATGAGGAGCAATCTTATTTCTTAATAAACAAACAAACAAATTGGCAAGAACTCCAGACATCTAGATGTTTTGGATAAAAGGCTGTGCTTGTTAGCATTTCTCCAGTAGAGAACAGCAAATTCCCAAACCATTCTGTCTGGGACAGGATTCATACCCTATGAAACTGTATGGCTCTGGAGAGGATGGAAGAGATTACCTCTCCAAGAATAAAAAGCTTCTCTTCCACATTTGCCTTGCCAGCTCTCCTGGATGCATGACACACTATAACACAATAGTTTAATGTTTTTCTTTTTTCTAAAGAAAGACTACAAATGATAGGACTGCTCTATGGGATTTAGTTTATCATATGAATTTTCTCTAGTATGGGATGTACACTCTTGTCTTCAGGACAAGACTGTCTGAGAAGCTAATAGAGCTACAATTGCCACAAACTCTTTGCCCACGTTTCTTTACCACATTTGCGGTTTCCACCTTAGCCTCTTTGAAGGTGCGCTGAAAAGATGAAGAATCTATTTCTTTGCAGTATCTTTCTTCCCTCTCCCCTTCTTCTGGAGGAGACAGGCTGTTTTCTTCTACCTCATGTGGTATCATACTGCCCAAATGGGATAGATCTCATGTAATTTCAGAATTATAAAGGGGGGAAGTCGAAGTCTCTGTTTCACTCACCAGTGAGGAAGAGGGGTGAAGGTCCTGTCCGGTCCTTCCCTTTCATCTAGAGCCCTCATGCAGTTCTTCTCTGGAGGGTTTCAGAACCCACCACAACAGCCTTCAGGCAAGCTGGTTGTTGTCTGCTTGGAGGAAATGTGAATGTATCCTTGCAGTGAAATGCCCTCCAAAGTACCTGCTGGGCTCTTCTTTACCCCAGTAATGGTAGAAATGACACTAGTGCATGTGTTTGAAAGTTGTATCCAGCACCAACTACTTAGTTTGCCACCATCAGCTTATCTCACAAGAGCTCTGAAAGTGTAAGCAGGTGAGTTAAACTGTCTCAGACTAGCTGGAGACTGGTGGAAAATCTAAGATGACATCCTGATTTGCTTTGGATCCATGAGAAATAACAGGAAATACCAGCTCTTCTGCTCCAGAGCCAGTCTGTTTCCAGGCTCTCTGTTCCTTCGGTTTTCATTGGGCCACTTTGCATTGCAAACCTGCTTCTTCTTAGAGACCTCAGAAAACTAAAGCAAGATGGTATGAATGTGATTAGGGTAGCCTGGCATGGTCCCATAAAATTCAGGTCGGCAACTGTACCCAAACTGTTTCCCTCTGCATCTTATCTGCCAAGCACGGAAAGTGGCTGGAAAGACAATTCCCTCGGGGCTGGGATGTGATTTCTGAGTGGGACCCATAAATCTAAAAGCAGTTCTTTTAAAGAATCTTTGCTTTATTTTCCCTTTCCAGTTAAGTCTGCCTACATAATCTCTTCTTTGTCCTGAATTCAATCCGTGTTAAAGGTCTGTTAGGTTTTTATTTATACTTTACCCATCCCAAAAAATAAAACGGGGTGGGGAGGTAAGTTTGGGGAAGAAAGCAGTAATTCAGCATCTCTTGCAATTTCAGTCTCTAGCTTGGGTTCCTCATTGCTCATCCCAGCATGCAGAGCCCTTGTGAGTTGTTAGCCATTGCGCTCCGTGAGTCCTGGTCACTCCTAAACTGATCTGAGAGCAATTGCGGGAATTTACTTGCAGATTGGTGTGTTACTAGGTCTTGAGATCTGTTTTGAGGAGTTGGCAGGTTTGTCTGTTTCTGCAGTCAGTTTTGGCTCCATTTCCATCCTGGAGCAATTTTAAATATTCCTTTTCAAAAGTTGGCATCGCTGATACCAGAACGGAGTACTTTTTGTAGCACTTGATTTGATTTCTGTACTTAAGGTTGTTTTCTTTCCTCTCAAATGATTGTACTCAACCACTGATAAAATTCCTTTTCCACAGTCTTTGATTAATAAGTAATATGGGCTGTGCTGGCCTGGGAGGAGGTGATTCAGAGCAAAGTACTGCATTTTAATATGAAGTGAAGTGAATCTATTTGCACAAAATTATGTGAAAAGAATACGCTTCCAAGTAACCGTGTTCTTGAAATATGCTCTTCTGTTTCTATTAGTTTGATCTACAGCCTTGCTAATACTAATTTCATGTAGGCTTAAGGTGACCTGTTTCTCAATGTACAGACACCCGTCCTGCATACGACACCATCTGAATGCAAAGATCCATCCCTGGTGATGATGATTCAGTAGTGTACTGTTACAGGTTTTCTCATCGGTGGCAGAATCATGGCATTACTTAGTTTGCTTTAAAGAGAAACTGGGTGTGAAGTAAAAGGTATAGAAATTACAGAGATGTTGCCAAAAAAAGAAATTAATTAAAATGAACAAAAAAAGTAGGTCAAATTTTGGCCTAACTACGTTCAAGTCGTTCCTTTTAAATACAAAGAGCAGAGAAAATAGGCAGATGGGAGCATAGAAAAGGGAAATAAGCCAAAGTGATTAGCCCGGTGACCTTCCCTTATTTCTGGTGGGTTTTGTATGTATGTGCACTGTGCTATTGTTTTTGTTGAATAAAATTAACATATTCAATTTATATCCTAAAAGAAGCCTAAATTCGGTAATTTACTCAGTACTGCAATTCCAATTTAAGGTGCAAGTTTTAACTTTGGAAGTTATTTGTGGTACTCATTTTCTATATTTTGCATATTTATGTGCTCAGATCGAAGATACACAAAAAAGAGAATAGTGGTTTTATAAAATAGCATTAGGACTAATTAAGAAAAGAAAATAGCTCAGAACAATGGCATTCTCCTGGGGTTTTGTTCCTATGCCATTTTTAAACAATTGAACATTGAGCCACTCAGTAACAGATTAGCTTATTCATCAGCTTTCTAAGAGCTAAATTTCAATGGATTTTTTCCCTTTCTTATATTCTTTCAAATGATTTATATAAAGGAAGGTTTTCACTATGTTGGTAAGGGTTTCCCAAGAAGTTTCCAACTAATGCTTATTTAACCAATTGAGTAGAAATTTATACTGTAATTAGTTTGATGAGTGGATTGTGTTGCACAGCCCAGATTATCTAGAGTTTTCTACTAAGGAAAGTAAAGAAATGAAGAATGAAGGCAAAGAAAATTAAGGTGCTTCACTCATGGTTGTTATTTATTACTTTAAAACATCCTTATAATTAATGATAACTTTAAAGTATCTTCTAGTGTTACATTTAACTCCTGTTTGAATGTTTGTTAGAAATTTTGGGGGCATAGGACTTGTCATTTGGATGACATCCACAGTGTCTTTCTTCAGAATGGCCAGAAACAGAAATTTGAAAGAAGGGCATCAGTACCTGGATGGCCTGGTGAGTAGGCTTACATGGAATAAGCTGCTAACAGTATGGGTCTCATCCTCCACCCTGAGAACTTGGCTCATGTGAGGAAATAGGTTTATTCAAGTAATTTCATTTCCAAAATACAGTGGCTTGAAAAACAGTAAATCCGGATATTTCTGATATGCAAAAAGGTGTCTGAGTTCTTTTGCCTATTGCTAAGCTCTTGCTCTCAAAACCTCCTGTAGAAATGGATGCCACAGTATAATTTCCTGTTTTGTGAGAAAGCTGTTTCCTATTACGATTTTTAAAATTTGTATTTTTGGATGTCCTTGTTCTGGAGTTACAAATTAAGACAGAGTCCTTGATATACCTTTTATTGTTTATGCACTTTTGAACATCTCCCATGCTGCTAATTTCCTTCCTAGGAGCGACCATCCCTTTCTTTGCATGCTCTCTCCATAATTTTGGTAAATCTCAGTGATCCCTCTGTGAATCCTCTCCAAGATTGTGATTCTGCATTTGGGAGAAGATGACCAAAAATGTTTCCATGATGTCCTGCGTGACACTGCACACTAATTCACAGAAAGGCATCACCATGTTATCAGTGTCATTCTCCTTTCCTCTCTGTGTGTATCCTAACATCTCATCAGCTTCTTTTGGCTAGAGCAAGCCAGAGAGCAGAGTACCATTGAGACACCATAATGGCACACTGCTCCATTTCTTTAGGAAATAAACACACCCTCTTCTTGCTGTAGCTGTCCCAGCTGCACTGGGATACACACAGCTACACCCGTATCTCCTGCACTTCACCACCTGGCTGGTTACTACTTCCCTGGGTCTTGCTTTCAAGCTGCTCATTTAGGATGCTGTAACCTGTTTCAGCTGGATTACCTGAAACGGATTTAATGGTAGGTCTTGGGTAACTTGCTGCCTTTTCGCTGGAAGAGGTGATGGAGGTGCCCATGAGAACCCTTCTGACAGCAAGTCTCGGGGGGATGAGTAGTGGCACGTGTGGGGAGGGCAGGGTCTCGGGGGGATAATGTCTGAGCAGCGGGGGCCAGTGACCTGCAGGTGGTACATCACAACCAACAGAGAATGCGTGTCAACATACATAGGTCGTTAACCAGCCTGTATCATTATTTTGCATTACAAGGTATCCCCTTGTATTTCTCAACATCTTTTCTGTCTGATCCTCTGTAATTCACCTGTTGAGCATTCAGTAAATTTGTTTATAAGGGCTAGATCTGCTGTATAAATCAAATCTTAAATTTCAGCCTGTTGCAAATATAAGTGTTTTGAAAAACTTCCACAAACATCTACTGTCTCCTTGGAGGCAGCTTTGATACCCAACATATGTTTTTCACTGAGATGTATTTACACTGAAGAAAGCAACTTGGCATCAGCAGTTTTGTCTGTTAGCATCTACTTTCTAATAGCCTTTTAGATTATTCACACCTCATATGAGGATGTTACATTTTTTGTTTGTTTCAAATTTTTCACATGTATTGGGTACCTTCCATAAACCTTGGTACTGCAGAGAGGTCAGAGAGTACCACTGCAGACATTCACGGGACTATTCAGTTATGGAGAGTTATGCATTCACGGGACTATTCAGACTATTCTACAAAATGCATATGTTGATTTTTCTGGCTTTTTACATGTAAGGGGAGATGGTCATCCCAGTCAAAGGCCAAAACAGGCATGTTCAGAGAGTGATCTATTCAGAAGTTTATTTTCTGAGGTGACTGATACCTCACGCAGGATGACTGGCTCAGCTGTAAGTGTTTGCATTGTAGATGCCTATTACTGGATGAAATGAATCCCACCCGTGCAATGTACTGTTAGACTAACTCAAAATTTGGTTTGTTCCACAAGCCAAAATCTAGCATCTTGATGACTGGGACTATCAAAGCATTTATTTTCACTTAAATATGAAAATTAATCAGACATTTCCAACATTGGTTTGTTCATTTTTTTCATATCTTACATAGTTTGATTTTTCATTATTTATGACAAAAATGCTGCAGTGAAAATTCAGATTTTCTCTCAACTCCTCATTTTCGTTTACCGTGTTCTGTTCTTGAACCGAGTCTCCTCGGTGGGACTGCCTTAGCCACTGCCAAGGACGCTCACGTTCTGTAACAGACATGTCCCTGTGAATAAAAGAGTTCAGGGTAGCAGGACATGTCCCTTCGCAGTACAGAGTTTCTCAGGTGGCCCACACTTTATGTTCCTAGCCCCCTTTCAAATTATATCTGTTTAATTAACCACTCACAAACAATGTCACTTGTTACACCTAATACCTCTTCTCCAAAATAAAAAAGGCAAAATCTTATTATCTCCAATTATGAGCCTGACTTTTTTTTTTCCCAGAATGAAACATAGTAAATAAATTTCAGCAGTAAATAGCCCTAACAACCTGTTTTGTTAATTCCCATTACATTTATTTCTCCTCTGGCATTAATAACGTCTTCCAAAGTATTACTGCATCAGTATTGTATTTGTAGAACTTCTCCAGCAGAGCTAATTGATTCTGAAATGGCAAGCGTTACTGGTTTACTAATTGTTTCCCCTGCAAAACTGTTAAGGTAGCTGTGCTTTTTATTACAACCATGTCAGCATCTCAGAACAAATTGAGGAGACTCTCAGGGGTAAAATATTTAGCTGCATAATGTAGGCTGTTAGATAAAGGCGGTGATGAGGATAGTGCAGTTAAATACCTACTCTCTGATTAGGTTCTCTCTGAAAATGAGAAGTACATGAAAATATGAAAATGATTACAGTTATTACAGTAAGGTACAAGTTTAGTGCTCTTGGTTACTAATACTAAATAAGCTTTCTGACAAAGCGGGATCTGTAGACTTGACCTAGAAAGGTCAGCTTCCTAGAAGCAACTTAGAGACAAACAACAGATAGGTCTTCTCAGGAAAAGTGTTTCATTCTTTTAACTTCAAAGTGTATACATTATAATCATAAACTATATCCATTGCTTAGACACTGCACAGTATGTTCAATATACCTTGTTCTATAAGTTAACATTACACTTACATTATAATATCTCCAGGGTAATAATATTTTAAAAAGTTAACTTTGCAGACATCTTTTGAAAAAACGTTCCCACTTTGCTAATGTCTTAGAACAGTTGATGTTAAATTATCTCTATTACCAAATTTATAAGTCTTTCAAAATAACACATGCTTGTGTTACATGGATAACTGACCTTTATTATTCTGCTAACTAACTGTGCAATGTCCCTTTTATTAAAATATCATATGCTTGTTTCACTCTTATGCCCAAGATGTAAAAACTGTAATGTGTGGCACAGAAACAAAACCAACCTTTCAGAAAGGTACCTGCAAAATGTAACTGATTTCTGTTGCATTATTGTAAAAAATCTTAGATTAGGCAATTACTACCCAACTGAAATCAACAGTAATCACTAGTGGCACTGTTTAACATCTCCTGGCTTGTAGAGTCTTTCTGTATTGACCTTTTCCTTTATGTTTCCTAGTTTTTACTTGTAATGCAGAAGAACAAGGTCTGTAATTGTAATTAAATCAATCTGACAATGACTCATGCTCTGGCAGCTAAAGAGGAATCAGGAGAAAAATAATCTATTCTTAAACATGAATGGTATTTGCTGGAGGGAAGGGAGGAAGGGAGGGTGTATGTAATTTTTTTTAAGGAGAATGTAAAACTTGCCAGGAATTCATTACATTTTTTTTCTTAAAAATCTTTTGCTTTATGATCTAGAATGGCTGCTGAAACAGTATCTTGGAAACTTAGTGCCCTATTGAAATCACCTGTAAATACGTATTTCCCTGTGTATACAAAATGGCAAGTTTCAGTTTTTAATTGCAAACATTGTTAGAGGCAGAACTAATGGCAGGAAAAAGACCACCACTTTTTTTGCATCCATTATCTGCTGGCACCGGTTCAGAAATGGTAAGCATCTGTAGTAGTCATCTGAGCATCCTATACTGGTGACAGCTACAGTTCTTGAGAGCCATCCCTACAGCCTCTCTCCTGGCATAGGAATCTACGACTGGCTGGTGTGAAATGCTGAGCTCTGGGGGTTTCTGAGCTCCTCATCCTCTCTGGAGCTCGTGTGCCTGCCTACACATTTTATCCTCCATCTACTTGAGATCCAAGCTTGGATTACACTTTTGAGAACAGGCACCCAGCTGAGCAGTGCTGTTGCCTTCACAGTTGCAGATGTCGTATGTCGTCTTCACTGTAGCATCTGGAACGAAAATCTCAACTAGGCTGTAAGGTCTTTGAAGCAAGGATCGTCTTTTCATCCTATACATATGCATAGTTTTTCACCTAGTTTTTCATATATTGTATGTTCCCATACAAAAGTGATCTCATTCCTGGTTGCGTCATGAACATGTGGTGTTTAGTAACATAAGTAATAAAAAATAACACTGTGTTATCGGTAAATTGCTCCTTTCTCACATTGCTGACTTGAATTGGTGCTTTAAGCTTATATGGAAAATGCTCTCAATAGGTACTCAAAACCACTGTGACTATCAAAAAGCTAGCAGGTAGTGTACTGCAAAATCACAACACAGGATCAAAAACCCTAAGACTTTTGGAGATAAGAGAGGTGGCTATATTCTGGTAGCAAATGTGGAACAACCCTTGTGTAGAAGGTAATTTGAGTCTCTTTTTCTTTCCTCCAGAACTGTTGAAGATAAAAGTCATCCTAGAATTGCCATTTGTCTGACTGATTATTTACTAAAATCAAAGCGTTCTTGCTAGAATGCATTTTAGTCAAGAATGGGCTTAGGTTCGCCTGAGATTAGATTTGAATTATATTAGATTTAGTGTAGAATGAAGGTGAATATTGCAATAGGTAGTAGAGAAAATGCAGCAAGAAATCAGACTGTTTTCTGTGAAGAGCCTTAAGAATGTTTAGCATGAAGACCAAAGGAACTCCAGGTAGTGTATCACGATAATACATACACCCAGTGTTTGCTGCCTGATTGGGCTTGCATAGCTATGCATTTGGACTAAAGGGATACTAAGATTTTGAAATATAAAGAAGTCAGTGAAATAATTATAATTCCTTAAACTCACAGTCAAATTAATTTATGGTAAGGCCTCTCCTCCCTCCTTATATCATCTGGCCAGAATCACATATTCTCATTCTTTAATCATGTATATGATAAGGAGGCTTGGCACAGTGCATGGCTGTTATACTTGATGAGCTAAAATATGCTGTCATGAAGTACATCCTTGTATCTGATTTTATGCTGTTGTATTTGGTTTAGTGTAAACACTTAGCTATTTAAATTAATGTTTTAATTGAATGTTTCTTCTTTTCATCAGCAGTAAAATATTAATAGGTATTTCTAGTGACAGATGGGTTTAAAGACAGCCTAAAAATCCTGGAGGGCCCTGAATGTGAAAATGCAAGTGGCCATTAAGTCACAGGTATTGGTGTAAGGAATGCAACACTCGAACTTATAAATAATAAGCAGATCAAAATTCCAGACATTCTATAATTAATTCACTGCAGATCTTTAGCAACTCATAGTAAGGTTTTATGTATCTAATGGTCTCCTTCAAGCTCTCATGAGTGTGGTAGGTCCTAGATTAAGTCAAGACCTAGCCACCAGTCTTGAGGTACAGCTAATCCTGGGAGAAGGACCTCAGACTTTTTCCATCAGCTGTCAAGCAGCCAGTGGCCTTTGAAAACTCAGTTGCATGAAGCTACATGCTTCTGTGGCTAAACAGCTACTCATAATTATTTAAAGGTCCTGTCCTACTGTGTCTGCAGTATGGACATGTCCTCAGCTACATGTCACTATGACTTGGAGCACAGGAATCAGAATGACTGTAATGTGGCATCTCTCTTTTCTTGTCATGTCATTGCCCCATGAAGTACAAAATGATTGCTCCAGCTTCTGGGTCTTGTATGAAATCTGCCTAGGACATACCACAGCTGAGAATCTAGTCCACTAAAATCTGCTCCAATAATCCACTGCTAATGCTTCTGTTGTCTGCCACTCTTGCTAGCAGAGCTGTCCTCCAGGCCTTTTCTTGGAAAGACATTTAAGTCCCATAACAGAGCAAATTGGGTGTGTTAAATTTTTATTCTTTCTTTTGTTTGTTTCTTTTTTGTATTTTTATTCTGTTGATTATTTATTCTTTGGAGAGCTACCTAAGTCTTGGTAGAACTTCTTCCACTTTCTTGGTTTAAGTGGCAAAGGGAAGCATGATTTGATGCCAGTTGTTTTGCACCATCTACCATAAAAGCATACTAATGCTCAGGCAATTTAAGCACTCACACACATGGTTGTTTCACATGATTGTCTCCAGAACTATCTTGGCTATCTTGGCTACATCCAAACTGCTCCCCAGCAAGTCTGGTTATTCAGATGGAGTTTCTGGTGGAAAGTCCTGCAGCTTCTGCCTCATCCATGTGTCCAGGTGCCACTGACAGCTATTGTTCTCTGGACATCAGGGAGGTCCCCAAGGAGTGGGGAGCCGGTTATCTTATAGCCATGAAACTTTGGGAGAGCCACCATCGCCCCCCCAGTAATATAACAAGAGAATTACTAATCAAATGTACATCTCCATGCTGAAACAGAATTCAATCTGTAAAGGTAGAGAGGCATCTCAGCATCCAGTTTTCCAGCAGCTGGTATCACCAAGGTGGTTGACAGATGTGCATTTTGACAATAGTCCAGAAGCCCCGTCAGAGGAGATAGGAAGCTGAGATCCCTTTCTTGCGTTAATTAGTAGGTTTTGCCCACTGAGAGGCCCTTTATGAATGTTTCTCATTTAACTGTTCTTCCTGGAACATTAGAATGCACCAATTAGGAAATACTTTTTAAAACAGAATAGCAATAGCCACTTCCCAAGTTCAGATGTTGTGTTGTGAATTAGTATTATTTTTAGTCATTATGACTGAGTGAGTAAAACTATACAGAGGATAGATATGGATCAGTAGGTGCATCCTTTACTGTAGGGTTTTTCAATTTTCAGAGTTGACAGCAGTAATTTTCACTTTAAAAGTTTATTCTTGTTGAACCTGACTTTCAGTTTGTATAAATCAGACCTACCTTGATTTAAGACCAGCTGAAGCAATGGTGTTTTTCGTCAAATCAGTGCTTCTCAAAAGATGAATAGTGCCTTAAATCTAATGATAAAAACAATTTCAAGCAGTGGCCGTTTACTTAAATTATGAAACGGAAAACAAAGAGGGATGATATTTGTCTCACAGTGATTAAGGACAACAAGATATGCAAGGTGGTAGAAAAATCTTCATTAATTCTGTCAGCTTTTAGTTGTAGTCTGTGGTATGCATGTGAGCAGTATAAAAATTATGCAACAAATATTATCATAAAAGTTAGGCAATGCTATGAAATATTTCTTATTTTAATTGTCTGAAACTTGCCTAATACCACTTTTTTGGAATTATATAATCTTAAATTCAGTTCAGAGATCGTATGAGCTACCCAGAACAGTAACCGTGAGAAGATTGTGGAGCTTTCCACTAGAGGATCCTTGAATATTTTTAGGAAGGTCATAGTGCTTAGCTACAAAAAGAAAAAAAAAAAAAGAAAGAGAAGAGGAGAAATGAAATGTTTGTCTGCATTACAGAGAAGCATAAAATCAGTTCATCATATAGGATCATAAGGTATGGAGATAGTTCTGTGAATATATTTGTTTTGGCTGTCCATGACAGCTGAGAAATAATACATGCCAATTTTAAACCCCCTCTGTGGGAGTATAGTTATTTTATTCTATTTCAAGAAGTAAAGTATGTCTTTTTTTGCTTTAAAATAGCTTGAGTCAGTAGTACATATATTTAAATGAGTTTGAAGCTGCTTTAGGCTATGCAGGAATGCGCGCGCACATGTGTGTGTGTGTGTGAGAATGAATGAGAGAGAGAGGGGGAGAGAATTCAAGCCAGTCCCTAACAAATCTCTGCTCTCTTCTGTTGCAAGAGAAGGATGCGATGCGTGCAGGCAACTAAGTATCTCGTTATGATTTTTGTCCATAATTTTAAACATGGTATGATGCAGAAAAGTCAAGATGTTAATGCTTCTGTACAGACATTTTATATCTGTATGACAAGAAATTAAAAATTATAAAATATAGTTATGGTTGTGAATGCCCCAACATCTTTTACTTCTGGCTTTCAGTTAGGCTTTGGGCATGTATATGATTAGTAGTGATAGAGATACAGAAGCTAGAGACCAAACTGATTAAGGGACCAAACTGATTAAGAGACGAAACTGATTTGGTCTGGGCAGTAGTAATCCAAGTGTCACTGTAGGAGTGGAGATGCTCATGCCTAGCTGCAGAACATCCATTCCTTCGTTCGGTCAGTACCGCACTGACTTTCTGGAGATCACAGATTAAACCAGCAGCACCTTCAGTATATGGGCACACAAATTTCTGCTCTCTCAGAACCTCAGCAATTTTTAAAGGGAAAAAATTATAAGGGTGGGTGAATCAGAGTTACATATGTGTATATATATGTGTATATACTTATTTGGGGAGGGGAAGAGGGGGTGATTATGGTTCATGCATTATCTGTGTGTGGTAGTGGAGGCTTCCAGGTCCAGTCTCTCCAGACTGAGTTGAGTCAAATGTGGCCCAACACCACAGTTGGTGTATAAAAATAATTGGGTTAAGCATATGCTTAACATCAAGCATGCCTAGTCTAAATCGTTTCAAACCATATATGTGTGTTGGTCCTTTGCTGCATTACAGCCCTCATGTTCTTAGTTCACATGTGCATAAGGGGTTTTCAACTCCTAATGCAGCATAAATTCACCCAACTTTTCTCACCGTGGACATACTGTTCTGCATAATCTCAGCAGGTAAGGCAAAATGTAAGGCAAATGACTGGGAACGCAGAGCTTTGAAGTTGTTCAGGTGTTTACGTGGTAGTTATCTGAATTGCACCTGGGCATTTGCTGACAGCAGAAGAGACAGTGAACCCCACTGCAAAGGGAAATGTATACTTTTCCATGAAAATACTAACTTTACAACCATCGCATAAATTCATTGTCCTTTTTTTAGATTAGATATAAGGAAGAAATTCCTCTCTGTGAGGGTGGCGAGGCACTGGAACAGGTTGCCCAGAGAAGTTGTGGATGCCCCATCCCTGGTACTGTTCCAGGCCAGGTTGGATGGGGCTTTGAGCAACCTGGTCTAGTGGAAGGTGTCCCTGCCCATGGCAGGGGGGGTTGCAACTAGATGATCTTTAAGGTCCCTTCCAACCCAAACCATTCTATGATTCTGTGATTTATACGAGTTGAAGAGTTCATTTTGAAAATAAACGACATAAGTTGATATACATCAGAGCTGAGTTAAGAGTTCATTTTCTTATGGGCTACACCAGAATTCGCAATGGAGTGGTCATTTCTGAAATGTCTTGCATGAGTTTACTGTGAGGTGGTGAGGTAGACGGCATCACCTTACCTCGTGCTGGTGATACTGAAAGACATTATGTTCTTTCTTAGAAAGGGAGAGCTATGAAACCTCCCAAAGGGAAAGCTTGTCATTTGCATGGGAGAAGGTGGCATGGGAAAGATTTTTCTTTAAACCTGGCATAAAAGCAAACTGATAAACAAAGACAAAACCGCACAGGCAATCAAAGAAAATTGATCAGAAATTGAAAAGGATTTACAGCAGGTTTCCAATACTGAATTGTCATATAAAGATTAAAATCTATAAAGTAATTACAAGATACAAACCAATCAGCATCTCTGCTTCTCCTAAGGTTATCAGCCTTTGCTGGGATACTAGAAGAAGCAGAAAATGCTACTTAACATTTCCCCACATGTGTTCTCAGGAAGAATGCTTCTGCTATGCACAATTTCTGTAATTTTCAATAACTCTTTTGCATAAAATACTTTATTCTTCACTTTCCTCTACTTTGCCTTTTACTGAAACCACTAAACAAACCTCTTTTTTTTTTGTTTTTCCTCAAAAAGCATAAAATGTGGACCAAGATTTCAACCGTTTGCTAATACATCAGTTTACTGGGAAAAAAGTGCATTTTTGGTTGAGGTTATGTTACAATGATTAGTTTTATTGACTGTGAAGGAGAATACCTCATACCCACTTAGAGCCTAGCCATCATGAAACATTTCGGTGGACACTCAGTGAAAACAAACAAACTGCTGCTAATGGCAGTCTGAAGTTCATTCTCGCTAAGTACTACTCTGGGCCAAGCTAAAATAATACCTCAGCTCTAGCCAGAGCTCACAAGGCTTGGTTCTCATATTCTACCATGGGTTACAGCTAACTGCTGTTTGCTTTAGAAGTCACTCATTTCCTATGGCAGGATAGCACAGTCCCCAGCTTTCATGCCTCTCTTTGTTGTCGTGTGACCTCTTGTACCTTTTCCACTTCATTTTATCTTTAAAATAGATATAGCACTTCTTCCTACTCAAGAGGGTAAAAATGATAGCAATGCGTGACTCACCGTATTGTTCCAGGATTGTAAAAAACGGGCTGCTCTCGCTTCTCACTTTTGTCCATCTCCATTTGGCAGTCATTGCTCTTCTTTTTGTCTTTCTTCCTCCCACCTCCACCCCATCACGTTTCCACCTGACCCCCACACATATATTGTGACAACTACATTATCTCCAGTTTTTATTCATGTCTTTGTTTATACAGAAGCATAATGGTTATCTTAATAGGACTGAGCATTAATTGATATTTGCACAGTTCTGAGCATGTTGATGTTAGTCCTGCTGCAGAGGCAAGAGTTCAAAATGACTAAGAGCTCCTGGGACTTGCCAACGGTAAAAGCATCATAAAGAGAACGTTTTTTGGTTTTATCAGAACCAAATTAGCTGAGACGTGGCAAAACTGTATCCTGTAAGGAAGTGATCGCAGAGGGTGGGTATTGGGAATTAGGCAGGATGAACTGAACATTCAGGACACGGCGTGAACCAAACTTGGATATGTGTTCCTCAAACTGTTCCCCTGGCTAAAAGCTCGAGATTGCCTGCACCTGCTTTGCTCCTGACTGTGCAAGAACACAATACCAAACTGTCAGGTTAAATTTTAATTAGATTTCAAAATATTGACTACTATAGAAGCCTATTGAAAAGCAAAAAAAGTGGGAAGTGTTATGGAAAGTTTGTGTAAGTGAAAGAGAGGGGGGTACACCACCATGTTTTGCTGGGTGGGACCAGACCAGTTTGGCTGCCCTGGTCGCCTTGAAGGGACAAGGGGCATCTGTTTCTGCAGTGGGACATCTCTGTTCTGTCTCACGGGTATATCCAGCTGGCCACAAAGTGCAAAACAGTGACAACAGATTAGCTGTTGCCACAGCTTGCTTTGGTTAGAACATGGACTTCCACGGACGCAATTTAGAATCCCTGAAAATTTAAGAAAATGACCATGGATATGCTACAGCAAAGTAACATTCTGGAGTTTTAAGCTTCTACGTTTCTGAAAAATATTTGAATTTTAACTGATCAGAGCTATTTTCTAAATTAATTCTAGTGGCTTCCAAAATCACAGGTATAAAATCTTTGAAGGTGAAGAAGGTATCTGGCCTTATGATACCTTGGGGTCCTTTTTTCATTATTTGAAATAGAGATACTGGTAGAAATAGTTTTTCTGTTCTGTGAAATGTTTTGTCAGTTTGTAAATTTCCTTATCTGGTTCAAGGTCACAGGCCAAGACCAGGTAAAAATGATTTTGTGGATTTCTTACCTAATGTAGCATAGTTAGTCAAATTTTAAAGTAAACACATTTTAAACACAAAAAGGCAGTTTTTCTTTGAAAGCTGTCAAAATGAAACATTTCAACAATGTCAATAATTTGCTTTTTTTATTTGATAATTTGCTTTCTCTGTTGAAAAGTTGTGTCAATTGAATTTTTAAATGGAAAAAGGTGTGGAAAAATTCCTCAATAATTGCAGTCTCCAACTTACTGCTTCTTCTGATTCTGGTATCATTGCTCTCGTCCTTCTGTGGGATTTGTGGATCAGTTGCAAACCACAGCAACATTTTGTTTCCCTAATGTGAATGGCGGTATCTGAGCATACCCGCGTATGTTGTATGGCATAGTCAGCAACAAAGAGGCTCTTCACACAGTGGCTTTTCACTATTCATTAAATAATAGGAAAAGTTTCATGTTAAAATTTCAACTAGTCGTACTGGGGCCAAATTTAGGAGACCAGATAGGTAGCTCTTCAGGGCTGCTGCTTGAAACTGCCTGTAACGTTTGCAGTGTCAATCGTCTGTCATAGCGGGGTAGGGCATCCATGAAGGATGGAGGTTAAAGTCCACCTGTGAAGACCACCACAGAATAGCAAATAGTGTCATGTTGTCCCATAGAGGAAATCACAGGAGAAGCAAAGGGAATGTAGAATGGTGATAGCAAAAAACCGATGTTACAGAATATTGAACGAAGCTCTCGCATCGGAGCAACCTGTCAGCCAGAGGAAATGGTAGCTGTAACAGAGGTCTCGTGATGAAAGCCACAAATTGAACAGCAGAAACTTTTTTGGGATAAGGTTAATGTTCTGCTGCTTTCATTTCCCCTTTGTTGAGGTGAGTAGTACCAGTGCTGCTGGAAGATGAATAGCCATGGCCAGCTGAGCCACAGGGATGAATGGCATCTTCCAGTCTGATGGCAAAATGAGCAACTGGACTGATCTGATATCGTAACAAATACCGTGGAGGCACACCCTAACGCTCACTGCAGGTGGGTGCTCCTCGTGTGTTGGAACCAAATCCTCTTCAGTAAAAAATCAGGTATAACCACCAGTGCCGTAATTGCTTGACATTTTGAAATCATATTAGCAGCTGTTGGAAGGAAAAATCTTCCTGGTCTGTTAATGTAAAACATTTTTAAAGTTAAGTATGATAAGTTACAGTTACTAAAGTGCATGTTACTTTACCATTAGTCTTTCGGCTCGTTTTCCTCTGATTTCACTTTGAACATTGTTGAAATGGTTTTCTTGTTACAGACTTTCTTATCGCCCTGCTCCACTTACTCTAAACTTTTTTCTTTAATAAGTCATTCAAAAGTTTTCGCTGAAAAATAGTTTTCAGCCAGTTTTCTATTTGATCAAAGCTTTCGAAACTACAGCAACATGAAATGTCACATTACTTTCTGGACTTTTATCAACAGTACATGGGCAGAATAGATACAGATTTGTAGCAAAGAGAAGAAAACAATTGAATAAATCTTTCTTTCTGTGTCAGTGCTTTTCAAACCAGCACTGATCTTGGTGTAAAATTTGAAAGAAATATTTAGAATAAAGTAAAACGCATTTTAAAAACAAGGTTTATTTTGCCAACTAAAACACTAAACTAAGGAAAATAATTTTCAAATGTTCATTAAATGTTCTTTAAAGCTGTGCATAATGATTAACTATGCTTTTATATCTGTAGGCAATATTTACAGTATTTCATCTTTTTAGAATACAACTCAGCATATTAAGTCTAGAGTTTTCAAAAGACATTTCTGTGTTCTCTGAATTCTTCTGGATGCTTGAATCCCTTAGGCTCATTTTAGAAATACCATCATAAAATATTAGAGTTCAATTTTCTTTGCACAGGATTAAAAGGTTCTATATGCTAGATCCTCAGAGAAACCGGGAAAAAGACAATTTATATGATTTTGCCAGTTTAAAGCAAAGAAATAAATTAGAATCCCTAACAGACTTTCTCCATGTCAGCTACAGAGAAACCCAGTTTATTTTATTTACATTCCTTTCTTGACAACCCCTTGAAACTTTACATAGCTCTCAGGAAAATGAGATGAAGTGTCAGAGGTTTAAAATGTCTGTGGAAACCCTGTGTCTGCAGTGCTTCTACAGAGCTGGACTCGTTTATGGCTGGTTTGATTCATTTTCGATAACACACTGGAGTGCAGGTTATACAGCAGCAAGCATCTCAATGAGCTACACTAGAAAAGAGAAGAAGCCTTAGAAATCCTTTCAAGTTGCATCAAGTTTTATACATGTTCATTTATAAAACCATCCAAATCTCTGCTTTGCTGGGGTACATGTACCCATTAATTTCAAGTAAGCTGATACGTATTTGGACTACACATGTCTTTTTTGCAGTAACTGGAACAATATTAGTTATTTTTTTACACATTTGTACAGCTTCAAAAATATGGAACATTATTATATTTGAGGATACTTAAAGTAGCCATCTGTCACTAAGACAGCTGTGCTATAAGCTAACATAGGGAAAATACTGTTAATGTTAAATTGTTTAGGATAGGAGTGTACAAGAGAGAGTGCTGAGGGACCCTGCAGAGCAGACGGAGTCCATCCTCTGTAGCACTTGGCCCTGGCTTTCCACTCTGCTCTTTGTGGTCTCCTGTGGTCCTGTGACTCAATTATTATTTTGCGTATGGGATCTTTTGTACCCGCAATGAAGTGAAAGCTGTGCTGCAAGCCATGAGGTGAGGGTTTTAGGGAATGGACACGTGCTGCACGCTGTGGAGTATGGCATGAGGAGGTCTTTAAGGGTACAAAGGATGCAGAGATGGTGCTGAAGGACTCTGCGGGGTGGCAAGAAGCAGATCTAGAGCAGAGTCTACCTCCATTCTGCCATTTGGGAGTGGTCCCCAATCTCTTGAACTATGCTAAGGTTTGATTTGTAGATAGTTAATTGGAGCAGTTTAAAACAGAACTAGGGGTGACCCAGCAGTTACGCAGTGTGGTTGATCAAGGGCTCATAAATGCACCCTGGACGTTGGATCGAGTAAGGGCGCTCTGTCCAGTCCAGTAACAAATGCCCCTGCTGAAGCTAACGTTCATGTGTGGAACAAGATTGCCTTGATCAGTGCTGTGCATATTCTTAGTATCTTACACTGTTTTCAAATACCATGATGAAAACAGCATAAAAACATTGATTTCTTAATAATATTCCAAATACTAAAGAGTCTAGAAAAGGGGACCTGGACCCAAGTTTCCCCACTTCATAGAATAGAATAGAATCATAGAATGTTTTGGGTTGGAAAGGGCCTTCAAGATATCTAGTTCCAACCCCCCTGCCATGGGCAGGGATACTTTTCACTAGACCAGGTTGCTCAAAGCCCCATCAAACCTGGCCTTGAGCACTTCCAGGGATGGGGCATCCCCAGCTTCTCTGGGCAACCTGTTCCAGTGTCTCACCAACCTCATGGTAAAGAATTTCTTCCTAATATCTAATCTACACCTACCCTCTGTCAGTTTAAAACTGTTACCCCTCATCCTATCACTACACTCCCTGATAGAAAGTCCCTCCCCATCTTTCCTGTAGGCCCCCATTAAGTACTGGTAAGCTGCTAGAAGGTCTCTGTCCTGGTTTTGGCTGGGATAGAGTTAATTTTCTTCCTAGTAGCTGGTATAGTGCTGTGTTTTGGATTTTTAGTATTAGAGTAATATTGATAACACACTGATGTTTTAGTTGTTGCTAAGTGGTGTTTCCACTGGTCAAGGACTTTTCAGCTTCCCATGCTGGGAGGGGGCACAGCCAGGACAGTTGATCCAAACTGGCCAAAGGGCTATTCCATACCATATGATGTCATGCTTGGTATATAAACTGGGGGAGTTGGCTGGGGGGCAGCGATTGCTGCTCGGGGACGGGCTGGGTGTCAGTCAGTGGGTGGTGAGCAATTGTATCACTTTTTTTTTTTTTCCCCCTGCGTTTTGTTCCTCTCTTGCTCTCTTATTGTTTTCCTTCTCATTACAATTTTTTGTTGTTGTTGTTGTTGTTCCAATTATTAAACCGTTCTTACCTCAATCCATGAGTTTTCTTACTTTTGCTTTTCCGATTCTCTCCCCCATCCCACTGGGGGGGAGGGTGAGTGAGCGGCTGGGTGGGGCTTAGTTGTCAGCTGGGGCTAAACCACAACATCTCCCCTCAGCCTTCTCTCCTCTAAGCTAAACAACCCCAACTCTCTCAGCCTGTCCTCATGTGGGAGGTGCTCCAGCCCCCAATCATCTTCGTGGCCCTCCTCTGGACCCGCTCGAGCAGGTCCATGTCTTTCTTATGCTGGGGGCCCCAGAGCTGGACGCAGTACTCCAGGTGGGGTCTCGCAAGAGCGGAGTAGAGGGCAGAATCACCTCCCTCGACCTGCTGGCCACGCTGCTTGTGAATGAGCAGGTGGACGTGCTTGACTGCAGAGTAGGGAGCTGCTTACCCTTCTTTCTTTCTTTGACCCCATCAGTCATGAACAATTTGCAGTGCAATAGCTCAGCTTCAATGGAAGAAATTGAGAGTTTCCCCTTCCCTCTACTTTCTAACCTGGCGAGAAGGCCAACAGGTTGTGATGCGGCAGGTACGAGGCCGAATCCCATCCAGCCAAGACTCCCATCCATGCCCCAAGTGACTTCTCTAATAACGCTCAGGCTGTATATTAAACATGGTCTCCAAGAACACCTCCACAGCGGCTGTATTTTAAAGGAAAATTATGAGCCCAGTTGTCAGCCTTCGAAGATACAACGTAAGCGCCTAAATCCAGCAGAGGTTTCAAGCCTGTACAAAAGGTCGGTGCCAAGTCTCTGGGAGAAATCGGATTTCTGACACAGCGGTCTCAGCAGTGTTTTCTATGGGATAACTTCAATATTGCCATTACTCTCAGCTGACTCACACTCTCTAGGGAACTTGGAAGTGTAATCCAGACTGAAGATCTCATTGCTGGGGCCAGGCAACTTCAAGTTAAGGCTGACATTGCTGAGTGTCATAATATTACTTCCCATATTGGGCTGTAGAATTTTATTTTGAAGTAGTAACTAGGATTTTCTTTCCTTCTGTCAAAATCTATTTGAAAGGATCTAATAAACCTGCTAATCAGATGATTGCGTTTTGCATGTGGATTGCTGGTTTCCTCCTTTAGAACTGTCTATATGTCGCTTTAATTAAAGCCTAGCAGGTTATTAAATTGCTAGAATGAAGAACCAGCAGGATTTTCAGTCTTTATACTTTGCAGGACCTTTTCCAGCTCAGAGTGCTTTCCTTCTGTATCAGTTAACCAGTAAGAAGTTGTACAGATTTATCCTTTTTGCCTCTGAAGGAAGTGTTGTGTTTCAGAGCGGTGCTGCTGGTTGCTCACCGCAGAACATACGCTTGCAGAATCCAAAGCCTTTTTTATTAATAGCAGATGTCAAGTAGTCCTATCAAAATGCCAGGGTTTATTTGATAGCAGTGATATTTTTGATACCATATCTATGTTGAATGAATTCTATGGCTTTTTATTAAACATCCAGAATAGTTATTTGCATACTGGACAGATACACTAATTACTTTTTTAAATTTTTTTTGAGGGTGTGATTTCCTGAGAGTGAATGATTACAATTTGACAGGTACTCTGAAATATCAGTGGCAGATTTGGGCATGTTTGAAATTAGAGCATAAAATAGCTAATAACTAGTAGGAGTTGATGGGAAAGAGGGAAGCAAAAGACTTGGATACAAAATGGTCTGTTTTTTTCTTTTAAATGGTATATGATATTATGGGATTGGCTGGAATTGCAGAATCCCTGTGCTGTTGCAAATTAAAATGGTTTTGAAGTTGTTCAAGTCAACCATTTCATATTCATCTTCTCTGTCAGAAAAAAGCTTTTATGTGACAATAAGCTTACTGGGACATTATTAAATCATTTAATCCAGTTGTTTGATGAGTTCCATGCCCTGATTACTTCCAACCATGAAAGATTATGTATACATCAGAGAAACAATTTTTTGATGAGTGTGTTTATTTTGCTTGTTGAGTTTATAATGCTGGTGTTTTGCTTCTACCTTGACTTCCACTTAACCCAAGGAGTTCATTTGAGTAATTTGTTTCCACACAGAATGCCTTTCAGGAAAATCTTTCAGGTTCTTTGTCAATGCACTGTATTCACTCTCCTACCCCCAACAGATCCACAGCCATTCTTCCCTCCTTTGTTCTGTGCCCCAAATACAGTGTTTCACATGTATGGCTCTGTAAGTGGAAGGTGGCTTTAATGGGATCGCTCACACGCTTAAAGGTGTCCCTGGTTTTAGATATCTGTTGAACAGAGACGTTATTTTCATCTTGCTCTACGGGGTTCAGATTCAGGCAATGATTTCTAAGAAATTCTCTGGGCATCTTGTTCATCTGTACAGGACCCATAAATTTAATACTATGGACTCGGAGGCTGTGTTTATAGGGCAATATAAAAGTGGTCCAGGGACCAGTCCCTCGCCCGAGGCCAAGCGGCACCGGGTGTCCCCTTGTCCCCACGGCTGAGGGCACGCTTTCCAGCAGCTGGCTTGCTCTGAGCAGAGCTCTTCCGAGCAGTTTGTGACAAAGCCAGAGCTGCCGAGTCAGCTGGACAAACCCAGGTACGGTGCTTCGGCCTCATCAGCGGCCAGCTTTTATTTAGCAGTGTAAACGAGCCCTCTGAGCTTCACTTCACTGCAAGTCGTCCCTTGAACTAGCTGCACTGCCGCCCAGGGTAGACTTGCCCGATTCACAAGACCGGCTCATCCTGCTCTGATCATGAAGCAAAGGGTGGTACCACACGGGCAGGCTTCTTGGGGACCTTTGCTCACGTAGGTGAACGTGGGATGGCCCCGCTGAGACACAGGACTGCTGCAGGGGGAGAAATGGACCCAGCATCTGACAAATTTCTGGTTTCTGCGTGCTCGTTTACATGCTTCAGCAAATAAAACGTGGTTATATCAGCAGACTGTATTTGTCTTTGGCTTCTGTTTGGCACTTCCACTTGCAAAATTGCTACAGCTGGAGTTGTAAGCAAATGATTTCTTTATTATTCATAGCAGCAGGTGCTGCAACAGCCTTTTGGCTAGAGTTGTACTCTCTTGGTCCATGGTTTCTATATATTTGATTAGATGGTGCCATGCTGCTCAGATGGGATGCTAGTCCTCCAATAAATGTATTTTGTTACACAATCAGTTATATACTGCATTATCATTATTATTTCCATAAATCAATTTTAGTTGGCAGCCTTCTGTTGCCACTTGGGATTGTTCCAGCAACAATTTGCATCCTTTTTGTATGGCGTCCTAAAAAGATTTGGAAGTTAGCATAGCCTGGGTTTGATTTTATAATAGCTGGTGCCCTTCTGGCTGCGCTAGAACACAGAAACCAGCTATCCAAGCAGGACTGATGTATTTATTTTGATTCACATATCGTTTGTGTATTCTTCAAGAAGTCCCTATCCCAAGATTCAGTATGGCAATTTAGGCACCCGCCTCCACTTTGCTTATGCTAGCATAGTGATGCTAAAAATCAGGTGCCTGTCCCCAGCAGGGTGATTGAGAACAATGTGGCTCGCTGCACAGTGGAGGGACAGAATGATGTTCCTCATGCAGAAAGGCAGCCCAAAAAGCAAGCACGCTGATGTGGGACCTGCCTGTCCCTTGCCAATCGACACAGCGTGTGTCTGAATGTCCCACTCCTCTATGGAAGTGAGATGCTTCTGCTAGAGCCCTCTCCTGAGGGCTCAGCACTGACTCTTTAAGTGATGCTGCTAGAGAAATTTTGTGTTGTAGTGCTGTAGTTCTGCTCCTTACTCTTTGCAGAATGGGCCAATGTATAAAGACTTGGGAAATAAGTTTAATTTCTTCTTCAGCCCTTTCTAGGCTGTAGAAGACCTAGGGGAAAGCGAATCCTCCAGCCTCTCTAAGAGCACGAGTGGAAGAGGTCTGGCACGAGGGTCTGTGCAGGTAGCACAGAGCCTGGCACTGGTGGGCCCTCACTGGGGAAGGGGGCTCAGCTCCAGTCTCTCTGGGCATTTCACCCTCACTGAGCTAAAAATCAAAAGGGAGCCTGGGTGAAATCTATACAAATCACTTCAGTCCAGGCAAGCACGCAGCAGCGTGCAGGAACCAGACCTGGCCTCGACGTGGAGCTAAAGCCAAGCTACGAATTGCCCTTAACGAAACCTGATTTGGACTCAGCCACTCGTTATTTTCCCATCTAGAAGTGACCACTTCACTTGGTGCCTGCTGGCTAAAGACAGGCTAACTTCAGCTGCTGCTCATGCAGACCTTCAAATGGAGCAAGAGGCTTTTTTACAGTGAAATTGCCTTGCAGAAGGGAGAACAACTGTAGTCTAACTGTGCTTTTCCTATTGTTAAGAGAGGTGCTTAACCAATGCAGTTCTGTGCTTAGAGGAGGAATTTTCCAATATCTCAGTAAAATTCTTCACTAAATAAAAGGTAAATAAAAACCATGTTTTTATAGACAGATTCCTATCAAGGCTGCAGAGGTAATATTGACTGAAGAGATAACGGAGCACTTGGTGCCTCTGACGGAAAGGTGCAGATGGTTGTCCATATGGGGACAAGCAGATAACCAGAACAGGGAGTGTGTCACTGCAGGGTACAGGAGTGGCTGCAGACTGGGCACTTCACACCTGTGAGTTCACTGGTATCTGGAAGAATCGGTTCAGCCTTCTGTTTAATTAAAAAAAATATTAGGTGCAGTTTCACCCATTATGCTAGTTTCATTTACAGGCTACATTATTGGGAGCGTTGATGGATCTATCACATGAAAGGAGAATGGGTGATATGCATTTAATCACTGGCAACAACCTCCTGATTTGGGCACTGAAAGCTATTAAAGAGAAAAGTGATGGGCCGAGAGTTGCATCCAAGTATGACGTTAATGGTACCACTTTCAGTTAACATGGCGGACCCAAAGCAGGGAGATGAAAAACACGAAGAACGCAACACAGCAAGTCAGGTTGGCCACGTCCCTCAGACAGAGGGACCCTCTCCTGGTCACAGATGGATAAGCACCATCGCTCTGCTGCTCCGAGCTGCTATAGCCACAGTGTCCTCTCTTTCCCACCGGTCGGTGCAGCTGCCCACAGGTGCCTCGCCAGCAGCCTGTGTGCTGCCTCCCCAAGCCCCACCGGCATCGTGAGACACTTTCAGGCGTCTTCCAGTGTGCTGGACGTCATGTATCCTTGCAGCACGTACCCTGCTTGTGCCAGAGACCGCTCCTAAGCTCGCTCCCTGCAAGACCGGTGACCCTGGTTTGGGAATGGGCACCAGGTTGTCCTTAGCAAGCAAAACTAGACATTCCCCGTGATCTTTATTGATGAGCTCTGGATTTTATGTCCTGTGTAAGGTGGTGATGATGTTTAAGAATGACATATATTGTCGTCCTTAAATGTGGAATTTATTTGAAGGAAAAAAATATGTAATTATTAAACAAAAATTAATTTATTTCTTACAGGTGCTGTTTCAGAAGCTGTGTAAGGAAAAAGCAGGTAAGACGCTGCACTACTTCTTGAAAGGTTCTTGGTCGCTTGTGTAGACATGCATGCGTTGATGGAGGACCTGTGGAATCTCTGCTATTCTGAGTTTTAGTTATTTTGTGCAGTTGCTACGATCACTTCCATGCTGTTGTTCATGACGTAGTGGTGTATGATTTACATGGTTCTTAGGAAAGCCGGTAATTCAACAATTTGCGACTTTCACCTTGCAGAGTGAGTTCTGAAATAACGGGGATAAAACCGAGTATTTGTTATTGGTGTCGGAGTGGGACTAAAGGGCTTGCCGTGGCGCTGGCGCAGGGTGAGTCGAGGTGAGGTGTACCTGAGTGCATTTTCTGGCTCAGTGTTCGCACAGCAGCCGAGTCTGGTGAAGAGGCTCGTTACACAGACACATTTTCCAAAAAACATAACACCCCGCCAGGCCTTGTCCCCAGTGGCAGAGTCCTGGTGCCCGCACCACTCCTTAGCATGGGCTCACTAGCCGGGTAATGCAGTTGTCAGTATTAACGGCATTGGTGAGTTTGACCCTTCTGGGGAAATTATTTAGTTACAGCTGACGTTCTGCGAGGCACCAAGATCAGAGCAGTAAACAGAGTTAAAGGAATGGATACGCTGAACCCCACATACGTTAGCATCCCAGGAGCTAAGGAAAGGTTTGGATAGACAGATATACACACAGAGATCCTGATTCAGCAAGATACTTAACATGCAATTAAACCTGCATTTGACAAAACCAATTCATTGCAACGGGGAGTAAGCAACTGCTTGGGTGATTTGCTTAATTGAGGGTAAATGTCCTTATTAAATTGTAATGAAGCACAATTAAGAAATACAGAGAAAAGAAACTGCTTCCCAGAATGGGGGTTCCTGGAATTTAATAACAGCCCCACAGTTTTGCAAAAAGAAATGTGCCCAAAGTCTAAGTGAATCCTCATTCCCACAAAAGCCTTTGCCAGCTAGAAATATTTCAGTCATAAAACAACTGACCTCTGGAGTCACCTATTTCTGACTGCTTTTTCTGTTTTGTTAGTCAATATGTACGCAGTGTGTGTCAATTAAAATGAAAGCAATGGGACATCGTTGTTGTAATTATCCCTCTGTCCCTAGATGACTTAGCATCTTTTTTTGGCCTGAAGGACTAGTTTAAGCCAGCTTGCTAACTCAGTGATTTCTTCCTGCTCAGAGTAGCATCTGTCTCTGCTCTAAATTGCATCCTCAGTTCTTTCCAAAGGCCACCTTAACTCTGTTAGAAACAGATGAATGAAGCCTTTTGCAGCCAATGTCACTGATTCAATGGCTCTGCTGGCAAACGTGCTGACTTAGCAAATGCCAGCAACCCTGGCCTAGAAAACTCAGATCTCTGTCAGCAATTTCACCCTCATGTACTTAACATCAGGTCAACAAAACATGAAGGCTGTTGAGCATAGTATAAATATAAGTATTTTCATTCAAGTTCGGTGCACATTAACTTTTTCTGCTTTATATGTTGTATGTGTATTTCCGTGATGGTATTTGCCAAAGAAACATATGCCTGTGCTTTTCCAAAGCTAAACAAATCACATCAATTTTGAGACTGATTTAGCAATTGTTTTTATTGTTTTCATTGCTTGGATCAAAACCTCTCTGTGACACTGAAGGCTTGCTTTATAAAGAAAAGGAAAACACATCAATGGCACATAAATTTTAAATAAAACTGATTACTTTAGCAGTGCTCCCATTTTTTACTATGATTAATTTTTGAATTGTTTTACTTCTATGATAACATTAATTTTGTCACCAAAAGAGATAAAGTTTAGCACCCATCTTTACAGTAGCACATGATGGTTGAAAATTTGATACTTGCAGACATGAAAGAAGAATGACAGGTCATTTTCTGACACAGTTTGGTCACTGAGGTGGAACTTTAATCATGGAAATCTAGCATATGATAGAGCTGGTAATAAATTTATCATCAAAATGCTTCTGGCAGAAAATGCCCGTTTCTTCAAAAACCGAACCATTTTACAGGAAAAGATTAGCATCCATTAATTTCTATTTCAAATCATTTCTGTAAAGTAGGTGCGCACGTCTTGACATGTGATGATCTAACAGTTTTCAAAGTGAGAAGTTTTGATTTTTATTTGGCTTTGAAACTTCCAGCTTTGGAATTTGTTATGTTAAAGCATTAAAAAAAAAAAAAAAAGAGAAAACATGATTTAAATTTAAAAAATGGCCAAATCTATGTCTTGGACTGAGGGACAGGGTTCTTTCCAGATTTGCAGTTCATAAACTTTTCTGATATTTTCTCTGCTTTCTGGGTAAGAAATTTTTTTCTGTTTTGGAATTTCTCGTGTGAGAAGAACACCCATCCTGTCCGTATCGGCCACGTATAGAACACAGCACTCTTCTGCTCAAGTTCATTTTCTGTACCGCTTCCCTCTTACATTATCACTTCTTATTCTTTCTCATTCCCTTTTGCCATTTCTTCTTCGGACCTCTTTCCTGGGGAAAGTTCTCTCAAACTAGAACTCTCAAGGCCCAAAAGAGTCATTTCCCGGAGTACCTGTGGGTCATAGTGGGGCAGCACCCTGCCCTCCCCACCATACAGCATCAACCGGTTTGGACGGAGACGGCCCCTCTCACCCCATCCCAGCAGGAGCTGGGGACGCACGGGGCAGCTCAGAGCTGCTGCAGCCAGGGTGGGGGGCTCCTGCAGCCCTTTCCTCGGGGCTGGGCTGTCCTTGGCTTCTAGTCATTCTTCACGTAAACCATATTTGCGTGTGAGACGGAAAAAAACCCTGCCCTTTGGACTGTTGTTCTCTCTCTTGCTTGCATTTTATTTTACCTTTTTTTTTTTTTTAAACAAATAAATGCAATATTTTGGGGCTTCCATTCCCTGGATTTGCAGTGCGTGCCTCGCAATACGTTAAGCAGGGTACCTGGAATGTGTCCTAAGAAAAGCTGCAGCTGCGCAGACCGCTCAGCCACCCCGGGGAACCTCCTTTGAAGTACCAGTATTGCTGGCAGTGTTGCTGCACGCTAGCCAGGCCTAGTGCTGCTATTTCCAGAAGTAATAACATTGGTACTTTTAACACTGCATGCACTGGAAATAATGACGTTCTGATCATTAAAAAAATTGTGCATTAGGAAAAAATATTAAATAATGGTAAGATGTGACTCTAGAGGCATGAATTTATTCTGCTTTCTGTTTCCTTTAATAGTGGCAGGGTGCAGCATGAGCCAGTGGCTCCCTGGGGACCACAGACAGACACAGGAACAGGGTCAGACATGGCTCCAAGATGGCCAGGCAGGGCCCCGGGGACAGGGATGGGCCAAGGATGGGATGGGATGTGATGTCAATCTGCAAGTCGGGTCCCATGGCCAGGCAGGGCTGCAGCAGAGCTGGAGAACAGCCCTGCTGCAGCGTGGTGGGGCTCAGATGGACAGCCCTGGGTTGGGCTGGAATGGGGTTCCACAAAGACTGAGAAATCTATATATTTATATATTTATGTAATTGCACACTATTAAGTAAATGCAACATTATTAGGAGTTAGACCTAGGTTGCAAACGTGATGTCACCCACACCCTTTAAGAAGTAGTTAGCAAGGGATTGCCAGGTCATAACACCAAAGCCAATCTGCACCACCTATCTCTGTTCTGGACTTGTAACCCAGGAGGTCCTAAGTGTCTGCTGTGGTACCACAGAGAACACCTGGGTTAGCTGCTCCTCTTGCCATCAGATTGCTGCTGCGTTTTTAGATAGCCTGTGGTAGTCACTATTAAAACCTGGCTGACTGACGCTATGCATCCTTGCTCTCTCCTACTATATCTCTTAGTAAAAATCATTCTATTCAGCTTGAGTGTTCTAGCTGCCTCATGTATTTTAAAGTTATCACCACATAGCTCAAGATGACTAACACAGAGCACACTTCATCACTGGTAAGGAAAATGAGCTTTTACTTTGCTGACAAAAATTTGAAGTCAGATTAAAAGCTGACACATCCTCTATTTTAGTGGTATGTATGAAACACTAAATATAGCAGCTTGCTTGTGTATTTGCTGATGCATGGTAATGTAGTCTGTAGCAGAACAGCAATGGGCTGGCAAGGAAGATGGTGCACTGCAGTAATACAATAAAATCCTCGTGTGACCTTGGCCACTTCAGAAGTATTCCGTGGATAATTATGTGTCCTTGACTGATACATTACAAAATTTAGATAGAAGCAGTTGTGGTCCCAGGGCTTTAATGAATAGTCTGATCCTGCAATGTTTGTCCAGGCATAATGCTAATTGACTTCAAGGAGAGGTCTCCCCAGCGTAAGAAACCAGAACTGTGCTATATAGCAGCTGTATATGAACAACTGCCAACAAAGGGCCTGATGCTGGGAACTGAGAGGGAACTGCAACTCCATCTGGCTCTTGTTAGAAACTGCAGGTCCTTGTGATTCATCGCAAGATCAAACCCATGTGCAGTAGTTCCCACTGATTACATATTTTTATGTTTCCTTGGTCATATAATGTTTTATGCTCATGTTTATATTTTACCTTTGCTGCAGTCCCCGGGCAGGAGTTACGGGTTGATAGCACTGTGAACAGGGAAATGGATGTGGCTCACAGAACCATAACCTGTTCTGGGATTTTCCTCTTGCTCATGGGGAGATGGAGAAGGTGATCTGTTTCAGCCTTACACTTACCATGGATGCCTGGCAAATGTGTTGGAGGTGGAGCTGAGGCTGTGGCCATGAGCCCCCTTGTCCCATCCTCTGCAGGGGAGAGCAGCAGCTGGGTTAGACATTCTGCAGTCCCTCCCAAGGCCTAGGTAGTACTCGTGTCTCATGCTGTCATTACTGCACCTACCAGAGTTTACCCAAGATGAGAACCTGACCTTAAATAACTGGGGAAGATAAAACATCCTCATCCAGTCATCCCATGCATTTGCTAGAAAGCAGAGTGGGGTCACTTTGACATGTCTCCAACATGAAGTGGAGATGCTTACTTTGGACTGAAAAATGAACAGGCTGTTTTCCTCAGCAGTGGTATAGTGAAAGTAAACCAGTGAATAAACCCAGCTGTTTGGTGGCCTTGGCCTGTTAACTAGTAAAGCTCTGTGTTGCCCAAATTAGAAGTAGGTAGACTTGGTGCTTCCCCTGCAGTCAGTGCATCAGAGGGTCATTTCATTTGGCTCCTGTTCTAACTTCTGTGCGGTGCCAGTTTGGCTCCCAGAATTAGGCACTGAGATTGCCTCTTCCTGCCTATATGTTCCTTTCATAATCAGCAATGATAGAACAAGCCCCTTCTTTGTTCTTGTGAAAAGGCAAATCTTTGCTACTCAGCTCCTACTGATGTATTGGAGCAGCTGAGGGCAAACTGTGATCGTCAGCTCTCAAAAGCAAGAGGAAAATGAGAACCCTTACTATATATATCTCAGGATATTGCTGTTTCTAAAAAAAAAAAAAAAGATAGGTACAGATTAAAAACATACATGTTTACTGTTTTAATATGTGAATTATAGACAAAAGCTTGATCTATTAAGGAATACTCTGACTTTTATATAAGAAACTTCTCCACCAATGAAGCAGTAATGTAGAAAGACACTTTATACACATGCTAATACTCGATGTCATTCTAAATATCTTCCTCTGTTTCCCTGCTCCATAGTTCTTTCTGTAACTTTGATTTTCAGTCAACAGAAAAATATTTAAAATACTAGAGCTGGTAAATGTTAAAAATATCTATTCAATAACTGTACAAAATATAGGTCATTTCAGAAAGAAAATATTATGAACATTTTTCCTACTTTAACTCATTTTGTTTACCATTTGGACTACTGAAGAGACCTGAACACTAAACAGCTGAGAGATGAGCTTGGGTTTGTGATTACTCTTGAGACTTAAAAAGATCTGACAGGAACCTTGCTGTAAAAGGTGATTTAATGCAAATTGATAAATTGCTCTAAAGTTTTGGCTCTGTTGGAATTAGGGGGTGTTGGTTTCCAGCAACTAAGGTCAGATATGGAGCCACAGGATTCTGGAGTCATTTCTTCTATGACTGAACAAATGTCTGACAAAGGTTGTGGACAAACAGCCATATTCAGCTCCATTGCATCTGAGCAACCAACTTTCTTTAAACTGGGGTTTTCCAAGAGTCATGGCAGATGGCACATTGTGGCATTTAACATTTATTCCAAAAGTAACAAATGCCTGGAAAATTTTCACTGAACAATAAAAAATCTAATATACCTGTTTTCTGTTTCAACTAGACCTTTCCCTCAGACCTCTCTGATAGCCACAATGCAAGCTATGTCCTTGTATTTTATTTCCTGGGCAAGGTATAACTTCAAAAGTTTGAAGGGTAGACGTTTTAAAGTATGCAAGCAGCAAAATAACTCTTTAGTGTTTTACAATGCTAACTAAGCGTTACAGCTCTGAGAGAGGCACACACAGAAGAATCAGCTATATAGTAGGAGCCTTTTGTTTTCACAGAAAGCATTTCTAATGGGTAGCAGTTCCAGCAGCTTTAGTGTTCCCCATTCGAAAACATTTCCCTCTTGTAACAATTCTCTAGGTTTGGTTTTTGCTATTTAACTATTTAGGATCAATTCCTACGGAGTAACTTGTGAGTTTTTGTGCTGTATCGGAGTGCCAGGTAGCTCCTCTCTGAAAGGCTCAGGATGTAAGACAGATCCTGCGCTGTTTCTTTGTTTGCAAGTCGGACAGGCAAACAGAGAGAAATGCTTCTGGCTGGAACATATGATTAATGTGAGTTATTTGGGGCAATAAAGCTATCGAACGAAGCAGCCAGCTTCTGACCTTTTGCAACATAGGACCTTTTGTGCGACTGTAGTCAGACCATGCCACTGTTTCATGCTATTGAACAACCTGCCGTGGTGCGACCTCTGCTCAGAGGAGATGGCCACGGCACAGAAAGACACAGCGTCTGTGTAACTGTGACTGGCTGTGGTCAGCGACACCAGTTTCCACTTCCATGAGCACCAGAGTGATGAAACCCTTTACTGTTGCTCATGTTAGGATTGAATGCAGGGTCTCTAGGCATGAGCCTCAACACCTTGCACTTGAGTAATAACCACACTAACTTGAAGGAAATAATCACTGCATAAGCCTCTCCCTAAATATAATGGGGCCACTAGAGGAGGACAAAGAGCCGTGTAGTGTTAATGTCAACTACAGGGGCACCTTCCTAAGAAACAAGAGAGTTGCTTTAGCAAGCTGTGCAACTGAAAACCATCCATTCTCTGCCCTTCCTGTTCTCTGTATTAGATTCCATCCAGGCCAGCAAGTTGCTATGACAAAAATGCACATAGAGATGCTAGTATTTATTGAGCGCTCAGCACAAGGCAAAAACAAATTAGTAATTTCCACCATGCTGTCAAGCCACAGCTGAAGTGCAGCAAGAGGAGGAGGCTGGAGCTGCATCCGAACACAAAAGACATGCCAAATCCGTCCCATGTATAATTCCATTGCATATAATGGCATTTGTCAGTTGTGATTTTGGCTCTGTGTCTTTATGAAGGCAGAGCAATAAGTAAGGCAAGTTGAAGAAAACAGATGGCCAAAAAGTTGCTATATATATGGGTATTATTAAGTGGATGTGAAATTGCTATTCCTTGGTGAAGCGTTGGCTTTTGACATGGGGTCTGAGAAGGTAATGGTGTTAGGCTTTTATTTGAAATTTGTTTATATTAGGTACATACCTACCCTGGAATTTTTCTTGGTACGCAAAGACTCTGTTATATAAGGCTAGTATGTATGTCAGGACAATTTGTTTTAAAGCAAAAGGACAAATTTTTCCCTGGTGTAAGTCTTGTGAAAACTAATGGTTTTACATCAGAGTTGACTTAAGCACCAGTTCAGGGGTGGTTTAAAATTAAGCAATATGATTAAATAGTCAAGAAGTTGCTGAGCTCACTTTGTGCAAGGCGTAGGTCTGCCTGATTGCCGTGCAGGTTTCTAGTATTAGCTGCAAATTTATGAATAGGAAGGACAGACTGCGACATGTGCAATGTTTGAAATTTGGTTTGGATGACTTCTACGTGGAAATGTAAAAGGAAATGCTGAATTCACTTTTAAGCAAAGTTGATTAAAAATGCGTTTATTCTATGAACTACAACTGATAATATTTTTTTAATTGCCTGAACAGTTACAGTTGTCATTGTATATTGCATAGTAGTAACTGCCATTTTCTAGAATTCTTAGCTTACCAGGGGTGTATTTCTCCTGACTTTATATTCAATCCTTATTGCAATAATGACTACATATGCTATGTAATTAACACTAAGATAACACTTGCTAGTGGGAAAAGCTTGCTTTTAGAAGTCAGGAAAATGCCCATCTGTAAGTATTACTGAAGTTATTAGATTGGTTGAATGATTTTCAAGTCCATAATTATCAGTTTATTTAAAAATTGCCTTAATTCTGAGAAGTAAACTGATTCTAGCATAGAATCTTGCAGGTTTATCCTGTAGAATATTAAGGATTCCTCCTTTGTAGAACCTAATTCTGTGCCAGTTGCAGTCACTGGCAACTTGGAGAGGGGGGATAGGATTAGTCTTTTAATGATGCATTTATAGCTGTATAGAAAATTACTTATATCTGTAAAGAAAAAAAATACCTTCCACTTTTCACAGCATTTCAGAATCAAACAACTCCTCTAAGTAGCTGAGGAAATGGGAAGCTCAGGAACATTATATTTCATAAAATGTATATAGTTCTTTTAGCAAAGTCTTAAAACTACAACTTACTTGGATTGCTAATTAAGTCATTTATTATTTCTAAATTGTTTGTACTGAGGTAGTGACAGTGGGCCTCAGGCCCAGAGTAGTGCCCTTTTGAGCACCGTACAGGCAGAATGGGAGGAATCCTTCCCTCACAAACCTTACAGCTTTATATTAGCATCGATGTTCGTCATACAAAAAGGTCACTGTTAAAACATTTACATTTGTTTCTAATTCATCATTCGAGTCATTTTTCAAGAGCTTATTTTCCTGCATGTTGGTTTTCCTGCTTATTTTTCACGTTGGTCCATGAGCTGATTGGTGTCCAGGTTACGGTCCCGTCCCCGTCCCGCCGGGTGCTCTTTGCTGTGCCCTTTGTCCATGCAGGGCTCGGCACCAGGAGACCCTTCGGTTAGCGCTGCGGCTGTACGGAAAGCCTCTCTATCTGCTCTTGCATGCCAGAATCACAGAATCACAGAATCATTTAGGTTGGAAAAGACCTTTAAGATCATCGAGTCCAACCGTAAACCTAACACTACCAAGACCACCACTATACCATGTCCCTAAGCACCTCATCCAAACGTCCTTTAAATACCTCCAGGGATGGCGACTCAACCACTTCCCTGGGCAGCCTGTTCCAATGCTTGATAACCCTCTCAGTGAAGAAAAATTTCCTAATATCCAGTCTAAACCTCCCCTGGCGCAACTTGAGGCCATTTCCTCTTGTCCTATCACTTGTTACCTGGGAGAAGAGACCGACCCCCACCTCTCTACAACCTCCTTTCAGGTAGTTGTAGAGAGCGATAAGGTCTCCCCTCAGCCTCCGCTTCTCCAGGCTAAACAACCCCAGCTCCCTCAGCCGCTCCTCACAAGACTTGTGCTCCAGACCCTTCACCAGCTTCGTTGCCCTTCTCTGGACACGCTCCAGCACCTCAATGTCTCTCTTGTAGTTGGGGGCCCAAAACTGAACACAGGATTCGAGGTGCGGCCTCACCAGTGCCGAGTACAGGGGCACGATCACTTCCCTAGTCCTGCTGGCCACGCTATTTCTGATACAAGCCAGGATGCCATTGGCCTTCTTGGCCACCTGGGCACACTGCTGGCTCATACTCAGCCGGCTGTCAACCAACACCCCCAGGTCCTTTTCTGCTGGGCAGCTTTCCAGCCACTCTTCCCCAAGCCTGTAGCGTTGCATGGGGTTGCTGTGGCCCAAGTGCAGGACCTTGCTCTTGGCCTTGTTAAACCTCATACAATTGGCCTTGGCCCATCGATCCAGCCTGTCCAGGTCCCTCTGCAGAGCCTGCCTACCCTCCAGCAGATCAACACTCCCACACAACTTGGTGTCATCTGCAAACTTGCTGAGAGTGCACTCGATGCCAGGGCCCTCATTCGAGCTGTTAGCGTTGTCTCAGCCAGCGGAAGGTCAAGGCTTCCTAGTACAGAGACATCAGAGAACGAGCGGCTAAGGCCCAGGGTGTTGGTGGTCCATTCCTGCCAAAGGCAGAAGGATCTGGGGTGCAAAAATAGGAGGGAGAGACTCAGAGAACTGTTTCTACTGTGCCTGCTTCCCAAAGCAGTGGAGAGGGAATATGGAAAGGAATAATTGCAACATCCCAGGACTGAGTGGTCTTCCTTACAGCCTTTCCCAGCAGTCGTTGCCTTACTCTCCATGCCAGGCCTCCACTGGGAGAAGCCACGAGTTGGATTTCCAGGGTCTTTTAGTAGGCAAAGTGGGCACAAGGGCATAGGTACTCTGGCATCACAAGCAGACTGCTGATGTTGGCATCTGGTTGTTTTATAGACATATAGCACATAAAGCTGGCCCTGCTTTTCACAGTCTTTCTTTTCTTGTCTGCTCACCAACACATTGTCAAAATCTTCAATTTACAGCTCCCTGGGCTCTCATTTGATAACAAAAACGTAAGATGAGTTTCCAAAGTTAAACTAAAACTTCTCCTCTTATATATTTTCACCTATTTATCAGACAGACAGTACTGATGCTGTACGCTCAATGGCTGGATGACGTATTGGAGAACTCAAAATATTCAGTCACTTAATTTGAAGTACACCTTTTCATTTGCTGCTTTTGTTGCTGTGCTCCTCTTCTATGTCCCCATAGCCTTGGAATTTTTTAAGCATAACAACAACCATATGGGGATGATATCCAGAGTATTAAGCTACACATAGGTAAGTAACTGAGTGTATACAGAAATATGTGAGAGTGCTTCTAACTTGCTGTGATGTGTATATAGAACATTGATGCAAGTATTGTGTATTGTACTTCCTTAGCTCTTGATAGACCCTGTGTCTTGTGATCACTGGGGAAGAAATACCTTTAATCTTCAAGTATCCATTTGCAATGGCTACTCTTTATTCTTACACAACACAATCTGGATGGGCACACAGAATTCCTTTCCAGTGATTTTGTTCCCTTGGGTTTGATCCTTCTTTTTTCAAAGTCTGTGGCAAACTGTCCTTGACAATGTCAACAGAGGCCAAGTGGAGTGATGAAGTACTGGAGTTCTGTTGTGTAGGGCTGCGGGGCTGTCGAGCATGCATCGCTGTCCTTTGGAAACCACAGAGCCACCTCTGTTTACAGCACTAGGCTTATTTCATCATTATCCTTTTAGATGTTACAGAAAAGCAGCTCCTGTTTTTTGGCAGGAAACACTCCCCCACACCCACTTTAGACTCCTTCTCTTTGCCTCCTCTCCTGTGAGCAAAAACTTTGTCAAGAAAGCACATTTGTTTGGGCCAGGAACAGAGACAGCTGATATTCAGCTAGTTATTTTGATTGCCTGGCTGGTAGGGGTTGGGGGAACAGATAATGTCAAGATTTCCTCTGCATTCCAGATCTGTTTTCCTCCTACGGTTAGCAGGCGGTGAGTGTGACTTTTCCCACTCGGCTTTTCCCACAGTCAGTAAGACTTATCTGACAACGGAGTTAGTGTCAACTGTCCAAAACTAACTAGGAGATATCTTCCTTTCACCACTCCTGTGCTGTTATTGCTTATCAATGTCACTCTCCAGCTTAAATGACTGGTTAATTTACAGACATACTGAGACAAATTCACTTCTGTTGCAGCTCCGTTGAGTTCAGTGGAGTTACCCTGGGAATGAGTTTGGCCATAGGTGTCTGAAAAGCACAAGTGGTAGGAATGTGATACTAACAGAAGCAAGAGCAGTGCGACAGTCAAAACAAAAAGGAAGCCCTGAGCTTTGGCAGGATTCCCATTTCAGATTTCTGGAGTGTGATCCAACAAGGTGTTCATGTTTTACAGCTGGTGTTGCAAGAGAAGAGTTGTTATTCAACAGCAAAACAATTCCGGTGTCTCCACATCAAAAGGTAGCCCATGTTAAAAAAGAACAAAAGGAGAAATAAGTCATAGGATTTCAGAACACAAATTCTATTGAGAATCATGAGAGCTGTGCTTTTAAATCTTTTAGAGGCTTTAAAAAAGACTAGAGTGAAACTGAAACATACTCAACCTGAGATTTTCAAAGGAGTCTACAATGGTTAAATACTGAAATCCTATTAAAATTCCACAGAAACAGGAAACATGAGATGGAATTTATACCTCCAGCTTTACCTACGGTCTGAGGTGGCTTTCTAAGCACCTCGTCTGTCAATGGGGGGAGAGGCATTTTCAGAGTGCAGCATCTTCTTCAGCTGGATCAAGTCCTCCTGCACAGGTCTGCTCTAGCACCTCTTGTAGGCAGCTGGTTTTGGGTGGAATGAGTCACCCTCTGAGGGACATCCCTCTCCCTCCCAGCTTCCCACCTCCCTCAGTTCTCTTTTACCAATGGGTGCCTAAAACTCAAGGAATGGGAATCTTACACCTATTGCTTCTGAAATTTTATGAGCATTTCTGATTCACAGATTAAGTTAAAACAAAGTGTAAAACCAAGCATTTTAAAGTTATGTTTAACTCGGTTAATTCAGTTAACCCGGACTAGCAGTGCAAACAGCCAACAGTGTATCCAGAGCACTTTGTTCATCACTGTGCACACTTCTCCACACCATGCACATATCCTACCTACTGGTTTTGTCTCTTACAGTCTTCTGGACTCCCCTCTCTGTGTTAATTTTCTCTCCATTTCCTTCTTTGCAAAATCCAGTTTTAGTTTGCCTCCTTACCATTTCTATTCACTATTCAGTTTCCTCTTAACACACTGCCACTTTATGGTCTGGTTACTCTTCTGCTCATGATGCCTTACAGTGGTCTTCCTTCCTTCCTTCTCTTCCTTCTGCCTCTCCTGTTGCCTCCACGCCATACCTCTATGTTCTCCAGAGCTTTTTAGTCCTCTTTGGTTCTCAGTGAAATCGGCAAACGGCTCTGCAAGCTCTCTAAAGCCAGGCATAATATTCCCTCTCTACCCTTGCAATCAAAACAATTTCTTGCTTTTCCTTCTGCTAGTTAATGGACCTATCATGATCTGTCATGACATCACCCATGGGTTATGTCTCCTTGGCTCGCTGAGGATTAGCCGATTTTCTGGGTAGTAAGAAGCAAGGTTTAAAAACTGAGGACCAAATGCTGAACTTCCAGATTCCTGTTTATGCCTTTAAATAAATCACCTGGTTTTCAGAAAGGATTTCGGAAGTGGCTCATGAGTGGTAACCACTTCTGAAAATTGGACAGTGACTTAAGGTGTAAGACTTAGGGACATAGTTTTTAAAATCATTAATTTTTTGTGCCTGGGCAGGTATTTCCAGACGTAATGCCTGGATGTGAGTGCATTCTGGAGTCCTCTTTGCAAATAAGAGATGAAGCACTGTCAGAAATGGAGTTAAAGGTGGAAGTGCTGGAATACACTCATCAGGTTCAGCTGTCCAAGGCAGCTAGAATGATACCCATATTTAAAGATGAAAAGAAGGCATTGTGGGCAGTGAAAATAATTACAGCTTCCCATAATAATTATCATATATATTTCTGAAAAAAACAAAACAAGCTATAATGCGCCCAGATGAGAATACAGATGTAGGATCCAGTATGGCTCTGTAAAAGAAAAGAGAAACAGCTTTTGCACAGGAAAACAGGAAGAGATAAAACTTATCTAGGCTTTCCAAACTAATATTCCAGAGATCTTCAAAACAGAGAGGAAATAATGTGAGAAATCAGTGTGGGAAGGAAATTTTGGTCATAGAATATAAACTTTATAAAAGATCCAAAGACACCCAAATTAAACTTGTCAGTTCTCGGAATGAAGAGAGGCTAACAATAGGTTGCCTAGAAGATTTTTACTGGGACAAGTATCATTTAAAGCTTCATTATCTTGACAAGTGAGTGAACAGATGGCAAAATCTGTAGCAAACTCAAGATTTCCTAGGGTACTAAAGATTAGAAAGATTTCTGGGAACCGAATTCAAATCACCAAAGCGAGGTGATTTGACAGCCTCAAAGCAGATGGGATTTCAATTTACCTAAGTGTGAGGTAATGCTCAGGAATGATCTGAAGCATTCACTGATACTGCATACTTAATGAAGTGTTACCAGTTCGGAAAAATACCTAGGCAACATTATGGACAGCTTAATTAAAACAGCTCAGTGAAAACAGCTGTTCAATTTGCAGTGCTGGTCGTGAAAGCAAATAAAACGCTAATTTATATGAACCATAAAGAACAGCATTGCTGTTATTATAATGTCATCATATAAATTCAGGAACTGTATCACAGTGATGTCCAGCATCGCCAACATTACAAAACTGCCTACAAAAAGAAACATTCAGAGAAGTCAGTGAAGGATGATATGCAGGAAAGATACAATCATTTTACTTAAGTAATGAATAATGTTGCGACACTAAATTCCTACTCACCTTTATGTCATAGGGATATCCAATGAACGTAAGATACAGAACATGTAGCACCCTCATGTGCTGCAACCTGTTTCCCAATTAATGAGGATCATCAAATCAGCAAGAAAGTGAGGGCTTTATGCTCACATGTCTTAAGAAGCATGATGGGAGTGAGCAGGGAAAGGGAAGTACCCACATTGGATGAAATTTCTTAGTGAAGCATATGGGAATTTTTACAATTACTTCAGCAAGTCAAGAATTTCACCATTAATGTGAGATTGTCACTAGTGTTTGGTCTAAATTGTGGGGTTTTTATAAAGAATTATTAGAGCCGTTCTTGTAGAAAGGGAGGCTGTCCCTGGTGATTATTGAGAAGACCTTGAGTTTCATCAATTCTGCATTAAAAGGGTAATTTATACCTGTACAAAGTAGAGTAAGAGCCTACTGTTACTTTCTACTAGTACCTACAATCCACTTTGCATTTATCCTGCCCAGCTATAAAAGATAAGCTATAGGACAGGAGGGAGTAGGATAAATCCAAATCTGTTTAAGTCCTAAAGGAAGATAATGTTTTCCAGATGAAACGATATTCCTTATGACTTGGCTGACAGCAGTGAACTACTTTAGATCACTGCAAAACCATTTAGCAACATTTCAGAAGAGAAATTAGGAATAGCCTCCAATTTGAGGCATAAGAAGACTAGTTTGGGGTTTTCAGATTTACTTCTTACACTTTTTTCCCCCTTTAGCAGTGACATTCGCTAAAATATTTTTAAAGCCTGAACTCTGAAACTATGTATCTGATAATTTTGATCAAATTAACATCGAGGATTACTTAGTATAAATATTCTCTGTCAGGTAAATTAACTGATCTTCTGTCTCAAAAACTAACACTGCGTAAGATCCTGCTGAGTTATAATCCCTTTAGCACCTACTCTCCAAGCAATTTACATGGGTTTTTGTAATGTAAATGATTCAAAAAATTTCCCTGAAATGTAGAACAATCTCAGGTAATTACTACTGAGCGGATTTATGTCAGCACAAAATGATGAAAAGCTGTTGAAGTGAGCTGCATGACAGTAGTGTAAGTAAACAATATGAGCAACATCTGTATCTGCAGCACCATAAAGATGTTCTGGCATCATCCATAGGAACTAATTTCATTAGAGACCATTGCAACACTGAAAACGAACTTTGGAACCAGCAATACATACAAGCAAAAGAAGAACTTTTTCTTGCCTTCTCAAACAGTCCTGAATGCATGTCTCCTTCATTTGCATGGCACTTAATTAAAGTCAAGGGGAATTGTGTATGTGGAGTCTCAAAAAAGTGTCAATAATAAGAGGGGGAGTTGGGCCAGCTAGAATACGGTGCTCCAAGGGAGTACAAGGGGGAGGTGAAGCCTGCTCTGTTCTTTCTGGAATCAACTTTTCAAGTAATACTAAATAAAAAAGGTGGCCCTTTCTGGAAAGCGAGTGGTGGCATTATCAGTAGAGATGGCTGTGGCTGTGACCTCTGTCATCATCCTGCTCACATCACTGTACGCAGCAGCAGGTGATGGGGAAACACCTCCTCAAGCCCTCTCTGCCTTCGGTATGCTGGGCCAGCTGCAGAGCAGTCCCTGCAATCGCCTTTCTTGGGAATTAAGTCGTACCAAGTACTGCTTTCAATCCCAAAAGAGAAAAGAAATATATCTTAATATTTTATAGCTTTCTCCCATGGTGTTTGATGTTACTATTTATATAATAGTAATTTAATGTCACTATTAAAATTCAGTTCTGTGAAAAGCAAATGGGTGCATAGCATAGATTTTTTGTCTCTTGCACGCAGAAGTTGGAGTCTATTTGGAAGACCACAATAAGTTATGCTTTGCATGGTGGACTATTTCATTTCTCACAGTCAAATTCTTTTACACAGACTATAATTATACAGCAGCACATCAGTGCTCTCATACAGTCTGCTGCCTACTATGCAGTGACACCTTATAGCTTACCTCTGTGTACATATATGTAGTGTAGTCCACATAAAAATATAACATAGCTTTGTTTCCGAGATACTGAATCTTGAATGAAATTATGCCATTATGCAAACCCCCTCAACCTACATGCAAAAGGCAAGAAGAGTATAAGCAAAACTAAGGTGAAGAAGCTGCAAATTTGGTGTCACAACTAGTTTTTAGACTTGCTATGCTTTTGCCTGCCTGATTATATGAAGCCATTACTGAGACAATATTGGACTTCTTTTGATAACTTTTTTCTCCAGCGCTTTCTGTAGTGGTTTCAAGGGCATTACTACGGGCCTGTTCGCGTTTCAACCAAAAAAAGTAAAACTCGCAGCGACTCACAGTAAACCGTTCTCTGCGCAGCTCTAAAAACTGAAACTGCAGTTGTTACTGCTGACTTGTTAATATAACACAGACATCGACATTTCCTGGTTACTGTAAACACTGAAATGCTTTTGGAGTTAATGGAATACAGGTGCTGCCTTACACTACCAAAATGTTCTCACAGAAACAGAGACATTTTTGGATAGAAAGAGCTGCAGATCCACCTAGTCCAGCCCCTTCTTCACAGCATGAATATCCTGCCTCTCAGTGGGAATACCCAGATATGTTAAATGTCATGAAACAAGCATTCTTCCTAAGCTTAAGCTCCTTTATACTAGCAGGAATGGCCGTACCACTTAGCCTGCTGGAACAGAGAGTTCTGTAATGCCAGAGCTGGGTGATGGAGTGGGCTTAGGCAGGCTCAGAGCCGGCTGGGAAACCTTCCCAAGGGGGCTGTGGGAAATGATGCTTACAATCGAATCGCCACCAACCTTCACTCCGAATGAGACTCAGACAATACTGCAAACAGCCAATTGGCCCTTCTGTACCGTGGCAGCAAGAAGAAATTTAAAATCAGCCTGAATGATTCAAGATCCTGTAGAACTGTTTAGGTTAATAGGGCTTGGCTTGGGCCTCAGCCAAATTTTGATTCTGGTCATTATAATCGGCCTACCTGAAATTCTATCCCCTATTGCAACTGGCCACGACATTCTTTATTTCCTGTTCAAAAACATTAGTAGCACTGCATTTCTGTTAAATATATATTTTTAAAGTCTGTTAAATAAGTTAGAATAGTAGCTGTGTGACCAAAAATGAAGCAAGCTCTGTAAAAATCCATAGCTTGCGATATACTGATACTTGGCAATACGCGCCCATCAGTCAGTAGCCTGATTACTAGGAAAGCATGTGTGCATGAGTATTTGTGTTAACTAGAAGGTTCTTACTCTTATAAGTAAATTGGGAACCTTAAAGAAGAAAGTTCTTACTCTTATAAGTAAATTGGGTTTGGGAACAATTCCATTGCATTGTTTGTAGAACCTGTTGTCAAGACTGATCATGTTTTCCTGTGTAATCCAGGAGAGTTACAAAAAAAAGAACAAGCTCCCAGGTCTCTGAACCAATATCCAGATACGGTGTGTGCTAAATTGCCACTGACTGCTGCAAGGCTTTTTTACACAAATGTTCCAATTATTTCTACTGTGATGGCAATAACAGTTGGAAGTTTGGAAAAAAAAAATAACCTTGGTTTAGACAAGGTCCCAATACAATATTAAGGAAATGAGCACTTTGAGAGCAAAGAAAGATGTAGTTTAGAATAATATATTTTTGTCAAGCAACTAAAAAGGAGGGGAAAAATCAGACACCAGAAGCTGGAATAAGAAGAACAGGGACAATATTCTGTGCTGAGACATTTTGTGTTTCAACATAGCTGCTCTCTTTTTCAAGGACATTAATCGCCTCAAAATTTCAAGCTCTGCTCCAGTAAGAAACCACTATACCTACACACATGAAATGTATTCCACTTTCCTAGTTGCTTAATCATTGAAGAATTGGCTATTTCTACAGTGACCGGCTTTGCCCAGCCCAAGCTTTTATGTCTGCAACATACTATATTTTAAAGATGTCCACAGAGCATCTTACGAAAGGAAGTGAAAGTTTATTGGCACTTGGTTTGTTTTGTCCGTTCTTCTCTGCTGAGAAATGTGGGAGGGCTTTTGTGGCTGCAATTCTTCAGAATTTCAGCTTAAGTATCAGTTTTGTTGTCTACTGTTCAGTAGAAGTGCTCTGAAGTGCTCTGTTTACTCAGACAGTAATCCATCCCATCATCAGTTGTGCCACAGTTACCTCCCTGTCCCCTTTTTCACCGTTCTCACAGAACAGAGCATCCTCCTACCTGTCACACAGGGTGGACACCTGGAGTTTGTCATTCTCCTGTGACAACTTAGGCTGAGTTAAGGAGACAAGATTGGAGAAGTACAGGGGTTATTAAAAAATAATCTGCAAGAGCTAGGTACAACTAGGATGTGAGACGGAGAGAAAAGTCCAAGTTAAGGGTGGCCAGAATGTGAAAACCTTGCTCCATGGTAAACCAGGAAAATGGCAGTTATTTTCCAGAAAAACTGACATTTTCTCTAATTTTGATTCTGTAAGAAATGTTTTTTTCATCAGAAGGAGTTTTCCAGGTGAAAATTCGTGGTTGCTCTAGGAAAAACTTTCATCCCATGTTTACCATCTCATCTTTATTCTAGCCAACTCTGCCTTGATAGACATAATCTGGTCTACTTCAGTGCATCCCAAATGCAAATACGCCGGCAGTTCTCTGCTGTCACTATTCATTGCAGTTCATCCTGCTTTTATGTTGCATCAAGTGAAGGCTACTTGGCTTAAGGCTGAAGGCCCTTCCCTATCATTTGTTTATCATTTGTTCAATAGTAAAAGCTTGATTCCCACAGTCTGTCTGTACAGGATGCCAGCTTTCGTTGTCTACTCATTACATTTTCAAGTACACATTTGCATGCTTTCTCTAAAAGTGGCCCTCATGCCTGGGAGTTGGTCCTCTGAATATGTAAAGATACCACATTAACCTCCTTGGAGACCCTCTTGCTAACTCGCTTTGCGTCAGTGCCTCCAAAAACTAATTCTGGTGTGCTAACACCAGTAGTTACGACGCTGGCCAGTATTGTTTTATTGTTCTCTTGTACTCCACCCTTCCTACCCCAATTAGCTCTTCTCTCCACTGGTGTCTTGTTTTATATTTAGTTTGTAATCTCTTGAGGGCAAAGACTGTACTTTTGCTCCATCCAGTTTCTGGTTCTAAGTGCTTTGATAATACAGTTTATTAATAATAATAATAATAAAGTACCATCCTCTGTATGAACAGAAGAAAAGCTTAATCCCCCCCCCCCATGCCAGTTTTAGCCAGGGAGAGGGGGCACAGTCAAACAGCAGATACTTTGTTACTGTAGTCTGTATCTGAGCATACTTAGAGCCTTTTCACAGTGAATACTGCAAGAAGTCCCGTTCATTTCAGCATTACTCACTGTGAACAGAAGTGAAATAATTTGGCCCCCACTAATGAAAGCCAGCAGTGCTCTGCTGCTGGCAAAGTTCAGAGTGATCCTCTCCCAGAGCTTCAGAAAGCTGAAATGGAGAAGGATGAAGAGATAGGTGCCAATCTCTTGATAAACTGGGAAAGAGTGAAACTGCTTTATAATTGATCCTCATTAAAGCTACCTTAAAATGATGATAATTTGCATATGTAAATAACAAGCAAGGAGAGAGCGCCAGGGAACGAGCTGGAACATTTTGTCCTCGTTCACAATGATTCTTATTTTTCTCTATCCAAAATGTTTGTTTGTTTACTTAGATGTCAAAGAGGACACCTACTCATATGCCCTTGGTGCTTTTCACAGAACTTCAACCACAGAATTAGTATGCAATTCACTGCAGTCTGCTATTAGGAAAACAAGCAATGGAAAACCTCAAATCTTTTTTTCCCTTCCGGTGGTAACCCAGACTTACAACATCACACTCAGGACATTTAGCCTGTGATAGAAAACAAATTCCAGAGCTCTAGGACCCCCAAAGAGATAAAGATCATTGCCAAAGTTATAAATATACTTGATGTATTTATATCTAGGCTGTCTGAGCTACTATTTGAAGCTATAAAAGCACAGCAACACCATTTTGAGTATAATAAACTTCAAGAAGCTTCATTAATTTTGTCAGTTCCTGAAGAATTAGATGTATTATAAAATTTGGTATTGCACTGATTAACATCAGACTGCATCAGTGATCCTCTAGTACTAACTGATTTCCTCTTTTGCTTTATTATTGCTTTTTAAGAGATACAAGTGTAAGGAGCTTGTGTCCACTAAACCACACGCAGTAACCAAGGATGTACTCTTCTCACATTTTCCTCTGCAAGACGTATCCTGTTTTGTTCTTCTACAAGCAGACAAATATTGTGAAGTGGTTAAACTAACAAAAAACCCCTGACTCACCATAATCAAGGACTAGAGGAAAAAAATGAAAGAAGTTGTACTTCTGTTGTGGTCTTTCAGTAGTTTGCAAATGGCAAACCAAGATGTAGTCATTTTTCTCTTTGCTTGGGCCTGATTCTCTTCTTACCAGATGCATGGGAGTTTTTACAGTGACTTTATTAGGACTAGATCAGGCTGCATAATGGAATCTGTAACAAATTAAAAACACACTGCTAATTAGAGGCCAGATTATTATGTAGTATCAATTAACTTGGCATTTAATTACCATGGTGATTGGGAGTAACTATAAATTGCTAAATATATAATTAGAACAACAGACTTCTGTGCCACAATGGCATCAGAGCATGGGTGTAATTAGCTTAGATTTTTCTCCCAACATTTTACATGCTTGCAAGCTTTTAAGACAGACAAATACCACTTTCATTCATGCCAATATTCTGTTATCAATGAGAAAAGACAAATACCATAGTCCAGCTTCTTTTAAGGCAACTGGGAATTTCCTCCTTTCTGTTCATCATATGCAGTGGTTTTATTGCAATTACTCTGAACAGAACCACTTTGGCATGACTAGTACCAAGCAAGAAAAATGCTGTTTCTGTGGAAAATGTGCTTTCCTTTTCTTTCCCCCAGAAACGTTATCCATCTTGTTCAGGATGTCAAAATGTTTCAAGCTGTAGACAAGAGCACTGATCAGTTGGCTACTTATGCACTTAACCAACAGATGAAAATGCGTGGAGGAAGACCAGAACTTTACCATTTAGTCATGCTTTCTAACATCCTAAAAGGAAGTGAAGCATCTTTGACCTATGAATGATCCCTAACACATACCTTTCTTCAAGCAGGTTGTGTAGAACAGCTCTTATTGTAACTGCTACTACTAGGTGTAATACATCAAAAATACCTTGGTAACTTGACTTCTGAACAGCTGACTATGCTTAAACGCATAAAATAGGAATGGGCCAGTTGCTGCATGCGGTGTTTTCTCATTACTTAATAGCACTGCTTTCTTTGGGGAGAAAAGCACAGTATCTGATCTTGCTGCTGGATTTAGTTTTCCACAAAGTACCTGAAATTAGTAAGATTTTTGTCAGTGCCTGCCACAGAGTTTGGTCTAGGCTTGCCAGTTCAGCTCTGCTGCTGCTAATGAAATACAGCCATATCACTGGAGTTTATCTCAGTAACCTGCGGTGAGATAACATGGTATTAGCAATTGCTAGTATCTCATTGCTAATGAGCTCCTTTCAGTAAACCTGGAAGTATAGGGACATTTTTTACAAAGTAACAGCTTCAAAAATGGCATAGAAAGGAAGAGAATATATTTTGTTGTATTGCTACATCCTGGCCATCACAGAAAGCAACTGAAGAAAGGGAGATCTATCTTCCAGACAAGATGGACATGGTAAGAGGGCACATTCAAGTGTGGCTGCCAGAAGAGCACTGTTGAAGGTTACAGTACTGGCTGACACGGACTGGTGTTTGTGGGTAGTGACAGAGCAGTATGATACAAAACCTTCAGAACTGAGTTTATGACTTCACCTTTAGACTGTGTGTTACTGCTGATCTTTATAGGGCACTTGAGTACAATGTCAGGAATTAATTTCTCACCTGGCTCCTAGCGGATAGGAGCCCATGGCAGAAAACAGGCATTGTACATCTTATGTACCGGTAATGGCTGTGTTGGTAGGGAATTAAATAAAGTGAGGCAGAGGTCAGAGGCAGATTTACGGGGCAGAGGAGCTGATTGTAGGAACTGTAATCCTCTCTTCTCCCATTAACATCAGCAGGTGTTTGCTCTGGGTCATGGGATGTGGGAGTATTTACATAATTATGCTGTCCCCCTTCCAGATCTTGGATGCATCCATCCCTGGAAGGCATCCCTTTTCTCATAAGAGTTTGTCCAGTCATTTGGAGGACACGGTAGCTGGAGTTGCAGGAGGAGGAGTGACATACAACATCTTCACAAGTTCTGGGCAAGCACGTCAGCTCTACTATATCAGATAGAGTAGTTTAAGATGAACCAAATTCACATCAGAGAGTAAGCAGAAGGCGTTATTAAAACTGAGTGGTAACATGGAACACATCAATTTGTTTGCTTTTAGCTTTTATGGGTGTTGCTGACATTGCAGTTATGGTTTTAATTTAAACAAGACGGGGATATCAATAATGTTTAACATGACTGCTTTACCAGGGTGTTTCAGTGTATGGCACTCACTTTCAGGAACATCAGCCTCTTCTTTGCACTCACGAGTACTCTGCAAAGAGAGTAAGCAGTAAGTAATGGTTTGTGACTAAATTAAATGAAGCCCCTGTTGTCCTTCTCGGCTGTTGGACTCTCTGCTGCCAGTCGTGCTGGGAACCATCCACTCTGCCAGTGGCTGGGATAGGGAAGGGGCCACTGTTACAACAGTGTTTCCCAGATCACAGAGGAAGCAGACACCCAAAACTGGTTTCCTAAATGGGATAAGGGCCCTGATGTTGCTCTCTGGCTCGTCTAGGGATGGAGGAATCAGGATTCCTTTTAGTCTGTAAATGTGTGCAAAAAGCGGCTGCCCGGGTTTAGTTTTGAATTCTTTTAGAAGTGTAAGAGCTTGTTAGAGAAGAGGAGATGATGCAGGGGGGTGGAAGGGATGAAGCAGGGGGAGGGAGGTGGGAGGTAAGTGGGTGGAATGCTGAGAAAGTGGGAAAGAAATGGGAGAGGCTGTGTTGCGAGGACTGTGGCTTGAGCTCGCGTGGAGAGTTGATAAGCTGAGACCTCGGAAAAAACAATTTTCTTTTGGCCAAAGTCGCGGCGTGGGTGAAGCACCTATTACAGATCCCCGAGAAAAAAGGCAGCTCGCTGCCAGCCAGGTTTTCTGTCACCTCGTGGCGGGCGACCTCGCCCTGGCGCGGCGGATGCCCGCTCTTCGCAGCGGGGCTCCCGCGGAGCCGGGCGGCGGGGCTGCCGTGGCGGCAGGCGGCTCCCAGTCGCTGTCCAGGGAGCGCGAAGCCTGGCCGGCGCCGGTGGCCCTGGGCGCGCTGAGGCGGGCAGGGGGAGGCGGCGAGCGGCCGGGGAGTGCTTGGCCGGACGGTTCCCAAACGAAGGGTCCGGGGCACCAGCGGGCTGGCGGAAGTTAGTCGCAGGGCCTGCGGTGGCCCGGGCCGTCGCCGGCCCCTGAGCCCGAGGGGCGCGGGGTCCCGGAGGGCGGGGGCGGCCATTTCCCGCCGCCGGGCCCTCACGGGCAGCAGCGGGGGCGACCCGCAGGCGGGGCCGACGACCCGCCTCGCCTGTCCGGACCCCGGGGCACCTTCCCCGCCCCGCGGGGGCTGAGGCGCGGGGGCGGGAAGGAGGGAGGAGGGCGGCGAGGCGCCGGGCGTGGGACGGGGCGCTGCGGAAGGCGGGCGGCGACGCTGCTGCCCCGGGGGCCGGGGCGGGGGCGGGCAGCGTGCCGGGCGGCGCTCAGGTGAAGGGGCCGCCCGCCCGGAGCGGCGGTGACGCGGGCTGCGGCGCGGCGGGGCTGCCCCGCGGCCCCATGTGGCCGCCGCCGCCCGTCCCCGGCGAGGGGAGCCGCCGCCGGCGCTGAGCGGGGCTGCCCGGGGCGGCATGCGGAGCCGCCGAGGATGAGCAGCCAGGGCCGCCCGGCCAAGGCGCAGCTCCGGAGGTCGCTGAGCGAGCAGCTGCGGGACTCCACCGCCAAAGCCTGGGACTTGCTGTGGAGGAATGTCCGGGAGCGGCGGCTCGCAGGTCAGTCCCGCCGCGCCGCGGCTGCCGCTGCCTGCCCGCGGCCGCCTGAGGGGAGACCCCGGGGATGTCCCGGCCCCGGCGGCGCACGGGGCTCCCCGCTCCGAGAGGACGTCCCGGGGGACGGCCGGGGCGCCTGGGGGGGCACTTGCCCCGCTGCCGCCGCCGCGCCGGAGCGCGGAGACCTCGGGGCTTCAGCCCGGGCGGGACGGGGAGCTCTCCGGCACCGCCTGGGCTGTCGGCATGGATGCAGTTGGCAGTCGCCGGGCAGGTCGGGCTGCGGGCAAGACCCGGGGTGCAGGCAGGTCGGACCCCCCAGCCCCGTGCAGGCAGCACCTGCCCGCGTCCTGGCGGGCACGGTGGGGGTGGTGCCACAAGCAGTCGGGCTCAGGGCTGAACCTGGAGGTAGCCCCACGTCGGAGGCACGTTCTGAGCGTCTCAGACATCAAGAGGGTTGAGTTTGCCTCCGGGAAGCGGGCTCACCTGCTTGTCTGATCAGTTTTCTAAGCCAGTTGCAGGTCCAGGTTGGTTCCTCATAGGGTTTGTGTGTGAGGAGGACCGCAACTCTCAAAGAAAAACGGTTCGTTTCATTTCAGGTGCTTTTATAGGTTTAGGTCACCTAACTGCTCTGGAAACTCGGGCTCCTGCAGTCTTACCATCCCCAGGTAGAGACCAGAAGGACACAGCGCAGGGCGGGTGCTCCAGTAGGTCGGGTCACATTTAGAGCACTGCTATCGCAGCAGCACATTTGCTTCATGCATGCAAACTTACCGCTAATTTGTATTTGCAAAATACTTCATGAATTAAAAGATCTAGAGGGTACCCGCAAGTGCAAGGTAGAATTATTATACTGGAAAAAAATATATCAAGATTTATGAGCAGAATCCTGTATAACGAAGGCTAATTTGTAAAGATGAATTTCTCTGCCACATCCTACAGCATTGTTAGGAGTTTGATGACCTTGCCTAGGGCACTGTGACATGCTGCTATTGTATAACACAGAGGTAAATAGTTTATGATATAGGTCTCTAAACTGTGTCTACAGCACATTAGCGCTTACGTACATACAATTAAAAATTGCACGGTAATTTTTTTAAAAATTAATCTAAAGTGGGTAGCTTCAGTAATGAATTACTAAACCAGCTGATTTTGTAGTGTTATGGTTACCCAAAATATTAATCTGTCTTTACATGTAATCTACTTTATTCCTATATTAATAGCAGATGCCAGCAGACATTCAGCAAGGATATTGTTGGCTATTTTTTTCTTTTTTGGTCAAAGACAACTATTGCTTGATTGAGCAAAGGACCTGGGCAGGCTGCCATGAAGCTGTAGCCAACTTCTTAAAGCAACTGGGTATTAAAATTGATGGAGTCAGACTTTTTATTTAAGGTGGATAGAATACTAATGTCCTGGGTTTATGCACTACCATAATTTAAGTGCTATTCATAATATGCTGGTAAGACACTGATACACATGCCCTTTAATTAAATGAATTATCTGACAATATAACAAAATGTGTATGCAAATAACATCTGTTGATTCCAGATATGTTCTCTTGTTGAGATGCTTTTATGTCTCTGGGATTTTTGTCCTTGTTTTTATATTTATTTGTCCCTCTGGCCCCCATAGCTGCAGTGCGTATTCCTCTGGTTCTTCTTCCAGCTATCGTTAATGAGAAGGCAGGGAATTTAAGCTGATCTAAATGTGTCATTATTTGCTGATTGCCAGACCAGCTTCTCCTCCATCACAATGGATCCGATCCCAGTCAGGTAGATAGTTGTATAAGTTTCCTTCTTTTTTTCTCAAAGTTGACATTGTGGGTCAGCCCTGACTGACAGTCAGAGCAGCAGTGTAACTGGTAACTAGTGTTTAAAAGCAACGACCGAAACAAAACGCAGTTTTAACCATCAGTGTGCTGTCATATTCCAACCATCAAGCCAAATAAAGACTTGTGATTAAATCATCATTGTGATGACGGCTTTCCAGGCACTTAAATAGTTACTCTTTTGGTCTACTTTACTTTTTTATCTGTTTGTTAAAGTTTCAGACACCAGTTGCCCAACACATACCTGCAAAGAAAGTAAGCACAAGACAGCTTAATTCATAAAAATGATATAATCATTGGGGTTGGACAAGACTCTGGGAGGTCTCTAGTCCAGGCTCCAGCTCAGAGCAGGATCAGCACTGGGAGCAGGGCAGGTTGCTCAGGGCTTTCCCCAGTGCTCTTTGGGAATAGTTTCTGCCCCAATGTCCATGTGCTGGAGCAGAGGGCAGCAGGACACAGCTGGGCAGCAGGGGGATGAGCTGGAGCAAGGAGCTGAACCTTGGCTAGAGCAAGGAGAGCTGAACCTTGGCTCGGCCACTCTCAAAGAGGCAGACAGCATGGTTGGGTTGCTGTGGAAAGTAAGCTGTGCATAAAAAGACCGCTACAGGGTGCTCCTTCCCTCCCTCCCTCCCTCTCCTGTTACAGCAGAGATGATGAGCAGCAGCCTGGCTCCTGGCGTGCTCCTGGGACAGGGCTGCTCCGTACTGTCTCTCATTCAGAATGGATATATAGTGCCCAGCAGCTTTTAGTCACTCTTTCTGATTCACTGACTGGGATTTGTTTTTTAAACGACGAGTGTACCCACTACAGTGCCACAAATGCCAGCCTTAGTTTTTCTGTGCTTTTCATAATTTTTGCAGAGGTAGTTTACACTGTTTGTGTTCCCACTATGCTTGTGGTTTAAGTTGGGATTCACAAACTGATCGGGAAATGTACCAGAATTTTAACTCCCTTGTTGGAGTGGGGATCTATTTGAAAAGTTATATAAAATACTGTTGGTTTAATGTAATCTGAACCACCGTGCCATTATTGAAAACCATTGTTTTAGGAATTTGACTTACGTATTTAATAGACTCTTTAAAAGTGATGACCCTAAGGTGATTCTGAGATCCTGCTCAAGTCATGATCACCTGTTACAGTAAAACACAACAAGTTGTAGTCGTTACATCTGTTGTATGTAGGTGAAAAGCACCACTGTCTATCTGGCATTCTTTCAGTTACTATATACTAAAAGAAAATCACAAAGAATATAATTAAGCTTTGAAGCTCAGTACTTCAAAGTCAGGAAACACCAGAGGTAAGGATGCCTGTTGCTGCCTTGTTGTGCAGCCTCCTCGCAGTGTAGGATTGTCTTTTAATGACACGATCACATCCCCCTTTTTTGCACAGAGCTTTTCTGCCTCATTGAGTGCACAAAATAACGATCCCCATTGCTGAATCTGTTAACCTAGAGCCTGCTGTACTGCAGCCTTCTCAAATCCTGGACTGAGCAGAGAATTACAAATTCCCTCAAGTGCTCATGAGCATGGTGCTTAGGAGTGCTGAGTCTTGCGTACTTTGTACCATTAATGTTTTAATTGTGTTCCTAGAAGCTGTAAGGTTATGTTGTTCCCATTTTATAGGTAGGAACCAGAGGCACAGAGAGGTTGAACTCAGGAGTATCAATAACTCTGAGTGTTAGAACTTGAATTTTCTACTTTAATATTCAAATTATGGCTCTCAATGGCTCCTATTGCACAGCACTTGTGCAAAGCAGCCTCCAGGATGTAATTGTACTGCACCCAGGGAATGAGTAACTCGCAATTCCTGGCGGTCTGATCAGATTTTGTTTCAAGTGACTTGCTGAAAACCAGACAGAGAGGGATGGAACTGCAGGGGCACCATTTACTTGGCATAGTCTCAGAAACACGTTTTTTTCCTGTGTGCTGTCTCCCACCCTTTCCTTCATGCCCTCCAGCATCTGCAAGAGATGTAGCAGGAGTCCTGCAGCAGCTGGCTTAGTTGGGTATGTGACTCTGATACACGACTACATCATTGTCCATCATCAGATGGGATCCTAGGGAGGTGCATGTGCAGATGAGGTGAAGACTTTGTCCTCGCGCCTAATGGGAGGAGAGTTGAGTTAGGATTAAACAGGTGAGTTCAGTTCTGAGACTTCCTGAAGTTTGAACGCTTGACTTTGTGACCCTAACATTCTTCTAATAATAGCAAGTTTTGTCTCTAATTTCCTAGGTTTAGCTTTTAGCTGTGGTTTAGCAATCCACAGATTGCTGTTGGGATTTCTGCTCTGTAAGGCTGCCACTGCTGTGTCTGCAGCATAGATACACCCTCAGCCTTTTTGCCAAATCTCTTCTCACCTGAGCTTCGTGTCCTCCAATACTTTGTATGTTCTGTGTTCTTGAAGAGGTTATATCCCCATTCGATTTCCTCTAGCTCTTCAGGTACAATTCCTCTTATCTCTTCATTGACATCCTCTCTACTGCCTGACTGCTGACAGCAATACAGGACAGGATACCTCTGAATGCTGTCCCAGCTCCTACGTAGCTGGAGAGCTCTCCGGGAGCAACTGCCTGGGGTGATTTTGGGGAAGGATGTAGGATGCTCCCACCCTGTTTTGGGCAAGTTTTCCACCAAGTCTCCAGTGGTTTGCTCAGACTGACATTTCAAAGTTTTATAACTTGGCCAAGTTTGGACAGATTTTTCCGAGACCGATGTTAGAGTGACTCTTGAACCTTTGCTGTGAGGTTACGGGTTTTTGTTTCAAATGATGAAGCACTAGTTTCTCAATCAAGCAGCATGAAAATGTACAGTGGGACAACATACCATGGACTAATTTTATCTTAGAAATGGATGACCTGCAGCACCAAAAATTTGAACAGGACCATGAGGCAGGCTCAGGATTAAAAGAAAATTTTAGTCCAAAGAAGCCAAAATTAATATCTTTAAATAGAAAGGTTTAGAAAACCTACTCTTGGGTATCCTTAACTGTTCAGGAAGACCTTCTACACTGATTTGCAGCTACAAGCTTCAAATGTGTCTGAAATGCATTTATGTCAGAGATTAAACTGAACATTAGCTAAAGTAGGGTAGAAAATGGAGAATAATTTGTTCAGCAGAAAGTAATTGCCACATTTGGCATTTGGCAAAGACGTCAAGGCAATGCCCCGTCTCCTCTGAAAAGTAACTTGTGGTTGGTTTGTGGGTTATTGTGGTTTTAGTGGGTGCAAATGATCACGCCTAAGTTTGTAATTGCACCTCTGGTGACATGGTGCTCCCTGGCACCAGCTGATCTGTTGATCCTGGGGAACATGGAAGAGAAAAGTGGGTCTTAAAAAACTACCAGTCACAACCAGAACTATATGAATTTTAGCACAGTTTTCTGTCGTGTCTGTATGGAGGCAAGAGCAGCCATATTTGTGGAGCCTAATTAAAGAAGCATCAAATCTACAGGCACCTCATAGTTTTTAGTTTTCAGTTAAAATGAAACATTTATAAAGAAATTGCTCTTCCAAGTTTGTACCCTGCGAAGCAGAACTCATTATTTCTGGTGTGATGTATCCTGAGGTCAGTGTTAGGAGAGTCCAAAGGAAACACGTGTACCAGGCTCCTCAGAGAACCCCTGAGCAAAGGCAGGAGTCCTGATATGGGGCCAATCTTAATCCTGCTGCATCTTGATATTATTCTATTACTGAAATTTCTTCTTAATTAAGATCTTTGTGTACAGCACAAATGTGGCAGGTTAATCTAATTAAAGCTGTTCAAGAAAATAGTGGGGTTTTTAATAAAATAATTTTGCCAGGTCAGTTTTCATTATGGAGCATGGGAGATGTGCATGTGAAAAATTTAGTATTTGTTGTGGTCTGTTTGGTGGGCATACTTTTATGTTCTGCTTTAAAATCGTGCACGTATGTTTTCAGAAAGCAGAGATGTTGCAGTCTGTGTCCCCACCACTGCACTGGAGAGTACAAGATGCCGATTCTCATGTATGTTGATAAGATGTATATATGTAAATTCCCCCCTAGCCTGACCCCATCAATGGGAAAAGACTGTCCTTTGTCAAGGAGAAAAGTCATGAAAGATGTTCTTTATTCGGGATGGAGTGCTTCAGGGAAGAAAGAAAGTGACTTATGAGTTATTCGCTTGGTCAGGCATGCCAGGAAATTTTCTGCTCTTGTATCAATCCTAAAGAAAATGTAATAGCCAAAAAAGTAGTCAATGATCTCATAAATTATATTAATCACGCTACATATTCTGTATTAATGTTAGGACTTTTTTTAAGTGGATTTCTTTAAAATAGATAGATGCTCTTCTTTGCATGCATGTTATGTCAGTATTCTGTAATTTCCATCTCCTTCCCTAGACACTCCCTGAAGACCAGCAGTTTGAATCTGCAAAGGGGTTGATGGTGGCAAAATACCACCATTGTTAGTTCTGCTGCTGCCAGGTTCTCATGACCCCCAGCAACAAGAAGTTAATTCCAGAAATACAATTACAAAAATACCAATATGCTTGACCTGCCAAGTATTTCTGTATCAGCATGAGACTGCAGAGGGGGGTGATGGAGGACTCCCCACTGTCTCAAAGTCCAGAGAAAGATGTAATTTTCTCGTACCCACTCCCATGGCTCCGTTGCCGTTTGCTGTGTAAGGTTTGGAGTGACTGTGGAGGAGCAGCAGAGGTTCCTGGGGCAACAGCAACAGTCATCTTCTGGTTTTACATTTAATCCATAAATTCTGTATTTGAACAAGTCGTGCTTCCATCAGAGCGAACTATATCAGAGATTGTTTTCCTAAGAAAAATTCAGGTTTGATAGCTTAATTTCCTAACATGAGAGACAAAACTCTGCTGATAAAATGGGGAATCAGTGCTGGTAATAGGACTGGATACCATTTGAATCAGTCAGTTTCTATTTGATAGCTATTTAGAAAAGATTCTTGATAGATTTCCTTCTTTCTGGGGCTTGGCTGTTCACTGATTTCAATGACACATTAATCTTTATAAAATACCCATTTTTTTCTTAGAAAGTTATAATGGCGGTCCTTTTTATAGTACAGCTTTCTTTTATTTTTTCTTTTTTTTTTTTTGCTACTGACTTTGCGTGGTTCCTTGAGCATCCACAGGGTTCTTTCAGTTCTCAGTAGACAAGTATTTCTCCTTATATCTCTGCACATATAGATGGCCTCAGTTCATTCCACCTGTAGATGTTTCCTGTGTGACTAGAAGTAGGCTGATACCTTGTCAGTATGCTACACCATGCCTTTGTGGAGGATTCCTGTAAGCACTGTAATTATTGCTGATGTTTGCAGACCATAATATTGGAAACAAATCATAGTACTATTTTGCCAGAAGCAGGATATGTAATACAATATTGTTTAAGTTCCTGTATGTTTAGATAGGTGTGTTTATTGGTACTCATATTTTTCTATGATATATAGGAGCTCATATAGACTGATACAAATACTTTACTTATTTGTCTGACATTAAACTGTAATGACATTTTTCCATCCCAAGATTGCTTCTTAATACCAGTCATGGCATATTAAATTATGTATCTTCTCAGTTATTCCCTATTAGGTGTTTTGTATTTATTTGTATGACTGTAATCCTACAGACCACTTTTCATATCCCCACGCCAGTCACTTTATTTATAATAATAATTATGCCAGAACATTCATGTAGAACATTTATATCCCCAATAAACTTTTAGCTGCTAAGTGAACACCATAATAATTCCCAGCAATACAGCCTTGTTGGTGGCTGGCCAGCAAATTCCTAAACATGGGAAATTTCTGGACTCAGCAAGGCCCTGGAGACGGGACTCCCACTATTCTGCTTTCCCAGCTACAGTAGGACGTGGCGTTTAGTTTCAGGACTCAGTGAAGTCTCAGTTCTGAATTTGGTGTTACTGCTTTTTGTTTGAATGAAAAAAACTCTTAAAAAATGTCCCATATTGTAATATTTGTAAGGATTCTGAGAACTTAGATGACTTAACAATTTGATTTGTGCAATACTTGCCAGGCAACGGCCTTATTTCACAGCAGTGGTTTGACTTATATTTGTCTTCTTGTATTTTGGATTTTTTGCATTTCTCGTGAGACAGATGTTCTGTCTTGCTCTTCGTGATCTCTTTTGTTTTTCTGTTATAGCATGACCAATTCCTGTGCTGCTATATATCATAATTCCTTTAAAAATCATCTTCTTGAGTCACAATTCATTGAGAAACCCAGCTTTCACTTCAACTGAAGCATATTTTAATATCAAGTTTGAAAAGAAAAGCTTGAAAATGTGAACTTCAGAGTCTGAAAAGACAGAAAACAACAAAAAAAACGTATTTTGTAAAATGTCATAGTTTTCAGCCAGCCTCATGATTTTAAAGAAGTGATGCCTGTCTTACGACTCTTGAAAATTTAGTTTTGGGAATATTCTTTTCTTTTCAATTAATAAAGAATTTGTGATGGTTTCTTTTTGTTTATTACAGGCTTAAAAGTATGACAGTGTAACAGGCTCCTTGACTGACATTAGAGCATCCAAAAGAAGACTGCACTTCTGTAGCTCCTTTGCACGTCCTGTTTACAGTTCAAAAATGAAAATATTTTGACAATCAGGCCATCCTGGTGCAGCTTATACTGCAAATAAGCAAAGATTGAATGTATATAGATACGAGTCAGCAAGTAACTATGGTACAAGAAGGGATCAGGAACAACTGCAGTTCATGGCACATGGTTCTGAAAAACCCCAAACTCCAAAAATCAATTTAATTAATTTAGGTAATAAACAATTTTTTGTGAAATATTCTGCCCGTGGTTCCAGTAGAGGGCAGTAATTTACATACAGTGATATCAATTAGTATGTGTCCACAACATGCATCACAGAATTCTAGACCCAATAACTGGTTTTACTAAGATAGTGCAATATTCAAGGCATACTAAGTCCCTCAAGGATAGAGTGCCACCCTGAAGTTTTATTTCCTGTGCTTTTGCAGCAGGACTTAATCACATCTAATTACAGTAGAGTTTACGCAAGTCGTCCACAGCTGACTAAACTAAATCACCTCCACATGCCCCGATCCCACATGCAGAGGTGTGCAACATATGCCCCCAGTTTAATGCCATGAAACCCCCAGACTGAGGGGCTGTGACACACAGCTGTGACACAGCTCTTACATTATTTGGGTCACTTAAAGCAAGAAAACATGCCCAAAACTATGTGTTTGGATCCTAAGGTAATCACATGAGGTCCAAAACTATACAGTGCTGATACAGCCTTTCTCACCTGCAGGGTGCTAGTCCGGAGCAGTGTGTACAGACCAACTCTCCATCCCTTGAGATTACTTCCAGCAATTACTACACTTAGCAATGTAGAAGTAGACCAGAATTCATGAGAGTTAAAAATCCTGAGATGCTTTCAGTGAGCATGCCAATCAAAACTAAAACATATTCTCCTGTATATAGTCATCAGAGTGAACTGTATTTCAACAGATAATTTCATTGAGATACTGATTTTTTTTTCCCCGTTGCTGTTGAGCAGTAAATACGTAGAAAGTTTTTGTGTCCAGAGATCATTTTTACAGATCCAGCAACATGCTGTAGTACAGTGAAAGAGGAGGCAATGAAACTTATAATCATTGCTTTTCTTTAAGCGGTAAAAATGTGATTCCTAATCTATTTCAAAACCACTACCATTTAAAATTTATGCTTAGCTAAAAATTGTTTAATCTGCGAGTATTTCTTTAGCAGCAAGATAAGTTCACTAACTCCAAAATAGCTTTCTTAATTCTGTCAATACTTTGCAAATTTTACTTGTCACAGATCTAAAATAATGCGGTGATAATTGGTTTCTTCTGTTGCTAGAGCTAAATGAATGGCACTGGTGCCCCGGGAAGCTAAGTGGCATGTTGTCTGGGGAGGAGGGATTCATGTCCCAGGCTGTGATGCGGCAGAAGACACCAAACCTTCACAGGTCATTTAATACAGCAGCACTTTAAAAAAAAAAGATGAATTGGAGTATTGGTTTTATTATAGTAAGAATTTAAAGTGAAATTACCTTCAGCACAGAGCATAGTTCAAATATACCTTGTATCATATGTAGATCTGTTTGAATTCAAGCTAAGAGTTTCTTGAAATATCTTTGTATTTGGACTTCGTTCAGTGCAATTTAGGAAGAAATTCAGGGTAACTTCCAGCTCCAGGAAGGGGATAGCTTGAGGGAATGTCGAAAGACTTAAGTAAAACCCAGTGTTACAAATTATACTTCTCTCAGTCAAAATACAAAAGAATTACACTTAGCATTGGAAAAAAGGGCTCCTAAAGATTTAGAATCCTCCTGCATTGGTTCATAGCTTGGACTTCCCTGAAGTGCATTGCAGACACGTGTAAGTTTATTTTGGATTCACTGCATGGAGGAGTGAGGACCTTAGCATATGTCCCAACTTTTAGGTTATTTTCAATGTGCCTCTCATTCCTCTGGTAAATGTACCTCTCTTTCTCCATCCCAGCCCCACTCATCCTGATCTGAATGACGTGCTGTTTCATAGCTTATCCAGAATAATGCTGTAGTAAATTATTTGAGACTGTGAGTCGTTTATGTGTCAGTTGACTGCTGAAAGAATATGCGATCGGCATCTCATGGTTTTGCTCATTTTAAGAGGTCTCTTTAACGTAAGAACAGATTTTATCTAAATAAATCAATTTTACAGGGAGATTTCAGCCATTGGATTTGTAGTAAGAAAGAAACTTTTTATTTATGACATTGGAAAGACCACAGCTGGGAATGTGCCCATTAATAGACTCAAACAGATGGATTCTGACAAGTCCGTGAACTATTCATACTCTTTTTTAGCAAATATTTTGCAGCAATCCCAACTTGCAAATGCTACTTCGGAAACAAATATGGAACTCTCTGTCTGTCTCAAGGCAGAAAACAAAAGAGTGATGAGTGAATTTAAAATACTGTGGGTTGAGTATGTATATGATATTCACTTGAAATTTAAGAAGGAGTGCTTTTAATTTAAGGCGAATAGTTATGCCTTGATGCAATAAATGTTTTGAATTATAAATAAAGTCATAGAGGGTAGAGTGTCTTTATAGATGTAGTGAAGTGAGGATTTTCAGCAAAGGCTGGCACCGCTTTTTTCAGGAAACAAAAATATTTTCCATTTGTGGAAGTCACTGTCTGAGAGAAGGTAAAGCACATCTTCAGAATAGCTCTCTAAATAAAGTAGCAGGAATAGAAGAAAATGATACAATATGGGCAAGCACTAGAGGAGTTGATAGTTACGAGCAAACTGATGGGAGGAGGACTGCTGTGTAATAGTATAACTAGTGACTCAGAACATGTACATTCAAGTAAAACCAATGCATGGCACACATTATTTCTCTTCAATTTTTAAACTTTAATTTGTAGCGTTACAATTTTACTGAACATCACTGTATTTCTGGTATCATAGGAAGGTAAGAATGACAACCGATTCCTCTTTTCTGTATTATTTATTACTTCATCTACCTTTACCACATCTGCTATTGCTTTTCTCAGTTGAGATTTTCAAAGCCCCATGACAGCACTGAGCCCATCAGCTATCTTTGAACAGACTGGGAAATTATATAGCCAAAAAGGCACAGTCCGCTTTCAAAATGTCAGTAATAGCCATTAACATGTTTAACCAAACACATGTACACTGAACCTCTACCTGAATTTCTGCCACATGGTGAGGTGTTTGGGGTTTTGCCCAGTTTCTTTCCTGGGAAGAACTCTTACAGCTTCTTTATCAGTTAAAGATTTGGACCGTTTTTTTTTTCTGCCAGTTACATTAAGGAAAATAAAGAGCAACTTCTCCAAAAGCAGCAGAAATGCTCTGGATTCTGATGTAAGGATGGCTTTTATCATCCTGACTTGACTCACTCCATCACTCCTGAAAATACAGAAGCATTAGTTCCTAAAGAGTCAGAAGCATATAGTTTTACATCAGCTTGGCAAATGAGTATTTTGGTAATTAGAGTTGCTGTCTCTATATGTCCCTAACAGCTCCAAGTGCTTTTATTTCAGAACAAAGCTGATAATTTGATTATGGCCTTAATTCAGCAGAGCACTTAAATGCTTTGTAAATTTAAATGGTTAAGTGTTCGACTCATGTGAACTCGTCTGTTTTGTTACATTTAACCTCTAAACCAACAGCATATTATTTTTAAAAATATTATCTGTTAAATCAGTGCGGTAGGATGCGTGAGTTCATCAGAAATGGGAAGGTAGCAGAACATCCATATTTCTGATGTATAATAAAATAGAGGATACCATACCTAATCTGATTCAGAGATCAAATACATTTCAGAATCTAGGTTAGACAAGACACCACCAAATGAAATTGACTCTGAAACATCTGTTTGGTTTTATACAAAACCATAAACATACATAATTACAAAACGGCCTAAGCTGTTTCTTTTTAAGGCACCCTAAACAACAAGGACAGGAAGACAAGTGTTACGAAGCCAACGCATATACATTAATCGTGGCATGGCAGCATTTTAAAGAAACTATCAAATGCAGAGGGATTATAAAACAGCTGGGATGAATTGTAGGTAGGAACACCAGACTTCACAGAGCTGTTTTTTAAATCTCTGGATTCTAGGTCACAGCAGAGGCTATGATGCAGAGCGCTCGCTCTTTCACTCCTTCGAGTTGCTTTCTCTTAAGGGAGGATCATGACTTTTAGAGGGCTGGAACCATTATCTCTTATGGAAAGGATCAGTTGGTGCAGTCGTTAGGGATCTTGAAACTGGGATGAAGTTTATTGCTGTGACAGATCGGGCAACATATGGAAGGAAATAAGACGTTCTCCAGAGACAGATTAAGTTTTTGCCAAGGCATTTTATTGAAATTTTGGAAAATAAACAGGTCATTAATTGGGTCCAGATTTAGCTACTGCAAATTGTGCAAAGATGTTGCAAACCAGATGCTTTCCCCTATTTGTTTTTACAGCCCTTTCTATTTATGGATGCTCTTATTTAATGACTTATTTCTTTAATAGAGGGCATTGTTTTGCACTGGAAATCGCGTCTCTCAATTAGTTTTGCCAGTAGATGCTTGAGTAAAACATACATGTCCGCACAACTTCAGGGGACAAAACAGTCAGCAATAACATTAGGAATAACAAGTAGGAAATAAGCAGTAGGAAGTTGTGGAATACAGTAGTTCTTGTAAAGTTAGCATCTAATTCTTCCCTGGGTTCCTTAGCACATAGCGGTTTTCAGTCTTTCTCTATGCAGACCCTGCTAGTGAAATGGTAGAGGCAAAGACACCTATCCCAAGGACAGCATCCTAAGACTTGGCTTGCCGATGAAGGTGTGAATACAATCCATGTCAGCATTTCCCTGGCTTTCCTGAGGTATGCAGCACAGCCACTGACGTACCTGTCAGCCCCAGTTTCAACGTGATCTCCAGATCAAGGCTGGATCCCAAAATGGGAATGTAGCAGCCAAGTCAGCTAAGCTGTACCGACTGACAGACATACTTGAGAAAAGAAGTCTTCATTCCTTTTCCACTTAGGTTTCATTTAGTTCTCGGAGTACAGGCATTATGTTAGGCTCTATCCACAGTCTTCATTCATGTTATAAATAACATACCAGGTGAAAAGCATCTGCCCTGACTTGAAAGCAGTGAGTCTAGTGGGGATGCCTTCTAAAAGGATTGAGCTAGTCACACGAGGTCCTTTGCAATCAAGACAGAAATAGGTACCTCTGAAAGCAAGTCCTGTCATCCTGAAATAGGTGTGTGAGACAAGGGGGATGAATTGTCCTCCAGTGGTGCTTATTTCTCTCCATAATCCTAGCCACATGACAGCACCAAAGACCTGCCTGCATCAATGACAGGCGGGGAAAAAGCCATCTCTTCAGCCGCCACCTGAGTGCATTTGATAGGGAAATCAGTGAGCCACTAGCATTGCGGAAGTTTAATTTTAGAGATTGCTGTTCATAGCACCTCTGGCTTCGTTTTAAGGTACCTGCTCAAGTATAGCATGGCTGGCTTCATTTTAAGGTACCTGCTCAAGTAGGCAAAGCAGGAGATCGAGCTGACAAGGCACCTGTGACTTCAGTGGCACTTGAACATGCACTTGAAGTTACATGTTCCGACAGTGACCAGCCAGTGTACCTGAACCTCGCATAAATGTATTTCTCCATTTCCAGATTATTCTGGGGAGGCAGATTGTGAATTACACGTCCTTAGAAGACGTACCGAATTTATCGTAATAAAAGCTGTGTGATGTTATTTGTGATCCCTGACTGGTTTAGCTAAGCAACAATGGCAGCAGCCACGCAGATTTCATACTGCATGCTTTAAAGCGTGTTTTAAGGTCCACTTTTCAAACTACTAGTTAGTTACCCAATGTGTGAATATTTGTTGTACTTGGTACAGTGTCCTCGGTCAGAGCAAAAGTCCGTCAGCCTCAGGTACCCTGTTTTTCACAACAGCTGCTAGTGGATACTTAGGAAAGAGCATAAGGACATGGCGAGTTTATGGTATGGCCTCTTAGCTTCCAGGTTTCAGTAAACAGTTCTTTGCTATGTTGTTAACAAGGCTGCCAATTAGGAACAAAGTAAGAGGGAGGTTTACGATGTGACTGTGCACTTCCTAGCTGAGCTACACCTAAGCTGGTGAGACACAGAGTCTGTTTCCCGTTTGTAATCTTCTGGAGACGTGTAATCCCTCACATCACAATTGCTATTTTAAAAAGTTATTTTCAAATCATTCACAGGTGTCACGGCCAGAGTTGCCTCCCTGTCACATGAACTTTCACAAGTCTGAGCAAAGTGGGAACAAAGTTTATTTTTAAAGCAATACGGACTTACTAGTGGTTTGAAAGCAAAACGTTCAGAACTCCATTTGGTTTTAATTTATCATCCAACCTATTATGTTTAGTAACATATTAGGAAGCAGTAAGTATATTATTTGTCATAAGGTCCTTAGGACATAAAAAGAGGAAAAATAAAGACTGAAATACATGAATCTCTGGTTCATTCTTTTGCAATCCAAGTACAGAGTGCATACAAAGTACTTCAAAGCCAATTCTGATCTCAGCCACGCAAGTGCAAATCCTGAACATTTACAGGGTAATCAGCGAATTCTGGTTTGGAGTAAAAGACCTCCAACAGCAGCATGGTCTGGAAACTCTTTTTTTTCAGGACCCAGTTTTGCCTTAATTTCATGTCCTTGTAGCTGAGAGCAGCACTTAACCTGTCAAAATCTAACTGAAAGAGGAGAAAAAAAATCAGCAAACCTAAACAGGACCAACCTTTTTCAAAGATCACGTGCAACTTCTGTTCTGCAATTTTAGTTGCTCAACTTGAGATACTTCAAAGAGGTCTTATGTTCAGACTGAGGAAACCAACGCTCCCAGAAAGTCAGAGCTTTGCAAGTGTCATGGAAAATCGACCCAGGATGAGTAGTTCCTTTTGAAGGTTTTGGCCAAGGAATTTTTCCAGTAAAACTACATTCCATAAACATGGAGCAACACCTTAAGTAGACAACAACAAATGAGGAACACCGTGGGGTTGATTTGAAACAGAGCTGTATATTCAGAAGGTGGGAGAGGGAGGAAGCCTGATAGAAGGGCTTGATAGGGTGCAAGGATAAACAGAGGGTAGACGGCAATATTTTCATCACGCTGGAAACGAGAGAGTAAAAAAGAAATTCACAGCTGGTATGGACCTTATCAACCAACTCTCTTGGTCTGCCTATTTTGAACAGAGGGGGAATCAACAGAGGAGAAGAAGTCTTGGTAAGTGGTTGCTGGAGGAGGGAGGAGGATGTGCAAGGGAGCGCGTAGGTGTACAGAGCTAGAGGGGGGAGAGGTGGAGAAAGAGAATATGATCCAGGGCAGGACAGCTGATACGAGGAGAGGGGAGGAGAAGGAGGGAATGTCTGCTGGAGAATAATTCACCGCGCCTGCATTGCTGCAGGTTTTAGGCTCTCTCTGGTCCTTCCTGCTCACTGGAAGCATTTCTCAGAGGCAGGCTGTGGGGCAGGAAGAGTAGGCTGCCTGAAGAAACAGTGTGGTGGCTGGCAAGGGAGCTCTGGGAAGCCCTTTCCCCTGCATGGCTCCTACTATTTGGCAGGCTTCCACTCTGTAAAAAACCACACCTGCAGCTTGTTGGCCAAAATGACTTTATCCAGTTAGATACATCAACTCTACAGTTTCTATACAGTGCAGTGCAAACTGAGTTAAAAAAAAAAGTGCAAGAAAGAAATACAGAATCTGGAAATGGAAAGCTTAAGTTGTGCACAGAGCAGCTGATTGCTGGGAGACAGAAAATCCTGGTCAGGGACTTGTCCAATTTGTGAATATCTGTTTATATTGTAAACTGTTCACTGCTGGTTTATTGTGGAAGGTCTGCCAGGGATTATTGTTTTGTTTTGGGTTTTTTTGGTTTTTTTAAAATAAAATTATAACTGTTTGGTATTCCTAAATCTTCTGATACAAAAAAATAATAATTTGGGATTAAAAGCTATGGGCATCATGCATTCTTTTTCAGACATACAAGGCAGTTAATGTACTGTACAGAGCAGTTGATGCAGTTTATGCTAAATTCTAGCTTTAGGTGAGGGATAAGTGATACATGCATGCCCTGTATTTCCCCTGACTTCTTTATTTGTGCGGTTGCCATTTAGGCACTAGCATGGCTAAAATTATGCAGCCAGCTAAGCGTGCAAGTGTGTTGGTCGCACTTGCAGTGACATGGTGGGTCAGCCTTAAAGCTGGGCTAGTGACCAAATTCACTGCTCATCCATATTACTTTCTGTACAGGACCTTTTCTCCAGTTCTGGGATGCCCAAGATGGTAATCTGGGTGAAGGAAGAAAATGTCATGTGCACCCTGTTCTCCAGGGCATGGGCAAGCACATACCCAGATGCCATGGGGACAGACCTCAGCTTTGTGCTGGATTCAGTGCCTTCACTCGCCCTTGCAGCAACAGTATGGCACTGCCACCTGTTAGGCCAGATGGTCCTGCGCTGTACCAGGGATGCTGGCTGCCACGAGACTTAAGTCAGTTGGCTTTGTCAGGGAGATGGGAGAGGTGGAGGTAGAAAGGGTCACTGCAGCTTCTGCAGAGGGCATCCCTCCCGGGAACACTTGCCACTCCATGTAGCCCAAATTCCCACCACGCATCAGCCAAAACCCCAGCTTTCCTGGGTCTCCAGGAAGAGTAACCAGCAAAGGGATGGCTTTGCTGTACCTAGTGGCTGTCTTGGTGGTGATGGCTTGGGGATTGTAGAAAAAAATGAGACATTTCAACTGTTAGTGAACAAAATGCTTCATATGCATCCTGCAGAGTACTTCCTTGCATGCTAGGCTGCAGTCCAGCCCTAGAGTCAAGACCCAGCTTATCAGTTAGTGCGTATTGCTCTGTAGAGCCGCATATACAAACACTACATCCTTTTTATGCAGTATTTATAAAATCCGATAACATGCCTTTAATAATATATTGGGAAATCTGTGGCATTCAACAAGTTTAGGCAATAAGTGTCTCATCTGAAGGAACCCACTACAGGGGTAGGACCATTTTGAAGGGTATTTATTTTCTCCTTGGTTCATGCACTTACAGTAGACTTTAGCCTGCCTCCAGTGGACTGATATTGCTTGTAAGGAAAATGAAACTGCCTACAAAATTATATTTCCTTTTTTTTACATATATGTACCAAAGTAGTTAAGCAAGGCAAAGATTACTGTTAGCAGTAAGGAAATCGGTACAGAGACAGGTTATACAACTTCCTTGAAGTCTTACAGCAAGTCACTGCCAGGTAGTCCTGTGCCCTAACCGTTGTGTCAGTCTACCTCACTGGACTAGAGACTGAAATCATGAAATGAATATTTATTGACTTCAGTGAGCCTGGAGAATTTGATGTTCCCATGCACCAGTCCCATGCTGTTGTGTTTGAACTAGTGTTGCCAAGAGCTATTCTGTTCTGTCTTGTTGGTTTTTTTTTTAATTTTTACAAAATCTAACTTTGGCGTTGTCTCTCTAGCACAGAGACAAAAAAACCCTCTCTCAAAACCTGAATATTTCCTCTCTTGCCCATTTCATCACCATGGTACTGGAGTCCTGTTGAAAAGAAAATAAATAGCGAAGCCCTCACATGAAGTCTGCGAAGGCATGAACCTTCAGCTGAGACAGGAATGTTTGTCTGTAGTTCAGAGTGGCACCAGTAGTAGGGTTGTGTAGGGATTTACAATGCATTTGGATAACGTAAGAAACTAAGTTTATCTAAACACTTTCTTATGTTATCACTGTGTTATCCAAACACTTTGTTAGTGAGACTGGGAGATGAGGATATGTGTTAGCCCACCACCACTTAAATATATTTACACAGTTCCTGTGGGTTTAGTTTTTGGAACTTGGGTATAGATTTAGCAGATGGAGTTGCACTAAGGGTATGGAAACTACTTTTAGCTCATTCCTGTCATAATACTCTCCGAATGCTTTGGCAGAAGATGTCTGCCATCTGAAATGTCTTCCTCTCTTTTGACTTCTGTTTTGACCTTTATTTATTATCCAACTTTTTTTTTTTTAATTTACTGTTGAGAACCACTGTCTTTAGGGACTTCACACTGCGGGATGCTGGCTATTCTGGGCTTGGGAAGAGTTCAGCTAAGGCCAGTGGAGTCTATATTCATATGCTGGTGTGGTTTGACTGAGAAAAAATGTGATGTTTAAAACTGAACAGGAGTGAGACCATAACGCCTAAATTAGCAGCCAGGCACTGGACGAAACAACTGACCCCTTGCAATGACTTTACCCACTGGCCAGGAGCGCCTGGTTCCTTCTAACCCCCCGGGAGAGCAGAAGGGACAGGAAGGTCACATCCTCTGAGCCGGTCATTGCGGCCAACAGGCCACCGGCTTACACTTTACTAGCAAATGTGCCAAGAGGGCACGGAGAGGTTGTGTCCAGGGAAATACTGGCTATTGCGCAGGCTCCAGCCACCAACCACAGGAATGGATATTTTGATGCATTTATGCACTAGCAATGCTGTTAGGATCCCACTTTTATCCAGTCCACGGGGTGGGTGCAGGCTGGTTAGCTCACCTAAGAATACAGACCAGCCACTCCAGGTCAGACCACAGCTCCATTCAACCCAGTATCATGCGTCGGCCAGCGAGCAGTTGCAACTATTTTGGGAAAAATATAACACTGGGATAAGCATGTAGTGATGCTGTATACGTTATATATCTTACCTGTGTTCATGTGGTTCAGGGAGGTCATGAGTCACGAGCTGGAATTTTGTGCTTAATGGCCCTTGCTGGATTTCTCTTTTAGGAGTTTACCTAATCTTTTTTTTAAGTCTTCTAACTTCTGGCAGCCACAGCATCCCCTGACAATGACTTCCAGGGGTCAGCTATGCAAATATGAAGAAATGTTTATGTTCATTTGTTTCAAACCTGCCCCACGATCATTTCACTTACTGTTCCCAACTTCATTCACTGTGAGAAAAGACCCCAGCACTGCCAAGTTGTGGGCAGATCTTTGTAAGAGCATAATGGTGTTAGCTGATTTGCTCTCAGTTAGTTTTCTAAAAAGTTTTAAAATCCTCTTTGCTTTTTTTGTACCTACTGAGCACTTGTATTGGATTTTCATAAACCTGTCCAAGATCTGTTTCCTCAGTGATAATAGCTCCATTAAATCCCATCACTGTGCACTGTGTACTTTTAGGGTGGTTTTTCTCCGGTACCTTTATCAGCACAAAAGCTACAGTTTTAATGCCTTCTCAATCAACATTGTAAGAACCTTCAGTGCTTCCAACCAATTTCTGTTTTGACTTCCAGACTAATATGGTATTGTCATTACATTTTGCCACCTCACTTCTCAGTTTTAATAAAATCATGTATGGATGGTGGACAAAACAGGTTCCAGCGCTAATCTCTGTGGGACTCCACTGGGAACCTCACCCCATTGTGAACATGGAGTACTTATTACTACCTTTGTTTCCTCTCTTTAAGCAGCCATTAAGCCACAAGTGGCCTTTTCCTTTTTATCCCTGATAACTGAGTTTCTTTATCATCTCATGGTAGAGGATCTTGAAGGAGCCTTTTTCAAATCTGTTACGATTAATTTTGTTGACTTGACATCCCTGAGCCCCTCTACGGGAGGACTGATGTGAGGAATCACTTCAGCTTTCTTGCCATGACCCTCATCTTTTTGGCTTTTCGCATGCGTCCTTATTTCTGTAAGTTTACCTGGCTTGCTGGTGGAGCACTTACTGCTCTTTTCCCTCTGCCATCCTCTGTGCCCAGAAACACACTACTCTTGTACTGAGCCTGCATATCATTTCTAATCCTCTGCTTGTATTAGAGCTGCCTTCTGTAGTTTGGCCAGGCCACTAATGCTTCTGTAATCAGGAGGTACATTTTATACCAGTACTAACCACTAAACATGTGGGTCTTAAAATGCAAATGGATAATCCTCTGACGCTGGAATGGCAAGACTAGAACAGAGGAAAAAGGTATAATGTACTAGTCAGAAGCCTCGTCTCCTGGTTTGAAGTTTGTCAGGGGTGTCTCTAAGCCTGTCTTTCATGCATAAGAAGCAGCCTCACTTAGCAGTATTCATTTTTGAAACGTGCTATCAGACAGTTGACATAGCAGCTGACTTGCCTCCAGAACACATCAGTATCCGGCTTTCCAGTGAAACGATCCTCTGTTGTACTGCTGTGCAGCTATTAGCTGCTTCCATCTTGCTTCCCGCGATGTTGACATCTCGCATAAACTGTTTTCCTTTTGCCCCAGTCCGATTCCTGGCAGCCCCAGACAAGCCGCGGAGCCTCGGCGCCCCGGCACGGCCTCAGGAAGACGGTCGAAGTGCCGCTGAGCCAGAGGGAAGCATTTCTGGCTGCTCTGGAGACCCTGCTGTTTCATGCCCTGTATAAATGAGTTTGCAGCCTGTAGTAATCCCAGCTCAGCTCTCAAACAAACATCTGCGTTCAAACATAAAACATTTTTCCTAAACAACAGGCAATGAACTTCTGCTTTTAGAAGTCCCAGTCCCAGAGACAGGGTTCAAAACACGTGAAGTAAGTGAAAGCCTCATCGTAAACACAGCTTTGGGTTCCCTGCATATTACCTTTTTCTCTTCCTAAATTTGAGAAAGGAGGAATTGCCTGCTGTTAACACATGAGATGCTGTGCAGGCATCTGTAAAGGCAGATACAGGTAAGAAATATAAGATGTGTGGATAGCATAGGGATAAGATATGTGGGTAGGACTCCAATATAGGGTATATTGCATATATAGGATATTGGAGTTTTGGCCATAATCCAGCAAACTGAACTATTCTTCTACCTGCAGAATTATAGAGGGGAATCCAGAGATCAACAAGTTAAAAGCAGACGCCTGATTTTTTTCTTCTGTGACTTGAAAACAAGAGTTTCCGGCTTCTTCTAACTACATGTCACTAATGTTAATAACAACTGTGCTCCTCCAGTGGTTAGGAAGCTGTGGTGTTCTCATAGCACCAGTGCTTTCAAATGAAGAGAAGCCATCAAGTTGCCATTTAATTTTAGATACGATATAACAAGATAAGTGCAACTAACAATAAAAGGGAAATGGGTCATGGCTGGAAGATCAAGTGGCTGATTACTGTGTGAGAACTGCAGGTTCAATCCAAGCCCGAAGAACTCAGTGCCACATACGACATCGTGGACCTGTCTCACAGTTATTTAGGAGGGGTGAATCATAAGACATGAGTAAGCAGTCCTGGTTTTTATATATATACATGTGTGTGTGTGTGAATACAAGTGGGAAAGTGCTGTTCATCTCAATTTACCCTCACCTACCCCACTGCCTGTAGCATTGCCTCATGTCTATGTGAGTAATACTCTAAGGCCAAGGTGGTGCATAGAAACTCACACTGTTGTTGTGCTCAGAAAAGCTAGTCATAAGTGGATAGTTCATTATCAGATATATTTTAGCATTTCTAGAGTACACCGTGCTGTTCTCTCCAGTTGATTACGGCACCCCGCTCTCAGTGAAATGGAAGCAGATCTCAAGTACTGCCTTGTGATACTTCAGTATATATGGATAGCCCTGGGGCAGGTTTTTTCTGCAAATAGTTTACTCTTTCCCTCTCACACCAACTGCAACTTCAGGGAGAAAACGTAGAAGAGAGACATAAAAATCAATTAACAGAAAATCAAGTGTTGCAGTTGTGCCTATGAATGTATACAGAGAAGAGTAGCATCCTTGAGTTGACTTTGTCAATTATACTAATAAACACTGTGCAGGTGTCAGCAGTGCTGTGCTTTGGTAATAAACGTTTAAGTGAAACTTCCTGATCTTCCAGAAAATTTCCGTATCCATCAAATCACTATCTGTCATGTTAGATGTCTAGCTGTGACACGTAGGTATTACAGTATAGATATAAGCGCGGACATTTCTGATTCAGGTTTAAAATCGCTAATCCCAGCTCTGGTTTTATGAAGGAATCTCCATTCCTGTGTGGATCAGTCACGACATGGGAACGTGGGGTTCAGTTTCCATCTCGTGGGCTGTGCTGCTGTCGTGACAGGCAGCAATTTCAGGTGTGTGCTGGAGCTCCCCTGCAGCCTTTGTAAAATGCACAGGGAAGCTTTCATCTTGAAGGGCTTTTATGAGATGCATTAGCATGAAGTTCAATGTTGCTCTATTAACTATTCCAGAAACAGTCTGTAGACTGAGACTGAAATACTAATTAGCACTCTTATATAACAGCTTCGGCTTCTGTAGTACTTTCTGTCTGAAAAACTGACGGCCAAAGGGGTTTCCTCATTTGAATGACGCATTTTTGAAAATAAGCAGTGAGTGTCAAGGCAGTCACCGAACGAGGAGACAGTCATTTTAGAAGTATGCAACGAGGACTACTTCTTTCCTCCACCGTGCACAACTTCAAGCACAGGAGGTTTCAAACGAGCACCACAAGACCAGCTAACTCTTGTTGTTTCTTGTTTTATTTGACTACTATGTAAGTGCTGGACCGGAGCCAAAGAATTCAGCCTCAGCAGAGGCAGTGCTCGGCAGCGCCGAGCCTGGAGCAGCCCTCTGGCTCTGAAGTTGTGTTTGGACCCTCGTGTCCGGGAGGAAGGGAAAGTCATCGCCCTGCAACGGAGGCTCCTCATTCTGCCCTTCGTGACCGCTGAGATGTGCTGCTGGGGAAGCTGGGAGGGCAGCTCTGCCCTGTCCCTTACCCGCTGGCGGGGACGTGGGAAGGGTGGGCAGGCACAGAGGCACTGGGGCTGGTGCTTTGCTCTCTGTTACAAGCATATAACCAGGCTTGTTGAGCCCTTAATGGACTTGTTCCCTAGCCAATACCTTACTCAGGCTCTTGCCTTGGGTTTTGTTTCTTTGGGCTGGCTTTTGAAGCATTAGATTTCTATTAAACGGCTTCCTAGTCTTTGGAAATATTGCAAGGAAGAATACAGAATCCCATTAGCTGAAAAAGTCAATGCATTTTCCAACAGAAAAAGAAATCCCTATGAACATTTAAACAGAGTGCTATGAAATGTTAATAATTGCTTTGTCCACTAGCAGTAGCATTTTGTAAGTAGAATTAGATCAAAGGACTGTAGATTAATCAAACAAAAATTTCCCTGCATGGTGGTAATGTCTCTTTGGATAAATACCATGCACATCATTGACATTCGGGAGTCTCTGGGATATTTATTCTTCAAAGGACAGCAGCTGAGTGACTGACACTGACTTGGCAAGGTGGGGTGGGAATGGAAACCATCCCTTCCCTTCTGCTCAGGCGCTCTCCACTCACACCTGTGCGGCAATCCTGCCTCTCCGCTTTGCACAGCAAGGCAGGGAGGAGACTGGTCATTCCCGCTCCCTGGCTGCCAGTGGCCAGCCCTGTTTGGGAGTATAGATGGTAGTGGTGCCACCTCTTTTGTCTTGAGTTTGAAGTCCCTGCTGGGAGTCTCAGAGAAGACCATACAGCCACACCGGGAGCAAAAAACCAGCAAGTACAGGACTTGTGCGTGCTGTGGATGGTAATAACAGGTAATGGAGGCTCTCAGTCTAGAGCATTCATTTTAAATTTCTAGTACCCAGAATTATATTTCTCCATTTTACAGCACTGCAGAAGTCCCACGTCGATTAGGAATAAAATTCATAAGGTATAATGAGAACAGATTGCATCGCAGTAAAACCTTGCCCTCAGGGGTTTGCACAGAGTGAAATTTTAATGAGTAATTGTGAATGAGACAACTGTCCTTTCCCCCCTCACATTTAGGTGGCTACCTCTGCCCTTGCAAGCTAGCCTGACCCTGTCCTTTGCGAGCAGACGGGTCCCAGGCAATGCCACTCCACGGCCCTGCCCTGGTGGGCAGCCTCACCCAGGAGGGGGTGGGCTCCGTCGTACAAAGGCGCGTTGTGACATATTGTTGGCCTCAAGGCTGGAGAAGAGGACGCAGACAATAATGTCACTGCAGGCAGATGTCCAAGTGGAGTCCGGGGAGGTCAAGAGCCCCCATGGGTTGGGATGGGGGTTGAGCCCCTTCTGCCCGGGGCTTGCAGCCACTCCAGCAGCGCTGTCGGCTCCCCGTCCCCCAGCTTGACACTGGCCTCATAGGAAGGGGCATGGATTTGGGAGGTGGCAGCATGGTTCCTGAGCTGTGCAGGACCCGTGCTGCCTGGCCACACCGCTGCCTCCCCTCTGCCTTCCCCTGCCCTGCTGCCTGCACATGGGTTTCGGCAGGAGCCCGTTTAGCCGAGTGGTTGGAAGAGCCTTCTGAGTTGCCGTCGTTTCCAGTTTTGTGATCCTGTGAAATTGATCTCCAGGGCTGTGAAATTGCTTCCCGTGGGCCAGCGGTGCTTGTATCAGAAACTGTCTTGATCACAAAACTCCCTGGCAAGAGCTCTGCTCCCTTAGAAATCAGCTCATGCTAGGGGTTTATTAAACCAAAATATTGGTATTTTAAAATGTAATGGAAACTTATATGACAGGCATACTAGGAGGGCATTTTCAGTATATTTTTACTCAGATTTGCTGCCCGCTTGCTGATAAAAATGGCAGTGTTCTGCTTCCATTTGATTACCTAAAGAAACAGCATGTTTTGCAAACTGAATGGTTGATATGTAAGACTGAATGAAAACAGATGCCCCTCTGTCTGTTAAAAAAACCCAAAAGATGTTATGGTGAGGAACGTGAAGAACAGAGAATCTCTCCATCCCCTTCCCCTCTTCCAGGCTGTGATCAGTTCTCGGTAACACTAATATTAGGGACTCCGGGGTTTTGTTTACTGCTGAGTGCCTGCTGCTAGGTGTTGCTGATTTTTTTTCATCCCAAGGGCTTCATTTGTTCCAGCGCTCCTTGTACCGTGCGGTTTTGGGGATTCAGACAGTCCTTCCGTAAACAGACTTCTTGGCAAAGAGGGGTATGATTTTTAGAAAACTAGCGGGGGCATCCTCTCCAGGGATGAGTCGAAAGCTGGGTGGCGTGGAGCAGAGGAGGAGGAGGTTTTCTGCAGCCCTGCGTACTCTAAGCCGGGAATTCCCGAGTGTCTTCAACTTCTTCCTCTTTGCTCTGGGGAGCGGCCGGTGCAGCCCCTCCGTGCCGGGTAAGCTCCGGGCGGCCGGGGGCTGCGGGGCTGGGGCCGGCTGGCTGTCCCGCTCCGCAGGCTCCACTTCCACGGGCTGGACTCGGAGCGATTGGCCCGCGCGGATCATGTGGGAGAAGCAGGAATCCTGAGTTGTAGCTTTTGGCACTCCTTTTTCTTTTAAAGCGCTTGCTCTTTCCAGCTCCCTGGGGCTTGTTGCCTCCCTCCTTTCATTACCCTGATTATAATCGGGAGTAGCCACAGCGGAGACGGACGGGGTGATTTTAAAGGAGCAGAGATGTTTAAGCAGGTGCCCAGGGCTTCGGGCACGGGTTGTTACTACCTAAACTCGGTGTCACCTGAGGGCCAGGAGATGTACTTGCGATTCGATCAAACTGCCAGGCGCCCTCCCTACAGGATGAGCAGGATCCTCGCCCGCCACCAGCTACTGACGAAAATTCAGCAAGGTGAGTTACTGGCAGAAGCTCTCCTTAGCCTGGCGTTGTCGCAGGCTCTGCAGGTCCCCTCTTTCGTATGAGAACAGGTCTTAGTGCCTCAGATTTCAGGCTCTTTTCCTGTCTCTAGCCTGAACTAATCTGGGTGGAGTCAGAGTTTGAAATAGTCATTCATACCTTTCTGTTGCTACACATGCACACGTACACCGAGAACCAAGAGACAAACACTAGTGCATGATGACCTATTTAACTAAATTATCTTTTAATCATAAACTATGCAGTAGCTTACGTGCTGAAGTTCGTCTTTTCCGACTGGCAGAGCAGTTACTGGCAGCGGTACATCTGCTCCGATTGCTACAGGTAAAATCTGCCCGCAGTAAAGCACAGAGAGAGAACAGTTGATCATCCAGTTAAAAACAAAGGCTGGAAGAAGGCAGCTGGGGTAACATCCTTCGGAAACAAGCACGTGTAACTGTCAGAGGATTAGAAAACTTGTCACATGTCCTTAAAAATAGTTGCTGACTTGGCTTTCTGCAGCTGCTTATGCAGTTATCTAGGCAGTCATTACAGATGTATTGATTTTGTTTTTCTGAATAATATATCTACGGCACTAAAGCTAAATGCAGATTGGCCTCAGAACAAATCCTTTGGCCTGTGTGTGCAATTTAAAATCATCTTCAGAATCCTTAATGCGAAGATAAAAAAATAAAAGCCAACTGTACGGATTTTTCCAGATTAAAAAGCAAATCAATACATAGTTTTGTATTGATCATAGTTTTGTATAGCATCCTGTTTCCCAGAATACCAGTTTCCAAAGTAGATGTGGTCCTACGTGCAGAAAAAGAGTATGTCATGTATTTGTCATGAAAAAAAAATCCTGAAGATCACAGTCACTTTCTTGACAGCTTGCAAAAAGATGTTTGATTCTGCTAACTAGGGACAGGCATAGAGTTAACATCGTTTACTGTCATATCTGGCAAGTATCACAGAAATTGGTGTGAGCTTCTGACCAGCAGCAGTTAAATGGAGTGGCTATTTCTGTGTGCTGCTTTCCAGAAAGATTCTTTATATCTGTGCTGTCAAGCTCTGGCAGAAGTACAGGGATATAGCAATGAAACTTTTATTGTGTTTATAAAGAAAACAATACATAATTCTTTGGCCAGCTTTTAAAAAAGATGAAAAAGATAGTTTCTGTGGCAATTAGGAAAACGCAGTTGTTTGCAAGGCGGTCTCAGGAACTGGTCGTGTTTGAAGGATACTGGTCCTCACTGCAGCTCTAGTTTCAGGAAGGATATTATGTCATTCTGTGTACCCAGTGTACAGCCTGGATTGAATGGAAAGAAAGGGTAATTGATTTCTCTCCAGGTTTATTTGAAAAAGTTTTGGGTGCAGTGCTAGTACCAGCTTAATTTTCAAGCAGCAGCTACAGATGAGGTGGATTAACACAACTCCTCTACCTGTCGTGGTGCTGTTTAATGTTCCCTCTTGTAACCTGTAACCTCTCAGATGCCTGGGACAGCCAGGGCTGCCAAAGCCACCCAGCGGTGCTGGGGCTTTCGAGAGGCTGCATGGTGGGACAGGGAGGAGTTTCCGAGCCGTAACTTTTCTGCCTGCAGCTTGTTGCATGGATGGTCAGTCTGTGGTGAATAACCTCTGCTGCTCTGCCACAGCTTTCCAACCTGTCCCACGCAGAGCTGTGGGAAATGATGTTTGTATAGCGCCTTGATGATGTGATAGATGTTACAGTTCACTATGTAAAATATTTCTGTATTTCGGATCACTAAGAATACATTGTTTATTCCTTCACTTCTTTTATCGATGGAAGGCTGGGGACAGAGTCCACTGGTAGTTGTCATTTCATTAGCAATAATGAAATCATGTGTGCAAATAGATGCTGATGTCTGTGTATGAGTCCATATGTAGGAATATACATATCTACTGGAAAATCATATGCAAGGTACACATTTTTTCTGCAGTGCCCCAACTACTGAATAATAATTTTGTTACAATAGCTGTGTTAGTTATACCAAAAAAGCTAAGTCTAGTGAAACCTCCAGTTCACTCTCTGAGACCCACCAGCGTAATGAGAAGGCTTTTAAGAGGGTTCCCTGGGTGAGCGTGTCTCCCTCTGTGCCTGCCTTATTCAGACTGTAAGCGGTGTGGGGGTACTGCAGTCAGTCCCAGCCCCAGTCCCAGCCCCAGCCCCAGAGGGTACTGGAAGGGTACGGTAATATGGATGGAGGAATCAGCCTTTCCCTTTAGAGGCGAGTGAGTTTTACCCCATTGGCAAGTGGGATTCGTTACTAATGGAGTGCCGCAGAGCAGCTTATCGAGAATGTATTGAAAAGACAATCAGGAGATGCAAGATGGAAACCAAAACTTGCTTTCAGTCACCTAGTTGAGTAAAGCATGTAAATCATTATTTAGTCTCATGAATTCGTATGTCCTTGAATCATACATTTTAAGGCCATTAAGACAAGCATTTGAATGCTGCTACCCCAATTCTTGTGTTAGCACATCCCCATCTAATCATTGTTTGAATTATAGCATATGTTTAGAAAAACATCCAGCCTGCATTTTAATATCACTGGAACAGTGAATCCTGCCTGTTTAATTGCTTTGCTGAAAACAGATCTGCCACATGTTTAAGTGCTAAGCTGCCTTGGGGCTTGTTTGAATACCTGCTCTCTACTTCTTGAGCAGATATTTTTCAGCTGCTGGTTTTCGAACTGGAGGCACCCACAGTAGGAAACACTGAAGCTTTTACATCAGGGATATTTTTCCTTAGTGAAAGGAATGATTTACAAATGTATACAATTTACAATGTATAGAGCAGTCAAAGCTTCCATTCCAGGATAGGAACGGGGTTCATTAATGCAGTGTAATACAAAGTGTTGCATATACTTCTATCTTTTCAGTCATTAGCTGCATGTACTATTCCAAACGATGCTAAATTACTCTATCATATTGTGCAACACAATGTTTTTTCCTCCTTTAAAAACACATTTGCTGAAGAAGCTTTCCTTTGTATTTTCCTTTGGTGTTAGTTAAAAATAAACTAAATGAATCATTAGAGGAATTATGCTATTTAATCATTTCTAAAAAGAAAACCACCACAAGGGAAATGAAAGGAACTAGACTGTTATTTTAATCAGATCATACTTTGAAAGTCCTAAATATTTAGTTTATGTACACCACCAACTCCTTGAGGCAGAATTATGTGGTGGCCTGCGAATGTGAGTAGTAATTATCTGTCTGATATTAAATAGGTATTTTCAAAATGTGATCTTTTGATGATTCCCTTTCCCCCATAGGCCCGTTAGTTTCCACGCTGAAGGGGACACATGCCTCAGCATAAAGGAACAGGGTGTAGCATGCTTGGTCTGAGGTATTTTTTCAAACTGTGTATGCAGTAACTGTTTGAAAATTCATTAATGATTACTCATGTTCTCTTTAAATAAATAAGGTGGTGACTTTCAAGAATTTACATTACATAGACTCATAGAATCATTTAGGTTGGAAAAGACCTTTTAAGATCATCAAGTCCAACCATTAACCTAGCACTGCCAAGTCCACCACTACACCATGTCCCTAAGCACCACATCTACAGGTCTTTTAAATACCTCCAGGGATGGTGACTCAACCACTTCCCTGGGCAGCCTGTTCCAATGCTTCACAACCCTTTCGGTGAAGAAATTTTTCCTACTATCCAGTCTAAACCTCCCCTGGCACAACTTGAGGCCATTTCCTCTTGACCTATTGCTTGTTACTTGGGAGAAGAGACCGACCCCCACCTCTCTACAACCTCCTTTCAGGTAGTTGTAGAGAGCGATAAGGTCTCCCCTCAGCCTCCTTTTCTCCAGGTTAAACAACCCCAGCTCCCTCAGCCGCTCCTCATCAGACTTGTGCTCCAGACCCTTCACCAGCTTCGTTGCCCTTCTCTGGACACGCTCCAGCACCTCAATGTCCCTCTTGTAGTGAGGGGCCCAAAACTGAACACAGGATTCGAGGTGCGGCCTCACCAGTGCCGAGTACAGGGGCACGATCACTTCCCTAGTCCTGCTGGCCACGCTATTTCTGATACAAGCCAGGGTGCTGTTGGCCTTCTTGGCCACCTGGGCACACTGCTGGCTCATATTCAGCCGGCTGTCAACCAACACCCCAAGGTCCTTTTCTGCTGGGCAGCTTTCCAGCCACTCTTCCCCCAAGCCTGTAGCGTTGCGTGAGGTTGTTATGACCATGACGACATGAGTCACGAAGTTGTTGTTTCTTTCAGAGTACATGGCTAAATTCAGTGGAGAACAGAAAATATAAAAAGTGCTGTAGGTAAAAAGAAATGAAGAATTAAGGCTATACTGTGAAAATGTTAGACTGAAATCGACTGTGCAGCGCAAGCAGAGTGTAAGTCAAGGTGAACAAAGCCACATCTGCCCCTGCACAGCTAGGCATTGCCCGTAAAGAAATGGCCCCATTCATCTACATTAGAATTAGATTCTTAGACTGCACTTTCAGTAAGAAAATAATATGAAGAAATAAATGAAAATAAGACAAATTCCTATTCTCAGTGAGTAAATTCCTGCCCACAGTGAGTAACGCTCTGTGATTTGTCTCAGTTCATGTCCACAGGCAAGAGCAGTTGAAGAGAATTGTTCAGTGGAGCGATCTCAAAGCACACTATAACTTCTCAAGGCAAACTCTCTGTTCAACATTCAGCAGATGTTTTATACTCTCATATGTTGCAAGTTCAGTTTTGATCTTTTATGAATACCGATACCTCTGTGTCACCTGCGTTTGTCTGATTTGAGTGAGCATTAGACGTACAAACAAATGCTCTTTTCTGTCTACAGTCTTCCCTTTGGAGTAGTTCAACATGTTTAAGTCTTCTCTTTTCTAAGCATGACTACATTTTGTGGAAAGTGTTACAGAGAGATGCGAGTGACTTTGCAAAAAAATTGTGCATTTTACGTGACTTTAGATTTCAACTGTTAATGTAAAGCAAACCAAGTATCAGCAATAGACAGCAATATACGTCCATACTCAAACAGAGAACTTGGAAGTCATGTAAGTGAAAATGTTGCAGTCATAGTCTGCATTAAAAAAGCCTGGATCACATTCTGGATGTGCACACAGATACGGAGTACTTGTCCATCCCTGGAGATGGGAAACGGGATATGATTATGTAATTAAAGACTGTGGTTTTGTTCAGACATACAAAGAGAACAAAATATGATTGTTCAGGCAACCTGAACCATAGCATTTCCCATGTTCTGGATGCTGGCCACTTTACCTACACCTCATTGTCTGAACCCAGGAAAGTAAAAGATTAACCAACAAGATTCATCCTTGGTGGTAATGATACAAACACCTCCCACTTAGGTCATCTCTGACCAGTGCCAGTGACCTACTGGCTCTTGAGCTTGTGGGGTCACTCCTGGCAGTAGCAGTTTGTAGTTTCCATTCAACCCCCGGTGCCTGCGCTTGCGGTGGCCCTGTGTCTGCGCTCCAGCCCAGGCACGCAGGAGAGGACAGGTCTGGGGCCGGGGTGGCCTGAGGCACCAGGAGGAACATCCTCAGCTGCAGAGCTGCCTTGCAGACCTCAGCTGGGACATGGTCCGTCACCCTCTCCGCTGCCACACACATGTGGGGCAGGCGTGTGCTCACAGCAGAGGGATCTTTGGGTCCGTTAAACAATATCAAGTCTTGACTAAGTGTGTGAAAACTGTTTCTTACAGTATCTGAAGGTCCATTAGAAACTGAGACCCTACGTCGCATGAAGCTTCTTCACCATCATCCTTCCTTCCTTACACAGTCTCTTTCCTCAAGTCCGTAGCCCTAAACTTGGAGAAACTAGATTTTTTCAATTAAATTGTAGGATTTCTTTAAAAATAATTTTTTTCTAAACTTGTACTCTGAAATGGTTGAAGTATTTGTGTGAAACTTTTACACAAAAACTGTGAACATCTTGAGGGGTATTCATAAACTCAAAGTGCCCTGAGGTATGTTTATAAAAGAAAAAAATAAAATAAATAGTAGTGCGAAAGATTGCAGTTCAGCTAATTAAAGTTTAACAAAGTTGTACTTCATAGACAACAGGACATTTAAAAGGGAGAGACCTTCACTGGAGCCATTACCTGGCAAAGAGGTTCCAAAGCTGAAATTATCAAGAATTATCTGTGTGGTATGTACCAAGAAATGGCCTGTGTGGTACTGCAGATCAGACTCGATGATACACACTGGTTCCTTCTGGCCTTACAACTTCACAGCCACTGAATGTCGGTGATACTTCTGCTGACACATGCAGGCTGGACACCAAGAAGGAAATCTTGGCTCTTCTTTTAAGTTAGGGGACTTTTGCTCTTGATTTCACTGAAAGCAGGATTTCAGCCAAGGTGAAATCTTAACTTGAGACATTTTTGTTTTGAAATTGTTTGTGGTGAAATGAACAGCTGTAGTTGTGCTATATATCTTCTGTATTGATCACTGAGGAGATTTTTAATTTTCACATTAACCCTATTGTATAATTAGAGCCAGTAATGTTAAAAGACATTTAATCCAATAAATGCAGGATGTATGCTCAATAAATGAATCATTAGTGTGATAATTATATTTTTTTTAGTTTGAATTTAGAAGAAGTAGTGCTAAGTCACTGGGGTATATAAAATGCTACATAACAGAAGTAAAACAGAAATTACTGACAAAAATAGATTAATTAAAAGAATCTGTACATAGCACTTTTGTTACTGGGAGACTCCTATGTCTGTATTTATACATAAATCCCTGAAAATAAAGTGCAGTATTTGTGCCCTGAGCACTGTAAGTGTTAATTAAAAAAATCTGCAGTTTTAGGTTCCAGCCAGATACTGTTTTTCTCTCTAGGCAATAGGTCCTTATGGGCTTTTTCTTCTCCATTTTGGTTCAAATGCAAACACTATGAAGTCATTGATAGCATCTTAGCCATAGTCATTGTTTTTATCTTACTTGTATCATACAATATTCTCAGACTTTAGTTGTATTTAAACAATTATATGAACTGTTTCATATAGGGCATCACATATATTTAGAATAGTGCCTAAGCCTCTAATGGAAGGGACTGAGAAAACTACAAGGTCCCTTGTAGTTAGGTTATTAGGTTATTAAAAAATTGTCCATAGTTGAGTTTGATACACCTTGCAATAGCTGCTTTTGAGGGTAAAATGCTGAATTATGTGGCCTGTGGGCTTGATCCAGTATATGCTAGTTGTGTAATTTCTTATTTATACTTATTTTACAGGTATTTGAATGTGGGCAAGTCAGTAAACCCTCATCTTCATGCCTCGTAAAATTCTCATGTCTGCGCTTTTGCTTAAAAACCTGTTGAGTTTCCCCTCAGGTTCAGTTCAACAGGTCAGCTGAGCTTACTAGAGCAAATCATCACAACACTAATTGCACACCATAATATAGTGGGGGAGAGGAGGGCTTGAGCACCTTGAGCTGGACTATTTAGAAGCTATTTAAGAGCAGACAGCAAGATTCAGAGGACTTGGGAGCATTATGGCTTAGCTGAAAAGAATGTGCGTGACTCAGTCTGAAAACATGTTGTGGCTTTTCGTCCCTCATCTGTTACAGGACTGAGGATGTTAATTCTACCGGGAGAAGTAAATCACTCCACAACACTTCAGACTACATGGGGTTTTGACTAACATACACCCGCAGATGAGCAAAAGTTTCTGTCCTTGTGATAAGTTAGGCGCACTCGGAGAAATAACTTAGTTTAAAATGTGGGCTGCACAGTACATCTTAAGTAAATACCATCTGCGAAGTGTGAAAGCTGCCTTGCTGGAACATACCAGACATTTTGCTTTCCCCTCAAAGTCCTTTGCCAAAGAAGGACTCAGCCCTGCAACTTACTCAGATGAATCTTCCTCTCTACTAAAGGAGCAAAATAATAAATCCTAATAATGTCAACTGGTATTGTTTTAATAAGCTAGATATTGCAGGCCTTTGGCAATAGTTGTGCTCTCTTTTAATACGATTGTGGTTGAAGGAAGGTCTGTTTGTATGAGCAAAGTTTTCAGGATTTGGAAGCCAAATCTGTATATATCTTTTTTGTTGTCTTTCTCATTTAGTCCTAATGGCCTAAAGGGTATCTGACTTTTTTCCCCCTTAATATGTCACTAGTGTCTTTCATGGATTGTTTACTTTATTGATTGTGCCGTGTTTATTTCTAATGCTCCATCACTTGCGTGGTTTAGGAGTATGGAAAAAAAGCAGTAAGTTCAAAATGGAATCTCTGCATTTAATTCTAGCTCTTATCCTCTTTAGTCACAAACACATACCCGCCAGCATCCCCCCCCCCGCCCCGAAACCTGCCATCTTTCTGGGAGATTTCTCAGCTTCCTTCTTGAAATCACATTTGCAGGAAAATATGACACCCTCTCATCAAGGACAGGCATTTCCTTAAAGGCTGCAGTACAGCTTCTACTGCCGAACGTGTCGAGAAGCGAGGACGATAGTACCGCTTTTACTCTTCTCTAACACGAGGGAGCTGCAAACGCCCCAGCACATCCTGAACCCTGTGGTTTTCTCTAGATCTCTAACAACTCTTTCCCCTTCCTTACTACATGCATCTTTTGGGCCGATACTTCAATGTGGATTGTCCATGTTATCCACAAGCTCCTGCTTGAAGGCGTTAGGTATTAACACGTCATGTTCCTGTGTAGGTGCTAGGGTTACGGCAGTAAAACGTCCCTCTAAGTCTGAGGGGGCATGTCTGTACTGCTGAATAAGAGGGATGGGAGGTGAGTTGGAGTACCCCCTGCTCTGCTGAGCAGATGACTCCCTGGCTCTGTTTTGGCCTTTTCCAGCTAGCTCAACCCAGAGGAAGTTTGTTGGAGAGAGGACTAGTCCTAGGTCGTGTGGACATGAGCCCAGCAATGCCACTTGATCAAAAAATTGGGAATCGGGCAGTCTTTCACTGAGCAGTGTAAACTTAACCACTCTTTCCACTGCCACAGAAGACGTAAAATGAGGAGAAACCTTGCTCCACAGGTCTAAAAATCTAAACATTAATGTTTCTGTAGTATTTACCCCAAGAAAGGTAACAATTTCTTGCTGTAATACATTTTTAATGCTTTGAAGTTTCTGAAGAAAGTATGCAAAAGTAAGTGTATCTTATTGTGAACTACCTTTCCATTCCTGCAAAAATGCAGAAGTAAATTCTGTTAAAGAGCCAACTACTTAAGTTTTCTTCATTATTTCATACTGTGCAGCAGACAGTTCACATTACCTAACCACAACTGTGTTCTTCTTCTTTTGAAATCAATATCCCAAATTTGTGTAAAATCAGAACCCGCAAAGATTACTCCAAATAATCAGATCATATTGCTCATCCCGATAACTGCAGCATCATCGAGCATCCTTCCAAGGACCTAAGATTTGAAAAAGGACAAAAGATGTAAGACGACACTAGATTTGAGAAGGAAGAAGTGTCTCTGTCTACACTGGGATCGCACGAGTGTAGGACTCGTGTGAAAGGCACAGTCCTTTTGCATCCTTTTAGCTTCAGGAAGCGGCAGAACGATTAGTTTTTCCTAGTCTCCAGCTGGTATGGGAGTGAGAGTCTGGACAGGACAAGACTTTCAGAGCCGCACAATGTGGCTTTTTCATAACATATTTGGCAAACTCGAATGTTCTGTGGGATAAATCTAAGTTTTGTGTCTTTAATTGCATCTGATGGCAGCAGCTGAATATCTAATCATTTTGTAACTTCAAAGATAATGGCTTTCTTTTCCTGCAAACGTTTATCTGAGGGGGATAATGTAAAATCCAAAAGTTAATGCTTGGCACAGACGATAAGGCAGTAAGTCCTTGGCTTTTAATTTTTATCCTTTTTCTTTTCATTTTTACAGCTATATTTATAGATATTTTTCTGAGGACTTTTTAAAACTGCCATTCTGTCAGCTTTACTTCGTTAAAAGCGTGGCCGTCTGCATAGGTCTTATGCAGAGTTAAAAGGAGTTTCTTTTCTTTTGAATTCAGCAAGCATCGGACCATATCTGGTTTAAAAGTCCCTTCCAAATTACTCAGAATACTTTGTCCGAAACTGCTCTATCATTCAAACTGCTGATTCTGCATTAAAACCAGACACCCCTGCCAAAACCTGAGCCATTGCAGCAAAAGCTGCATTTCATACCACTGCCTGAGTGATGTAGCCTGGATGGAATAACACCGGTGCCGATTCATGGCCGAGATTGTTCTATCTTCATCCAGCGCTTCACGCCGAAAGCCAGAGCTGTCTTCATCCCGCTGATGGCCGTTCAGACATCGCGTGAGTGGTGCTGCGTAAGGGAGCGCGTGGCTGCGGTTCGTCTCTGAGCTGCTTCTGGCCGTGCCTCCCCAGCAGCTCACGGCCCTGACGTCCCCGTCGGGGGGCTGCGGGTGTCGGCGGGGGGCGATGGGGTGCCCTTGCGCTTGCACATGGGGCACGAGGCTTTGTCTGTTCAGACCAAGAGCGATCTATTCACCAGCGGCTTCTGAAGGAAGGAAAAAATTTCCGGTGACATTTTAATTCTCTTTTATGTGGAGCTATTTTTAGATGGTGCTGCTGCCAGTCATGTCAAACGCTTTGTGTCTTTTGAGTTTTCGCTGAACTGCATAATAAGTGTTTCAGCTCCCTGGTGCATAATGGCAGTGTTATTTGCTGAAAGTCTTATTTTTTCAAGTGGTCTCTTATCTTAAGATCAATTCATTAGTTCTGGCCTCTGAAGTTTAAGAGGAAACAATTGCAGTTGCTAAAAAAAATTTAAATTGAACTTTTTTTCAGTATTACTTATTTTCTCTAATATCGGGTTCTGAAAGTCTATTTTAAGACTGACAAAGCAGATGATCCATATTTCAAGGCTGTAATCTGGCTTCTGACATCCACAGCTGAGTTGTTAAGCTGGGTGAGAGAACTGGACTATTGGTGATGGAAATTTAGTACCTTTTCCGTTATTTGGATTGTATTTTTAGTCTGAGAGTGCAAACCACTTTGCACTTCAGGTGCTCACGGAAAACCAACAGCAATGAGAGCTGCAAGGAGGGGTCACTTACGTTCCCATTAGCCCTGTTGCATGCTGCTACCTCCCACAGTCACTAGCCCAGGGGCTACTCCTGACACACAGGGGGTGGCCTAAAGCCCAGTGCGTGTCCCAAAACCCACCCATGAAGTACTGCTGTGGCTCCATCACTGCTGGCAGCCAAGCTTGCTGGGTGATGGAGCTCAGTGGATGGACATGAGACATCAAGTGGACATACTCCTTATATGAGAGCAGAGTAAGATCACATCGTGTGATTGGACTATGGTGTAGAAGCTGAGCAGCCAGAGTTTGCCTGGTTCTATCTGTCTGTCTGTCTGTCTATCTATCTATCTATCTTTGTCTAGATATTTGTCTAGATATTTGTATATCTATTTATATAATTTTATAAGCCTACAAATTAGATTTCTGAGGGAACTAGGCACTTCAAGTACAAAGATTTAAACAGTTCACCATCGCTGGAAGTTGCAATGACCCAGAATTTTCTCATCCTCCCAGAGTGCAGAGAGCGCTGATCAGTACCAGACCCAGCAATCCGCCCTCAACTTTCTGCAGAATATCCTGTCAGCTCTTAGAGGTGTGAAACAAATACAATTCTGTAGTCATTTAACTGCTCTATATAGAAATTAAAATTTCAAAAAGTATAGAAATCAATAGTTTTGCCCCATACAACTACCATTTCAGCATCCTGCTTTGCTTTATTCTGACAGTACTCCTGTCTGCTCTTTTCTGGCACTGGGAGAGCTGGTCTCGAGAAAGCTTTGTTCCTTACCTCTCTGATAGCCTCCAGTTAGGACCACTGGCCAGGGTTGCTCAAGGCATGCTCGTCTGGACTGGCTCTACAAACAGCAGCCTGCAAAATGTGTGATATGGAAAAAAGAGTGGGTATTACTTTATCATAGCCCTGATAATGAGAATGTTTCCTGCTTCCTTGACAATAATGGTATTTTGGACTAGTCATGCCCTGACATCAGAGGCTTTGATTCAAACCAGTTATTTTTTCATAACTAAGTACACACAGGTTATTCAAGAGACCATTCTCTTACTTGACTTTAACCAAGTAATTATGTGTTAATCAGAAATGGCTCAGACCTTTGAAGTTGCATTGTTCTAGAAAGTTGTGTTTTGGACCACTTCTGTAGAAGGCTTTGGTTAAGAAAAATACTGCATTGCTGTTGGGCTCTTGTTGGGCATAGGACCTAAAGTTGTCGTACAAGCAGGACGACGGTCTTCACCACCCACCATGCATGAAGTTAAGTGAGAACTAGAGGAAGACTGTAGTCTGTAATCCTGGAAGTACCCCATCTTAAGGCTTTAATGAGGATCAGTATAAAACTACTGGCATTTTAATTGCAGCTCTACAGAGCCATTTACTCCCCACACTGGCAGGGCTTTTTATAGCTCCATGGTGCCTGCTGACTGATCCTGAGAGCAGAAAGTTTTTTCAAAACACGCAGGTCCCAATAAAGAGAGACTGTAGCTTTTAAAATACAAGCTGAATACAGATTATACAGAATTTTAAGGGTAAGGATGCAAGTAGTTGTGTGCGTATGTTTTCTTGTTCAGCAAAACATTTCTGATATTACAATGCTTTCTTCCTCCTGAGCACTTGAAGCTGATAGTGAACAATTTTCTGGTCTAAACTATTGCCATATAGTTTGTTTTGTAGAAAACATGAAAAACTGAAATCGTAGAATAATTGTCTTTAGGGAATGTTCGGTGGAGATGGTCACAATGCATTTAAAGTGAATCAAAAATAGACCACCCATTTTTTAAAAGTATTCTTTATTGACTATGTAGCAGCTGGAAAACTATAGCAAGTTTTAATTATCTTCAGAAAACAAAAAGCTCTTGCCAACACATGCTGATTATTATCAGCAGCTGCTGTATGCTGACATACTCTTTCAGCTCGTATGAGGCTCAGCTGTCTTAAACAATCATTGTAAAATGTAAAATAGATTTATAGTGATGATCATTTCTTGTTAGATACTTAACTACTGATGTCATTCATACTGAATTTAGGTTCACGTCTTTGTTTAAGCTGTAATAAAATTACATAAAATCGGGATTAATGTTTCATGTAAGAGGTGTAAATAGCATGCAGGAATTTAAAATATTGAACAGTGGTCCTTTTTTAACAATTCATTAAAAAGAATCGAATTCCCTGTTGTCATGGTTTTAGCATTTGTATAAATGTAAAATTTTACTTTCTGCCTTTGAGTAACAATTAGTACAACTTTATCACAATGAAAAAGATACAAATTAATTTGCTGATTTAAACAGACACCTTTATCTTTTACATGTCATCTTTCTGTTAGCAGAAGTGGAGATCTTTATGGCAGTGGCTGTTGTCAAATCAGATGTTGCAATTTTGATTATTGTGTAATTTAGCAGAGTTTGGCTTTTTAATGATATTAATGTACTCTTCGGAATCTGAGACACCAAGAAATATGTGCAACATTTATGCTTCAGTGTCCTGTAGAAAGACACATGGCTATGGTAGATTCTTTGTCAATATATCTAGAGCCTGCATCTTCTCCAAACTGGAAAATTTGTGATGAACTCGATTTTCTGTTACCTTATATTCTCCGTAATCTCTTTTAATTTTGCACTGACAAAGTAAGTACAAAAGGTATCAGGCAATCTGTAAAATGTTTTGTTTAGTCATTGGCACCAAGGCAATTTTAGACCCTTTCTTTTTGACATAAGTGATTGATTGACATTTGACGGTTTCTATTCTGCAGTTTAACCTGGAGGGAAGTGTTACATTCAGCAGACTGGATGCTTGACATTTTAAGGAGTTCTTCAATACGGATTAAAAATATGCATGAGACTCCACACAGTTGTATTTTACTGAAAAGATTATTGACTTTTGGACTTGAGTTTTCACACAATCTGTTTTTTAATCACATTACAATATACTGAAATACGGTTCAAATTCTAGTTTGAAGTAGGACTCAGGTGACATTCATTCCTAGAAAACAGGTGGTGTACATATGGTTACATACTGTCTTTACACCAGCTATGTAAGGGGCGTTTTTCTTTGCTGTCTCAGACACCCAGAGTTCAGATCCCTGAACAGATCCCAGCAAAGAAAACACTGTGCTGAAACAAAATAGCTGTCATTTGCAGACAAATAACCTGTGCAGGAGCATCACAGTAGCATCACAAAGTACCAGAAATACACCCGGTTGTAGTCTGGTGTTCAGAAACCATGACTGCTGGTTTGGTAACAGTCTGCTTCACTGAAGCTTATTAAAACCTGCAAAACTTCAATGAACAAGAACCTCCCAGGCATCGAAACCAAACACTTTACAGAATCACAGAATAATTTAGGTTCAAGAGACATTGGGGGTTCATCTAGTCCAACCCCTGCTCAGAGCAGGGACAGCTAGATCAGGTCGCTCAGGGCCTTGTCAGGTTTAATTCCTAGTATCTCCAAGGACTGATATACCACAACTTCCACAACTTCCCTGGGCAACTTGTGCCAGTATTTGACCACACTCGTGGTGAATTTTCTTTTCCCTTATATCTAATTGGATTTACAATGCTGCAACTTGTTTCCATTGCCTTTCATCCTACAGCTGTGTACCTCTAAAAACAGTCTGGCTCCACTTCCCTGTTAAGTAGAAGAAGACAGCAATAAGCTCTCCTAGCCTTAGCCTTTTCTTCTTAAGGTTGAACAAACCCAGTTCTGCCAGTCTTTCCTCCTATGTCAAATGCTTCAGCCCTTTGACCATCTTGATGACGCTCTGCAGGGCTTACTCCGGTATGCCCATGACTTTCTTGCACTGGGGAACCGCAAACTGAACAGAGTAATCTCACAAGCGTGGATCAGAGAGGAGCAATCACTTCCCTTGATCTGCTGGCTACATCCTTCCTAACACATTATCCCAGTATGAGGGTGGCCTCCTTGGCCACAAGGGCACACTGCCTACTCATGTTCAATTTGTTGCCCAACAGGATCCTGGAGTTCTTTTCTGCAAGGGCCGTCCCTGTCCAGTTAGCCCCAGTCTGCCCTGTTGCAGAAGGTTATTCCGTCCCAGCTGCGGGACTTTACATTTACCTGTGTTGAACTGTATGAGATTCCTGTCAGCCAGTTTCTCCAGCCTGTCAAGGTCACTTTGAAGAGCAGCACTCCAGCATATCAACCACTTCTCCGCAGTTTGGTAACATGCACAAACTTGCTGAGAGTGTACTTTATTCCATCATCCAGGTTGCTAATAAAGACATTAAACAGTATCAGTCCAGTATCAATCCCTGAAGGATGCCACTAGTAACCAACCACCAACTGGACTTTGTACTGCTGATCACAAACTGTGAGACTAGTGGTCCAGCCAGTTGTCACCCACGTTATCTATTGTTCACTTACCTGGTTTGGGTATAAGGATGCTATGGGAGACCAAGTCAAAGACAAGCCTGCTTGTTCTGTCTCCTTCCCTAACAACCACCAGAGAACACCCCATTGGTTATGGTGTACTTAGTACCATGTCTATGAATGACCCAAGGTCAGGACAGGATCTTGCCCACATTCCTGTGGCATAAGCAATGGTAAACCTTTCTTACATGCAACTCTTGTCCTCTAGAGTTTTATATAAATTAATAACTATACGTCAGCACAGATAATTGAACCAGGACCTCCAGTGTCACTGATCTGTGCCATAAGCACTATGCTGCAAAGTCAATCTCTGTAGACCTTCCAGTTCTGTAAGGTACTCTGTATTGTACCCATAATTCATTGAATGAAACTAACCTGCAGTTCCTCTGCAGTCTTTAAAGAGGAAAATATGCTGAAAACAGAGAAAAATAAATTGACTCTGCAGCCTTGTTTAGTGTGATTTGTCTTGGTAAGCTGTTGATGTGTATTCAGTCAAGTCCAATGAGTTGATGCCATTGAAATTGAATTGTTTTATACCAGCCTGAGGAGGTGCAGATTAGTTTAAGAAAATATGGGGCAAAGGAGAGATACAGGGTGAGATAACAGGGGAGTGGCAGGTCTGTTCCACCCTTCCTGGTATCGTTACTTCCCATGTACAGTATGAGGTGGGGCCATGCCGGCAGAGCAGCCGAAGAAGCCACAACTGAGACCAAATGTAAAGCAAAGGAGGGGTAAGGAGACACACAAGGTGGGTCACTGCTGTCTCTAATGCAGGAGATAGAGGAGTCCGCCAAAAATATCCAGAGCTGCTGAATCAGAAGTTGTTTTTCATCCTGACTTCTGAGTCTTATTCTTGCCAGCGGCAATGGAGAGCTGTGTTTAAACTTCCATTACCTATGCAGCATTACAACATGACTCAGGTAAATGAGGGCAAGTACATGCAGGTCTACTGCAGGGATGTACACATAAGAAAATGAATCTGCATGATTTTTTATTCCTATGAAAACAGAAGAGATTGGAGCTAAAAATAGGCATCTAGTAGTTGTTACCTACCTTTTTTAATATCCTCTGCCCCAGTTCCTATCAGTAGAGGAAAAATAAAACTCCCAGATAACAAATGCATATAAAAAATTACTTACTCTTTCCAGCAAACATTTAAAAGGCTATCACAGATTTCTTTTTTTATGATCAGGGTAATTGGTCTGGAGGAATTAGCTTAGCCAGATAAATAGTTTTACTGGTTTTCACTATTGATGGCTTTAATAATAAAGTCAGTCATAAAAAAAAGAAGCTCTGAAGTACAGGCTTAAAGGATTTTGACCTAAAAAAGCCTGAAGGACTTCAGATTATAAGGAGTCCACTGTGATTCTGAATCTAGAAAACCTAGAAAACCTTACTAGATTCTCCTCTTAATTGGAATGTTTTGTACCACATCAAAAACTAGAAACCGTTCCCACTGGCTAGCAGAAATAATTAAGCTTACCACTTATTATAAGTGGTGCTGTGTGCTTTCAAAGTAAAGCGTGACTTTAAAGATGTGTTTTTTGAACCTCCCCAGACCATTTGAAACCCTTGAGGTAAGCAGAAATGACAGGTGTTCAGCACCCTTTGAAAACGCTGGTAGCAGCTCTGTAACGTGGGATCTGTAGCTGTTACCGCAATTTGAAGATCAGAAGCTGGACGCAGCAAAGCCCAGAGATTTTGATGGAGGATAGATGGTAACGGAGCAGCGAAGCCAGAGTTACAATTCCAGATTCCCCAGCGCTGTGTTCAAGTACACTAGATCACACTGCCTTTCCAGAACAGAAGAACACACAAAAGGCGTACTAGCACTAAAATAATACCATTTATTTCATGGGGCGTTTCACCTACAGCTCTTTCCAAAGGAACCGGCAAAGATACTGGTACGGCAGCAGCAAGGTGACAGATGTGGCAGCCATCGGGTGCGTAATGTCTCTGCCCGTCAGTAAGACGGTACCGGTCGGGGCAGGTAGCTGGCGTGGAGCACCCTGGGGGCAACCCCTGACCTTTTTTAGAACCTACAGCACATAACACCTCTATCTTATAACTGGACTGAAACTATAGCCAAAATTATCTCCATTAAACACCTGAACGAAGCTTCTTGTGCTGACAGCAATATTAATAATGGGTTTGAGTCTCAGAGTGAGCGGGGCAAGGGCTGGGGCTTGTTCCTGCAGCATTGGCTGTGACCTGCGTGCTGGTCTGGAGAAGCGAGCGGCTCGCGGCTCAGCCTCCTGCGCTGGGCAGTGTCACTGGACACGTAATGCAGCTGAAATGCACGTTCTTGCCAAAAGGGGTGGTTTTGTCCCTGGCCACTTCCCTCCCTTGGATTGAGCCTGGTAAAAGTACAACTGCAGGATGACTTGGATCAGGTTGTTTTCCCAGAAGAAAATAAATGATTGTGCTTGTATGGTTTTATTACAAGGGAGGTGGTAAGAATATGTAGCAAGGGATGGGACTGCTCCTTTTAATGTCAATCAGCAGCATTACGGAATTAAAAGCAAAGTAGGACTGTAGCTACACAAGCAATGTAGACAGAGGCGAAAAAGCAACTCGGTGTATTGGATTTGTTTGCACATTTCTAATGTGTCCTTATTTCATAGCTCAGCAGAATTACTTTAAATAGACATTTCAAAGTATCTTAGTTGGAAATCTAATTAGAACATAGCAAGGTTATGCACAGAACAAATTAAAAATTTTTATTCCACTTTCATGTACAAGAATCCAGAATAAAATCCCGGTTTTGTTTGCCTGGATTGTACTGCCTTTATTATCTGTGGTACACTGATGTTTGCAACTCTCTTGATTACTAATGGAAAGCGGTGTTATTAAACAGGGTCTCTCATTCTAACAAAAGTTCCCTAGAAACTGGCAGGGCTAAAGGATTTAAAGGTCTCATTCTGAAATGCAGATTGTATCTTTTTATTAAGAATTTCTTCATGGATATTGGAAATGTAAAGTTGACATTTCAAGAGAGATCAGCGCAAGCAAAGCACACAGTGCTTAGGCAGAGGAAAGCCAGATTCTCCTGGCATTATTCATAAAGAAAAATATTGGGAGCTCATGTGAATCAGCAGGTAGGAGGTTGCAATGTGCCGGTAATATCATAGTGCTCTTGAGCATGCTTGGGAAATGCAGAGATTCAAAATGAGCCTAAGCTCTTGATTTAATTGCTTATCTTTCTACTAGTCTGATTTTTCTCCTCTATTTGCTTTACTTTCTTGCCTTATCACTCTCTACCACAAGAAATAACAACACAGATTTTGGCCCTATATTTTGCATCTGCCTACAGAGATAACTTTCTGTAACTGCTGTTTTCATTTTGGTATTTTCCCCTTCCTTATCACACTACACACATGCTACCTCTTCCAAATCTCCTTACAAAGTATGCTAACAATGTGCTTTTACGTATTTGACAGAACTCTAGTGTGCATAAGATCACTGATCAATAAAAATAAGCTGTCTAAACAAAAGCTTCATATTTATTTTTAGTTTACGTACATTTTATTTCAGTGTTTATGCATATTTTAATTTCATTGCACAGAGTTGGCTTGTATAGTTGCCCCGTTCACCTTTTTTTTCTTCTCCTCCTGCCTCCCTGCTCTGTAAATAAAATGAAATGGAAATATGCCCATAAATGGATCATTTTAAAAAATCACAAATTTGGAATGTTTTCATTATATATCCACTGTAGCTAAAAATATGCAGTTTTATATTTGGGAGCCTACTTCGCTGCACATTTACAAATCAGAGAGATGAACACTCGTCTGCAGGCACACTCATGAGCAAAAATAACACGTTCCCAAGTTGGTGTCGTCTGGGGAGGCTGTAGTAGAAATTCGCCAGCAGCTGGGGAAGCAGGACTGGCTGCAAGGCAGCACTCATAGAGCTTCCCTGACAGAGCAAAACTCAAGGTGAGCCGCTGGAAGTCCCTTTGGGTGGCCATGTGCTGTTCTGAGCAACAGCCTGACCCTTCAGGGACACTACCAGACAGGCAGCAGGGAAATTTCTTCGTTTCCTAAGCTTAGGATGATTTCCTTCATTCAAGGTGTTCTCGGTTCTTTTTGCTTTAGACAAGTGTGGTTTCTTGTCCATAGCTTGTTCATGTGCCCTTGCCCTGAAGCAGGCTAAGAAGCAATCATACCCGTAGGAGTATGGCTGCTTGTGAACCAGACGCTGTCATGTCTTACTTTTGCGTGCGTCCTCCCATAATTTTAGATATTCATGCATTGTAATAATAAATGTGGAATTAAAGCTCACAGAAGGTAGACTGAATTAAGGATTCTAGTCTACCCCGTACATGTTCTAAGACACTTGCAATAAGCCATGATTCATCTATACAAACACAGCATATATGCTCAATATGCCCTGAATAACTCTACTACGTGTCACCAAGAAGATAAAACACATCTATGGAAGAAACTGTCTACTGTTGACTTTGCACATGAGAATTTTGGATGCGCTCCAGCAACAAGGCACCCATCAGTCATCTGTTTCTTCCTGTCTCCTGCAAGGTTTATTGCCAGTTCCACCTGTTAATGTCCCAGCTCAAACCCGTGCAGGAGATCCTGTGGGCACCGAAGGACAGCACTCGTGGAGGTGTATCCCAGGGGGCTCTTAGCACCTTGTCAGCTTGACCCCTCAATAAATGGTGTGGCAGTTTATTGCGGGGCACTATGGCTGTTCACATTGAGCTTTTGGGTAACACGGTAAATGAAAGGCCTTTGGCTGTGCACACTCCTCCTTTCTGACCGTTGCAGCTATGGCCAGGTGTGGAGCCAGCACGCGGAGATGGGTTGTTCTGCAGTGGGTTGTGCCATCCTTGCAGCACGGCGTAGGTACAGTGTAGGAGATGTTTGTGGGGTATTACAAAATGGCTTGTGACCCGAGACAGGAATGGTGAGATCACGAGCACCGAGTACTGACAGGACCGCTGGGGCGGCAGCTGTTGCCTGTTGCAATCCCTGTGGCACAGCTGCACGCAGACAGGAATGTCTGGCGTGGAAGGAGTACGCCAGTGAGGGGATTACATGGTCACGGAGATTAAGACAACCAGGAATGCATCAAGTAGTTTTGCATAAGGCTCTTGAGGTTAGCGAGAGGCAACCATGCAGGTGCAGGTTTTAAACATCGTCCCAGCCCAAAAGTTAGGTGCCATCAATCAATAAATCGTGACAAGTTTAAAAGAGTGGTTTTAACGAGTGGCTGCCTTGGTACAAAAGTCAATGAGCAGTGTTCCTGTGGGGATTTGAGGGAGGACCCAGGGATGATGAACATGGCTAGTGTGTAAGATAGTATTTGCCTCAAGAAGAGTTGGTTCAGCTCTGTTGGGCTGGTGGTGGCATTATTTGTTTGCCTTGAGGAGCACATCAATGCAAAGGATTGTGGACATAAGGTGGCCACAAAGGCAGGTAGGAGAGGATCTGCTGGCAATGTGCATGGTGCTGACATGCCCAGAAGATCTGGCCTTTACCTGTTTGAGGAGAAGGAATCTCCTTTTGCTCTGAAGAGAATAATTACCTTTCCAGTGTCACTGCCCGCAGTTATCTGCTGCTGTTGTGTATGAGACCGCATCCTGGGATGACAGCAACCAGAGGAAGAAAATCGCATTGCTGGTTTGATTGGTAGAGTGCACATTTGGCTGACTGAAGGCTAGATGGTGGCGCCTACAAAGCCCGTTAGGAGCCAGTATGCTCAATGTCTTCAAATGCACCCAGAAAGTGCAATTTTCATCACTGTATCTGCGTGTAGGCTAGAAAGGGAAAGAAGAGATGCCCTGTGCACTGTTCTCCCCGCGGCACCCCTTGGTACCACTATAGCAGGGAGTGCAGTGCTCTGTGATGTTGCAGTCTCGCATCTTGTTTATTTTCTACTGCATATGTGTCCCTATATGAGACTGAAATATGACTAAAAGCTCTAGATACAGGTTTGTGCCTCTTCTTTCTTAACTAAGCTCTCAGAGACTGACATAGTTCTGGGTCATAACATTTGATTAAAAAGTAAGTAAGCACTAAAATGCCAACATTTCAAGTGTTCTCGTAGCAATTAAGTGGTGCGGAATAGGCAAGAAGATTGGGAAGTGCAGCGTCCTTTGTAAGCTGAGCATCAAGCGGTGAGTGATAATGGAAGTGGAGTCTCCAGCAGGGACGCTGCCATCAAACACACCGTCTGTAGAGCTGGGAACTCTGCATAAAAGCCTGGCCTAATTTGTCTGATCAAAGCTTCTTGTCAGATTCAACTGCAGACTTTCTCCACCTAGGCTCTCTGTAGGACAATGCGTGTGTTGCGGGGAGAGTGTTCAAGGGCCTGTTCAACTGGTGCCGAGTGCTGTTTGTTTAATGCCAAACCTCCTGAGTAGGGTTAGATGAACTTGCCAATGTCAAATATCTTAATCTGAGCCCTAAATGCTGCGATAATACTTTTCTCAGATGCAATGTCAAAGTTAGGCAGCATGTAAGTATGGCAAGGCTCGTGGCTTAGGGTATCTTATTAATGAGTATCATTGCATTGCATATTAACTGCCTCAGCAGTGTCCTTATTAAGAATTTAACTTGCTATTTCTACAGTAAACATGATGATGTTTGCTTAGCAATAGATAACAAGAACTAGTTCATGAACACCAGACCCAGCAAAGGCCTCTTTGTGGTGAGTTTGCACAGTGGGGTTGAGCTTTATGCGGATTTTCTTTGGCTTAATAAGGATCGAATTTGTGCCGAAGCCTTTTCTTTAGTGAGCCACTAAGAGGCTCTCTTTCCATTACCCTGCTGCTTATTTTCACAAAACTTGTAAGAGTTTAATACCTTTGAGCCATCTGTCTCTCTTTCAAATCAGCCAATTCGTGCAGAAGTTATTGGGGGAGGCGATGATGAGCCTGACACAGACAGACAGACCGACCAACACGCAAAGCATGGTCGTGTGAGCGGCATTTCCTTAGGACGTCAAGCTAAATATACATTGCACAAACAAATTCTTAGAAGTCTTTGTGGACTAGATCTCTTTCATATGATTTTCTGCAAGTTTTAAATTAAAAATTGGCTTATAATAATAGGTAGAAGAGAATTTCAGCTTATAAATAGGAACCTTCCCCTAGTTCTCAAATGCAGCATGAGAGAAAGCCCAAAACAAGGCCTGAAACACAGCAATGGTTTTTGTTCAAGAAGAGCCTACTCAGTTAAAGGAACCATTCAGCTGTGGCAGTGGGATCTGCTTAGAAACCTGCACCTAATGGACATGGATGTCTGACTTGCCAGTTCACGGACCTCTTTTGCAATGCCATTATTTACATTTCATGGTGTCATATCTGTCCAGGAGCTCTGGCATTACTTGGGGAGTTCAAATCTGCTCACAGTGACTAAGTCTCTTAAATCAGCCCATGTCAGCTCAGGGTACAGCGCTATTTGCATTGCAGCCGCAGCACCGTTGCTCCAGGCTTTCAATAGGCATTTGACAAAATAAATTTACTGCCTCAAAAAGCTTGCAGTGGTGGCTCTAACCCTTATCTTTATCCACCGCATGTGGTTCCACCCAAACAAAGGAGGTTATGTTGAGCAGCTGGGTGAGTCACTGTAGGATCGAAGCTTGCGTGTAGGCTTAGGGACAACAGTTGGTTACAACAGACGGGAGGAGCACATGCTAAGAAAGATATGACTATCAGCAACTGAAAACATAGCAAGGCCAGAGGCACATGATATGTACATATGGCTTATGGTGTGTACGTATACATTTCTTCCCCACTCAGTAATTAAAAAATGTAAAACATTGTCTGGTGGGAAATTTAGGTTTCTCATGTTAAGAAGTGGTATATAATTACATTAGATGGTAAAATGAGACTATCATATAACATTTGTCTCCACTTTGCCCTATAATAGGGACAAAAATACTCTTGGGTCATAAATACCAATGGATCTTAGTCATAATTGTATAGTTGCTTCATTATGTTACTGTAATGCAGCAGGGTCATCTTCATGGCCTTATGGAAAGCCCACGCCCACGGCTGACTGAGAGTGCCTAGTCCTGGACTGATAATCCCGCACGCACAGGTCACCATGGGTGCTCTTGGGCATCTGAAAACAGGCCTGTTGCTGCAAAAATTCAGGAGAAGTTACGTCCTGTATGCTTTTCATATGGGACGTGGCTACCATAGCAGCTACCCTCTATGTGGAGCATCTGATGTCCCTGGTCAGAGGCTGAAGCAAGATGGGGCTTCTTTGCCACCGGGGTCCCGTGTCCGGACCCGAGGGGCCCGTGCATCAAGTGGCACCACAATGAACACTTTAAACCCTTTGGGCTGCTTACCCTTTTGTTACCTCTACACTTTCTGATTTATTAAGTAATGATACAACATAGTGGAACAGATACCATTTCAGTGATACAGGCTTTCAGCATTGACTCCATTTTGTAGTAGTTTTATGCCTGGAAATTCATTTATTTGACCTGTATCACCGCTGAGGCTGAATCAGGACCAGAGTCCGGCTGTGCGAGGTACTGGGCATATTTACCCAAGCTCAGGGTCTCAGGCACACGTAGCCCACCACATCAGGTACATGCAACGTCTCTTCCCTACCCCTGCAATGAGCAGGTTCTTTCATTTGGTGGCAACAGCTTACTAGGATTGCAAAAGCTGTACATGCCAGTCATCCCATTGCAGGGTAATCTCTAATGACCTGTCTCTGTTGAACCTCATTTGTGGAAGAAGCCATCACACAGCTCATAAGAGTGAATTTAGCCCCATTTATACTCGTCTTGTCAAGTGTCTGAGCTCTTGTTTAAGCATCTCGCTTATCACAGTGAGGAGGTACTAAAGGCTATTGTTGTCGTGTCTTTTTTAATTATAGCAAGAAAGTATTTTAATAAATGGTGACAGAAGTAAACAAGTATCAGAATAGAAAATGAAGGATTGTATTATACCAGAGCTATTACTTAGCATCCCACAAATCAGCTGGTTGGTAGCTGTAATATGTTATTGCTGAGGACCTGCATTAGCAATATCCTTGTTTCCAAGGCTTTGATATATATATCCAGTCTTTGCTATGTTATTAATATTCACAGGATGAGGGAAATATAACCATGAATAACTACCTAGCAATAGACTATTTAGGAAAGACACAAAAGTATTGATTTCTATTTTACAGTGTTCAGTGATCATTAATTTCCCCACACCGGTTGCCGCAATTAAGTTAAGGCTCTCTCTCCTGAGTGTGAACAAATGATAGCATAGCACACAGTCAGGGGTTTGATGTGCAATGAATAACACAGATTTTTCACCCCAGCTCCCACCTTTTAGGGAAAGTAAAGACTTTCCCTGTAACACTTAACTCTTTTTCATGCGTATCAGGATGGGATCTGAATTGTTGAAAACTTGGGTAATTAATATTTTCCGTCTGACACGATACGGTGTCTGAGCAGGCAGGTGCCCACATGGGTTGGTGCTGATGCCCCCTTTATAGGGCTTGACGTCCCCAGGATCCAGATGCTGCTCAGGCCATCCACACACTGGGGCAGATGCAAGTACTCAGGGGGTCCTGAGCAGAGCCAGAGGTGGTCGCAGCTCCGGTGGAGAGGCCGGGGACCGAACTGAGTGTCTCAGACTTTACATTAATTGCTTGCTCCGGGTACTCTGTATGGCTGGAGTTTCCCACACTGACCCCAGTGAGAAAATCAGGCATCTCAATGCCATTCTGCATTAATTATATTTCTCCTTTCATTTCTTCATGTCTCTGAAACCAGATTTTCTTCTAACTTGGCATATTCCTTAGAGCTCAATGAGATCTGTGGAATATTTTTCTAATACTGAGCAATTACGGAGCTTTTTGGATGCGGCTCCCAGGGAAAATCATCTCATATGCGTGTCTGATTTGAGGACAGGTAAACTGTTTGAATTTACATTTACATGCATGAAAATCAACTCTGGGCTGAGATTAAGCCCAGAAAGTGTCAGCTCCAAAGGCACTAGTTTGACAGAACTTCTAGGAAATGTAAATGAGGGTTAAGAACTGAATTTCTTGTTGAGCAATTATCTTCAAAGCAACTAATACTAACTAATCTTCCGCACAAAATGATGAAGTTCTCTTGCATGGGAGAGACAGGCTGCAAAATCCTCCGATCGCTGCAGTCGTGTGATATGCTCAGTCTTCAGCAATGGAAAAAAGAGCTGAGAATAGGCAGGACAAGAGTGTGGGACACTGGCTGGAGACTCAGATTGTGGAAATCTTGCAGCCAAAACTAGAGTGAAGCAACGCATGGTAGGAAGGGCTGCACGGGCAGGCTGGGGGTGGTTCTTTGCCTTTGGAGGCCGAGGATGTTCTTCTCCTACGCCTTTGCCCCTCCCAGGATGATGCAATTCAGGTTTGAGAAAGTAGTGTCAGTGCCCAAACTCATGTTCAGACTCGGGTCCAAATCCTTCTCAACCACTCTGCTGAACTGTTAGTGTGCAAAATGACAGGCTGGGGTTTCTGACTCGCAGTACATTATTAGAAAGGAAGGGAGTGTCCTCTGCTCTCACGAAGAGAGAGGCCTCCTTTGTATTTTACTCTCACTGATGATTTATTACATCCAAAGAAATGCTTTTTCTTCTCAAGCCTCAGCTTTGGAAAATTACAATTCTAACATTTCCAAAGCCAATTTAGTTCTCATGGCTCGCAGTTTAATAGAACAGCTATGTTAGGGACATCTCTCTGCAAGAAGTACTACTAATTTGAAAAACTTTGAATAAATATTCCTGAGGTTTTGTTTGACTTTTCTGATAAAAGTACTAAATGTATATAAAAAGGCAGGAATACAAAATGTGATGGTTATATGTCATTTAAATGACAATAGTATGAGTTGAATGTGTGCTTGCTTTTTAAAGATAATAGAGTCCTGCTTCTTGCAAATTAGCTAATAGAAATCATGTGATTAAGGAGCTAATGCAGTTTAAAACAGCTTTCTTGTTACAATAAGAAGGAGAAAACGAAATTTTGCTCTTGGTTTCACTTTACTGGGCTCATCAGCAATTGGAAAGTTGAAAACCAGCTGGTACCCAGCTCTATATCCATCCTGGGAATACGATTCAGCACTCAGAATATGACAGACTCCTATTTATCACCAGAGAAAGGAAATTGTATCAGTAAACTGTTCTTTACTGGAACCAAATTGTACTGTGTTCCTTGATTTCAGTGCCGATGGTTCCCGTCTCAGTGCTGCCCCCTTTCCTAGGCAGGAGGCATGCAATGATTTGTATGTTTCAATTAAGTTGCTATAAAAAATGAGTAGCTTGAGGGCACTGGTTTATTACTGGTATCCAACTCTGTTTTCATTTACTAAATGACATTCTGAAAGCTTCTATTCTGAACATAATCACCTTAGGGTATCCACTGAGCACAGCCCTGGATGATTCAATTATTGCTGAATGCTCTTCTCTCCCCAGAACATAGGGCTTTGCGCATTAGCAGCATGTTTAGTGTTTCACAGTTGTTCTCTTTGCACTCATCAGGGTTTTCCCAGGAACAAGCTGGAAGGATACAACTTGCTGCTGCTTCTTGAAAACATGTTATCTTTATGTCTCTTCTCACAGTAGCTGACTTCTCCAGATGAGTGTGTTAAAGCTGATGGACGTATTTTTTATTCTGTTTCTTTAAACTGCGCTTTCCCCTTACTGTTTATGAAACCTTTGCATGCTTTTCATAAAGCTAAATTACCGAAATTTACAGGACATGCTTTGTTCACATGAATTGTTAGACAAAAATACAGTTTCCACGAAGTTTTCTTGGGAGCTGGCGTCAGAGAATCAAAATCACCACCAGCGCATTGCTCTGTCTCCAAAACTGTCCCATATTGCACAGAACACAAAATAGTCCAGACCAAGAGGTAAACTGTGAATTTCAGAGCTGCAGCAGGTCTGCAATTTACAGGTCAGAGCTGTCAATAACTTCGCAGAGCTATGACAAAGAATTTTATATTTGAGAACAAAAGGCTGAAAAGAAGGAACGCGTCAAAGCTCATATATCCTTTCTGAAGGGCCATCAGGAGTGAATGCGTTAGCAAGTGCTGAGTGTCAATATTTTTTATTTTGTACTATTTTCCAAATTTCAGTTTACCTGGGACCCCACATTTAATAGGCAATTTTTGAGTAACAAGACAGCAGCCACTGGCTGAACTGCCACATATTTGAGTATTTCCTTAGTCATTAGTGAAAATCAGAAATGTGCAGGTTAGCTGAAGTCCCTTATCAGTAGTTATCCAAGGTAATTTTGTGCACCCTTCTCTCCTGACCCCTCAGCTGCTGCTGTTCCATTGCCAGTACTATTCCACCATATCCCTGGATGTGCGCTTCCTCTTCCTGACTAATCTAGGTACACACACTCAACACAAGTTTGAAATCTTTTTCCCCTCTGCTTTGTTACTCAACACCTCAGCCACCTCATCTGCTCCAGCAGCTCAGTCCAAACTCCCACGCCACGGTATTCCTGGGCACACTGGTATTTTAGTCACTCAAACTTAAACTTTCTCTTTTATAGTGATGTGATGGGCTTGAAACATTTAGTAAAAGCATGCCAGATTTGAGAAACTTCTGGTGAACCAAGGTGTCCTTCAATAGCTCAGCTGGTGGGCTGCTGGGTGAGCCAGAGCTGTCAGGGTCCCCTGAGCTGGTACAGGGTCAAGTTTCCAGACTCCCTGTGCCCTCGTCAGGAGCTTGGAAATCATGGCAAAGACTTTCGTATGTGCAGCTCAGGGCACTTCTGTTTATGCGAGGGTCTTCTGAGTCCATGGACTTAAGACAGGTGACCTCAAAACACCTCAAAACTGTCAAGCCTGGAGCTCATGACAGGTGCTGGCTGCTCCTGGTGTTGCTGTTGTCAATGACTTGTGTCTTGATTTCATATCAAACAATGTGTCGTTGCATCCTTGTCCTTCAGATGGGAAATCAAGAGGCATTGGCAAAGGCCAGAGCCAAACACTTTTTTCCTGGTATTTCTGAAAGGTGAATATATTTGAATTTCAGTTTGGAAGAAAATTTAGAAAAATCACTTTTGATCCTGCTGAAAATTAAACTGAATTTCTATATCTCTTGCATGCGGCAAATAGCATAGACACATAGCTTCCCAGCTGCTCAACAACCCTAGAGCAAATGGAAGAATGTGAGAAGTAATGGCAGTGTTCATGAGTCTCAGGTGGAACAAAAGCTTGACAGAATATGGAAGCAGAGATGGGCTTACTGAAGACCAGAAAATGTGTATTTTTTTTCTCTTTTGTAACCTGGAAATAGATTTTTATTTCTGAAAGAACTTGAATGGCATACTAATTCCCCAAGGACTGATGTTTACATCCATTCAAGCTTGGAAACCAACAAAAATATATTAGAGCTTAATTTCTATTGCTTCTGTAGTGCATGTGCTGTTGTAAAAACATGGGATACAAGAGGAAGTCAAGGCATAAAATATGAATTGAGACTTTATGAAGGCATTGTTAAAATCTTTCCATCTGTGATGATACGAGGTGTAATATTTCTTCCATCTGCAATTCAATGAACTTGCCCCAATGCAAATCTGATTAAATCAAAGGGGTAGTCACTTCCAATTATTTTTATTAATGACCACAGCCATAATCACTGTAAACATAGAGTTTCTGACACTTAATAGAAAGATTTGACCTCGTAAAGCTTAAACCCCTTAGTTCATTTGGCCTGGCCTCCTGTCTGTCTCATGGCTTGTGTTGAGAACAGAATTTGGTTGTTTAGCTTCAGCATCCTTCCCCGAAACTCATCTTGTCTTGCCTTGGAGACAAAAATTAAAAAAAAAAAAAGGCAGAACCTACCACATTCCTTGGTAGTTTAATCTAGAGTTAACTTTTCTTGTATGAAACCCATACACTTAACTGTTAATTTGAATTTGTCTGTCCTCACATTCCAGACATTCTCATGTGCTCTCTTCCTGGAATGAAGAGATCCTCACTGTCAGGTACCTCTGCACTCTGGTAAAACTATTTCTCAAACTTCTTTTTTAGGCAGGTGAAATTACTGCTGCTCACTATGCCATTACTTTATCCAATACTTAAATAATTCCTGTGGCTGTTTTTTGAAACATCTCAATTTTTTCAAAAAGGATGTCAAAGCTGTCCCCAACATCCCTCCCTAATTATTATTTCCCTGACATATCCTTAAGGATCAAATTACACAGTTATTTTTTCCACAGCTATTTCTCCACTCAGTCCTTTTTGGAATCGTTGACTTCATGATCACAGCATATTTTCAAAGGATGCAGTCACTCACCTGAAGAAGGAATGAGTTTTACCTCCTAAGGGCAGGGGCTCTTTGGCCATATCTTCAGTGATGGAGGACAGGTGAGAAGGTGCAGAAAAATTACAGATTATGGGAAAAAAAAAATTGTTTCTAAGGAAAGCTTGAAAATCCCTTTGCGGTTGTCATGGGGCAGGATGCTGCATTTTGAGCTTGACAGTTCAGCAGTGTTGAAATGGAGGAGCAGGAGACACAAGGGCATTTGGGTGGGAAGTGAGTAGCATGTGCCTCCCATTTGCTGGGATGGTAATATGTTGGGTTTCTTGCTCACAGTATGGATATGCAGTGAGACTGTCCTGATATTGGTTGTGTCATATTTTTAGTATGTTTCTAGTAACTTCCCTGAAAAACAGTACATTTTAAGTTGAAAATCTCTTTTCACATATGTTCCAGTCAGAGTCAGCCTCTTGAAAATCCATTTAAAGAGCAAACCACAGGCCTCTGAAAAGAGAGGCAGGAAAATATTAAAAGCACTAAATTCAGCGATTTGGAATAAAGGAAGCTTAAAACAGACAACATCTGTTGTTTGCAATCCCATGGGATTTTCTGCTTTTTTTCCAAATCCCAGCCCTTAATGAAAAGCAATGTCAGATTTAGAAAGGACAAAAAAAAATGGTTTATACAAAATTAGAAATGTGTCTGGAAAGCTGAAATCTTTGAGTATGTAAGCCAGTGTCTGCTCCAGATCTTTTTTTGCTAATGGAGAGAGGTCCAAGTATTGTGTGATCACAACAGTTTTCAAATGCTACTATATATTTAATCAATCTACATTGAGATGAATATTGGCTGAAGAAAAAGAATTTCAGTTTAATTTTTAATGGCCAAAACCAGCTGCAGAATTGGACCCAAAGATTTTTAGAAAGTGGGGACATCTCTGCACAATGCTAAGTGGAATTGCCATGGCATATACAATAGTGTAGGCTACTAAAATGGTTGTGGGATCACATAAATTTCAGGGAAATGCAAAATGTTTCCCAGAATAACCAGGGTTATTAAAATATTGCTAGAAATATTCTTTTATAGTCAACAGGTTTTTTAATACTAAATTTCAACATACTAAGTAGATGCATATGTAAGTCACATTCTGTCAAAATAACTTCTAGTATAAACTCTGTTTTCTTAAGGTTTGGAAAACTTTAAAGCAGTTCTGAGGTATCAAGTCAACATATCAATGTCTTAACAATGTCGTAGCTGGCACTGCAGGACTTTTCAAGTATCCTGTGATTTCCAGCTTGAGTGTTAGAAAAGGAAGTGTAAAGGAAAGGATTCTGAAAATGGCTACAACACTTCACACTTTCCCTTGCTGCAGGTATAGGAATAGCCTTTTGGCAGTATAAGCTTGTCACATGCATCAAGATATTTTTGTACATTATGCCATGAAGCCAGACCATGAAATTGCTGAATTATGTAGTGATCTGGAAACAAACTGGCCTGCTATGGAGATTTCTGGCTTAAGAAGGGAATAAAGTTGATTGTGCAATGCAAACCTGAGCTTTTCTGCCATAAGTATATCCCTGAAAATTTAAATTCTCTCCTGCCTGCAAGTGAAAGTTCATGCAACCTCAGCTACGTGAGGGAAAACCAGGCAAAATCTTTAGGTGCTTTGTTAGCAGTTGATCTGGTCTGGAGGGATCTGTCGTAAGTTATCACTGCTCCTTGGTCAGCAAGTTGCACTGGTCAGGAGTGCCAGCAAACCAACATCCCTTCCCCTGCTGAAAATACAATTGCTATCCTTTTTTCCATCAGATATGTCTTGTCTCTGACATTCATGCTGGTGCAACCTTTTGGCTGGGCTTCAGAGCCCTGCTGCAGTCCAGCGTGCAGTTACCTTCTTATTCAAAGCACCGGCAAATCCGGCATGTGCCGACTCTCCCTGCCAGCTGCCTTTGGCTGCCACACAACATTCAAGCACTTGTTTACCCATTCACAAAGACCTGTAAACTGCAGGTCAAATTAACCTTAATGATCCTTCACCGTGTGCAGTCCAGAGGCACTCAGCTGGGATGCTGAAACTTTATGTCCCAGGGAAGAAGGTTTTGGAGGATGACTGCATGGCCCTCTCAGGTGCTGGTCAACCCATTGGAGTTCACTCCCTGGACACAGGCAGGAAGAGCCACGCAACAGAGGTCTTTTCTTAGAGCCTGCCTTCTTCCCCTCAATAATTACATTTGCTGAGGCAAATGAAGAGCTGGCAGGCTGAAATGTAGGCTGAAAGGCACGTGGTGCTAAGGAAGCCCTTCCCTTTGCACATACATACTATTACATGCCTATAGCAATAATAATTCCAATTTGTCCATGAGCTGCACTGAGGAGTACTTGCAAGACATACATCTCTATTAAGCTATTTCACAGAGTCTTTACAAGCAGCTTGTGTATGGAAAGAATTCAAAAGCTCTGGAGTGCATCACAGATACATTTGTTAAAGCAATGTATGTATGGCTATTTTTTGTCGACGGACTATAGAGTAATGAAAAACTTAGTCATGTAACTTCAGCTCTGTATTTGCATTCTTGTTAATGCTGCTACCACATCTCTGATACAGCAGAGTTGCAGTAGTATGAGGGAGGATTAGCTTGAGTCCTAGCTTTCTCAACGATGCTGATATAGTTATTTTATTAAGGTCCTTATTATTTTAGCTTATCTTTGACTGCTCTGAGAGTTATGTATGCAAGTAAAAAGAAGGGGCGTTTATTCTGGGGTAAATCCACCGACTCAGTTTAATATTGACAGGTTTATCTGGATTCAAGCCACTGTATATAGGATCCAAATCTGAGCCGACTTCTGACTGTGAGCACATAGGATTTCTTTTTGTGAATTTGGTACTGTTTCAATGTTTGCAGTAGTCCTGTAAGTATAGATGGTTTAAGGTTCATTCGCTGTGCAAGCTGACCATCTGGTCTCAGTAATTGCAAATTCACTTCCAGTATTAATAAACTGTTCCTGTGTTCTTGCATGTGTCTAAAATGCCTCAAGCAACTGTTCCTTCCTCATATGGAAAAGTCAGAGCAGCTGTTGGATTCACAAGGACTTCAGTGCTTGTCTCTTGCTACACTTCTGGCAGCAAATCACAAAGTGCAAATAACTTTTCTAACTGCCTAATAACTGAAAACCCATTAAGTGTAACTTCTGTGACACCAGGAAAAAAACTTGCTTTAAAAGAGCCCTAATGGGATTAGAGAGAGCGTGAACACCTGGGGTTGCTCTCAGGGCCGCCTGCTAACTGGAACGTTAGTGATAAGGGCCCTGCTTCTCCTTGAGCGTTGGCCAGAAGAGCTGCGTGATGCCCAGTGGAGCCGGGGCTGGAAGTGTGAGGTGGGGATGGACCTCCCCATCTCCTGGCACCCCCATCCCTCCCCGTCTCCTTCATAAGGTGGAAAGATGCTCACGCCACATGCCACGTTTTTCTTTTGCTAACAAACCAACAGGATTCTATCTTCTTAACGAAAAACTGTCTTCGTCATGAATGCAGCCACATCTGTCTTATATTTATTTAGCCTTCTTTGATAAAGGGCCAGTCCCAGGAAGAGCTCAAGGCCCTGTGTTGCACAGTGCTTCCCTGCGCACTGGTTTGGGCCTCCTGCTCTGGAGCTGCAGCCACAGCGTGAGCTCCGGCGTGGGCATCCCTGCGCACTGCATGGGGACAAGCCAAGCGCTGCGGCCGGAGGGTCCCCGTCAGCCCCCGTGGGGAGGGCGGGCAGCCTCAGCCCCCTGAGTCAAGGGGGCTCCACCGAAACACTCTCTCCTGCACCGAGGTACTTATCAACAGCTACCACTAAGTGCCCTTGTGAAATGCAAAACCCAAAATCCTGTTGCGCGCTGAACTGCACAAGTTGTATATTTGGGCACAGACTACCTGATCACTAGTTTCTTGCAAAACAGCTGTCAAAGGACAAAGTGACACTCACGTTTTGCATAATACCTTAATGCTTTGGGGTATCTGCCCACCAACCAAAAGGGACTTAAACCCACAGTCTGCAAATTTTAATAGAATACATGCCCACAGGGTTGCCAAGTACTTGAGGGCAATACAAGGAAGAGGAATAAATACAGATTTTCACTAAGGTCATTGGTTTTTATTGGGTTGCCCTGAAATTTCCTTTTAAGACCCATGTGAATTAGTTATGATAACAGAATAGTTATGCTGTTTAATGATCTATGGCACAAGTGTGGAAAACATGTCAGAGGTTGTAGAAGATGCAGAAGTATTTAATTAATCCAGACAGCAGAAGATAAAGGGACTTAAACAGGACATAATTAAGCCAGGTATATGAACAGCGCAACAGCAGATGAAATTCAACATTGCAGAAAGCAGGGCAATCAATAACTGCAAGGAATAATCTGATCTACATTGACCCTTTGCAGGTTTCTAGATAACCTGTAACAAATTAAGTTTGCGAAAAGACATTTAACTCTGATTTTCAGCCTTAGGCTCTGTAGGGGCCATGTTCCTTTGCCTCCTGTGGAAGTCAGGGTTTAATGTTCTCCCTTGGAGTGCAGCTCTGTGCAGGTCTCGTCTCCAAACTTTTGCCAGTTTCACTGTGTCTCACACGCAGGGATGTGATGTGATCTCTGAATAACCCAGCAAACCCCAGTTTCAACTCAGTCAAAACTGGAGGAGCTGAGTTTCTGCCAGTATTGCTTCTTTTGATTATACTATCCTTACATGTTTCTCGGCATACCGAGAAACATCCTAAGGTTTCTTGCCCGCACACCAGCCTTCACCGTGGTTTTTCTGTGCGCGCGTGTTTGTTGCTGTAGTTATCCAGCAAACTCTGCTCGTTCAATCCCGCTCACGCTTGACATGCTTTCTGTTGACTGCTGCAGCTTGCCAGGCTCTCATGAGTGATGTTCAAAAGGAAGAATTGATTTTAAAAGTGGCCCATTATGTTTGACTACTCATTGTTTACTTTGGGCTTGTCGTGGAGGAGTAGCTTCCCTCCAGCCAGCTGCATTGCACGCTCCTCATCCTCTTCCTCATCATCATCCACCTCCTCCTCCCGGGTGTCCAGTTGCAGGTGAGCGGGGCTGGCTGCCCACAGCAGGTCCTGCTGCTCCCACCGGCCTGCCAGGGCTGGGGTGCCTTGCTCCGCAAACGAGATTTTAAGATTTTAACGCCAGAAGAAAAAATGTCTCATTTTTGGTGTTTCCCATTCCTCATCTCCTTTTCACTGGGTTCCGACAGCTGGGGCCGGAGCAGGCGTAAGGGCTTCACGGCCTCTAGCGGGCAACGGCCAGAGCTGCAGCGCTTCCCAGCCACTACATAAATCCATGGAAAACTGGTTTTTTAAAAATCAGTAGATGTTTTCCCCGGTTCCCTATGGAAACGAGGCTTACACAAACGCTCCCTCTGTGTGTGCTGTCTCCACTTCACACCCTCAGTAAATCTGGAGCCTGATTTCAGGTTAATTTGACTGAGGTGTGGAGATTTCACAACCAGTGCCTCTAGGGTTTGTGTCAATAGATCTGCCTGCACCGAGGAGAAACTCTTAACACTCTTTCTAACAGCAAGGCTGTTATTTTGCAGCTTCACACAGTACAAGACACCAAAATAGCGGCATCAGAGAGAGATTACGTGTATGGAAAAAGCTGCTTGGAAATCCGTTGTGAATCAGCCTTATTTGTTCACATGCTCATAGAAGTTCTGACCCTTAATTGTATTTGATAATTTGGCTAGTGAAGACTCAAAGAACATCATGTCTCTTCCATGGCACTGTCAGATAGTCCTGCTGGGAAGGGAGACAGGACACACTCCAGGTTGCTGGTACTGCCCAGACCGTCACAGCGCACTGCCTACTTCGTCGCTTATAAGCCTAAATGGGTGCTTGAAAGACACCCCGATTCTTGTATTCTCTTTCTGTTTTTAGCTTCCCTATTCAGACTGGTTTATAACAGCGGTCATTAAAATATAGCAAATAGAAATAAGGCTCATAGATTCTTCATCAGAGTTCAGACAAGCTGTCCCCATATGTCAGTAAGAACAAAGGAATGACTATTCCTTTGACTGTGAAATAAATCCTTTAGATTACTTAAAATGAAGAAAAACCTTCCTGAAAAATGGTTGCATGCATGATACCTTTTCTCCTCCTTATTTTTGCTTGGCTGTAGTAAAGAAGAGAGAAAAGATATGAAGCCTCACTTTGGGTTAATCCAACAAAATAGGCAGTCCTTCAAGTGAACAAGAAGGAAGTGTATCGTCTCCTTCATCATGACTCGCTTCTTGTAGCATTTCATTTTTGTTTGAAATCCTCCTTCTCAAGTCAGATGTTGGATGTCTTGCTTTACTTAGTGCATCTGAAAGTATTTTTTAAACATAGTGAAACCATTTTAGGTTGAAGTTGTACGAAGGTGATCTGTAAGTGTCCCTGAAGTGGTTAGGATCTGACTTCTCATTTAAAAGCACTTATTTCTCATGTGTTACAAACACTTGAAATGCAAAATTACTGGTAATGACTTTTCTGAGTTCATACCACAAATGCCAAGCCTGTGAAGATTGAAAATGACTCACATGGAACCATTCAGCTTTGTCCTTGGGTACAAAATATCTTGCAGAGGGTTTTTTTTTCCTCTCATTTTTCCTAGAAGTGATGTTTGAAAACAAAACCACAGTGTGGCCTTTTTGTGCTAGGAAGTCTTTGTTGCTTTTGCCAAGAGAGTTAGAGGAGGACAAGGCCGAGTGTGGCATCATATGCTTTTGGTACACAAAAATATGTCTAATTGGGACCATCTTAGGAGGTAGTAGGGTGATGTAGATGAAATCAAATCTCACTGTCTCTGACTCTTCTGAAAAATCCCTTCTCTTTCTGTACTCAGGCTCTTCATTTCTAAAACCCAGTAGTGGCCTCTGTCTTGGCTGCAACGGCTGTAAATGATAGTCTCACGTGTCTGGGTAGCTTCCCATCACTGACATACATAATCAAGATCCTTACAGCAAATCTTACTTTTCAGGAAATGACTTTGGGAGAATCCATCGTTTTCTTTGCCCAAAGCTGCCTAAGATACTGCTGGTTTTTGCTCTTCTTTCATTTTTTCACCCTCTGTAAAGCATGCTGAAAGATCTGGAGGACCATGGTGATAGAAATATGATTAGTAAAGATTTTTGTGCATGTGTGTGATGAAAGAAAACAAATTTGTCAATAGCCCAGCTTACCAAAAAAGCAAACGTTAGTTCTTTGGGTTTCTGAAAGGTCAGGGAGGCAACATTTCATACCTCAAACATGATGAATTTTTCTCGAAAAGAGTCTTCATGTTTTTAAAAAAGAAATTTTATGCTGTGCAATAGTCACAAACCAGACTCCTTTGCTTTCTCTTCCATCAGTGTGAGGATGGGAGAATCACGTACTGACTGGCACCGCTAACATTGAGACGCCATGTCCATTTCCTAAGTGTTTGTTCAAAATAAACCTGTGATGTCTTGATTTTGGACTGTTAAGCTCCAGAGCAGTTCCTCAGATAGATCGTCAGCATGTAAGCATTTTTTCTTCTGATGTTTGAGGCAGGGCTGTACAGAAAAACTGTCTTTTCCTGTTGCTTAGAAACAATCTTCTCCTGTGATAAGCAGCACCTTTCTTTATTTTAACGAATCCCACCTTAAAATCTCTGGGAAATGCATGATAATCTGCAAGAGGTGAGGTAAGCCTTCTAGCCTTGTTTGGAGTTGGTTTCGTTGCAGGAGGCTAGAGGTCTTAGCTATATGGTTGTGCTGTGAAAACTTCATATTTTTGGTAGAAATGAAAGAGGAGGTGCTGGGACACTTGTTTCCTCCCAAGCTCTAGGCTGCACTAATATAACTAGTAAAAGTCTTGCAACAGGAGAGTTGCTTTGTGGAGAGTTCTGCTTGTCTGTTTTCATAAGTATAAATGTAAGAGTTGAGTTGCCATAGCGTATTTAAGGCCTGGCATACTTCACGCAACGTGCTTTCTACGAAGAGGCTTTCGGATGCTGGGAGCGTTCTGGCCATAATTAAAACATTTCTGCATTTAGATGCTGCTTCTTATTTCTGATCTGGAAATGTATTTTGGCCAGACCTTAAGAAAATTAATACCAGAAGTATGTCAACTCTGAGATGCCATATATCCTATTGCATTTACCTTGATATATTTTACGTAGTCTCAGATCCTGCCTGCTCATAAACACGGTGTTTGGGAATACAGTAGTCTTGTCAGATAAATTACCTGTCATAGTCACAGACCTGGCATTGAGATATGCTGGTGGAAAATCTATACTTAGGCTGTGGCACAGTCAGTGCATTAACTACAGCTCCGGTGAGAGACAGAAGACATTTCACCCTAGGCAGCGATCATACCTGATTTCAGAAACTTCAGCAGCCCAGCTAGAGCAGTATTTGGAAGGAGGCCCTTGAAGTTTTAGGCAGTACAGGATGTGTTCTTGGCCATTTACTGCTCTCCAAGCCAATGGTAAGCTAGCACTTGGCTGGGTACTTGGGGAAGGCTGTGTTTCCATAGGTATTAGTGCTCAAAACCATTAAGTGTTCCACAGCTTTTATAAGACGAGTAGTTACATCCTGTCGGCAGAAATTACTCCCGCTGCTTAATTTGGAAACCATATTCTTTGCTTCCAGTCTTGTATTGCTGCACTGCAAATAGCAGCTGCATTTTCTGCCCGGGGTGGTGGCACTTCTCTCCGACACGTGCATGGGGGATGATAACGATGGCGATGACGTCCCTTGGGATGACATTTCAGGTTTGCTTGTGACTGAGGTCATTTTAAACAGTGCAGGCATATAGCTTCAGAAATCCAACTTTTCTTCACAGCAACAAAAATAACTTTTCTAGCTCTCGTTTCCCTGCAGAAGGGATCCTGAGCCAGCCCCTGGGTGCATTGGGTCTTGAGGCAAATGCTGATGCTGAACTTTTCTCTCTTACTCCCTGCTTTTTAGGCCTTTTATGTACAGAAGGAAATTAGCACTCCAGATGATTATTGTCTGTTAGTGGTGGTTTTAATTACTGATTTTCAGGACACCCAATTAACTTTTTGCTGAAAACAAGGTTTTTTTCCTCCCCTGAAGCAAGCCAGTGATTCACGTTTTAATATAAACTTTTAAAAAAGTTTGACTCGTGCAGTAATTCCAAGAATTTTTATTTCTGAGCTCTTTGAAGCATTTGAACAAACTAATGAAATACCATGCGTCTGCCATACATGAACTGAACCTCATGTTAAACAGGGCTCCTGTCACTGAAGGGCAGTAAGTGCCATTTTCAGGCCCTTGGAGATGCTTTTGTCCCACAGGATCACCTTAGCGGGAGCGTATGGCCACGATCTCCCAGGTCCCAGCCTGCAGGAGCAAAGAGGCAAGGAGGAGACGCCGCTGAATCGAGCATAGCACTACTGGTCCCTGGGAAGGGAAACATATCAGGGAACAGAGCTTTCTGAAGAGTGTTGGGAATCAGGACAGGATTTATCGCCCGGTTTCATCAAAGCAAAGCAAACTGCTTTGGGCTGGGCTCTGGGAGCCCCTGCTTTGCAGCGAGGCAAGCGGGTAGATCAGCAGTCGTTCGGTCGCTGATGAGTAAAGCAGAGAGGTCTTGCTTGACTTTCATAAGTGAGACTCAAGCTGTAGAGTTTAGAGTTGAAAAACATTTATATTGGCTATTAAAGGGAACACATGTGACACAGAGATATGCCATGTAAACTCCAGAGATTTTCCAGCAGGAGAAAGACTCTGAAAAGCTAAAGGAGTACCAAGTATAAATGAGAGAGGTTTTCCTGAAAAATAAGTTAGGTAATACATATTTGGATCCTTCAAAGAATGTGTTTTATATTAAAATGCAAAAGTGTATGGCTTTCTCATCAGGTGGAGATAGTACAACTGTCCTACTTCACATAACCACAGCAATAGTAAATGAATGACAAATAGTTCAGGATCCCTTTGGGAAATGGCAATCTTAGCTAAGAGCATCCACTGCATGAAAACTGCCCAGGAAAAAAATCCCCACTCAACATATTATCATTACAATTTTCTGCTTTAGATGGGAAGTTTTCAAATCACTTTCTTCTTTTGATTTTGCCTTGAAATATCCATTTTGATGCCAAGTTTCAAATAGTAATAACCCAGATATTATTTGTCCTTTCCCCTTGTCTTTTTTGCTGAAAGCATATCCATGTTACCCAGCACTTTATGTTCCTTCCTCTCTGTAACTTTTCAAAATTTCATTATCTTTAGGAAAAAATTTGAGTGTGTTTGTAGGGGAAACCTGAAGACAGGGTTTGCCTGGCCCTGGTAGCACAAAATACAACCTTTGCCTCGAGTTTTCCTCCAGAATCTGCCAGGGTTAGCGCAGGACTTGCGATAATAAAACAGGATGAAAGGGAAGCGGCAAGCGTTGGGGCACTGGCTCCGTGTGCCCTGCCTCTGTGGGCAGCTCCGTTTGCGGTTGTACGGTGGTTATTGGTGGCATGGTACCGTGATCAGGGGATAGCAGCAGGAAATACCGGCTTAATCTGGGAGGCTGGCAGTTGGGAACGACGGAGGAGATGAAAGGCTTGAATGTGTTTGCAGAGTGGAGAATAATTGCAAGTCACTCCCAAAACGTGGCCTGGCAAGGCAGCCTGGCCGGCGGCTCTGTCCGGCGACGTATTTCCACAGGAGAGGTGAGTACCTGGAGCACGTGGCCCCGTCTGCAATACTGCACTCGGTTCTTGTTCCCCATGTTCCAGCCCCCATTCGACTTGTGTCCGTGGATTCAGAAAAGCTGTTAGAAGGGAAATGGCTTATTTTATCAAAGGAGACTTGAAATAGTGGCTGTGTTTTAGTCTCCTGTCCGCAGGCAGAACAAGACTGCTCTCATTGCCTGCAACTGGAGGGTAAACACCAATGAGGGGAAAACAGCCTTTGAGCTGGAGGACCGTGTAGCCCACCCGTGAATAAGTTTCAGCTGTAAATGGAGCTCATGACCACCAGAGGAGCAAGGCTGCAGAGCAGTGGTGGGGAAGAGATGTTGGGAGACACAAGTGCTCATCTTCATAGATGAGCATCTTCGTCTTGCTCATCCTTCCAGCAGTGTCATCATATCTGTTGCTTCTTCTCAAGGGGCTCAAAGTGTTTCCAAATCGTCTAGCAACTCATGCACGCTGTCTTAGCAAAGCAAACTCTGACAGTAAGAAGAAATAATGTGTTCTTGAGTATATTAAGAGTTTTAAGATGCAAAATATAAGGGTTTTAATAATTCTGTTTACCACATTATAAGCAAATACACTGCAGTCAGAGTGCCTTTATGCTATTAAAACTTTTTCCCTGACAGCCTCATGGTAGAAGCTTCAACATATTAAATGTATTCAACTCCCGAAAAGAGTCCAGGGCCAAGGAGCTGTAGCCATGTTGGTTGCATTGAGAAGGCTGAGCTTTTCTATTTACAAGTCGCTGAGGGAAAATGGCAAATAATATATTCCTCCTCCTTACCCCCCAGTTCGGTTGTGGGGAGCTGAAACTATTTGTGAACTTGATGTTTCAGCAGGGCCAGAAGACCAAAGGGACTGTTGGACTTGAGACCTCCTGGAGACCTTTCCAACCTGAATTACTCCAGGGCCCTGTGATTTTATGATCCAGCTTTTTTAAGGACAAGGCAGGGCAGACTTTCACCAGAGCATATGGAGCTCTGTGGTTGCTCCCTCTGCCATAGTTTCATCACAGGGTCTGCTGAAGGTCCGTGGATGGAGTCATAGCTCCTTGCAAAGGAGCTCTTTACATCAAGGTGAAAGGTCTTTCTCTGACAAAAGTCCACCCACCAAAATGTTTGCTCATGTTTCTTCTGGTAGTTCCCCAAGTGTCAGCAGAGGGAGAGGCTACAGGTCAGAAGGCCCAAATGAAGATCTGTGTGGCACCCTAAGCTCTTCCCCAGCAGAGCTTTCTTGCCTGCGGAACATCTGGGCAAGGGATCATCCTACCAATTGAATAGATCTGTAGGTCTCCAAGTCTTTCACTTCATATGACATTTTCGAAGCTCTTTTTAAATGATAATGAGACTAATTAGCAACACGTGACCTCTTGTACCTGACCTATGGGGTCACAGTTTGGGAAGTACTCTCTGATTTTTTATGGCAGTCAGATCTGGTATCTAGTCTCAGCAGATCTCACAACTATCTCCAGCTGAGGAGGAAGTGAGGGCTGCAGTATCTGCACAACGGTGTCAAGAGGAACTGTCCTACTGTCCTTCATCCCTGGGGCGACATCTGTACTACTGAACCAAGAAGGGTCAGGGATCCCACGGCCAGGGGACATAGACTGACTCACGTTCACACTGCTTAGGAGAAGGTTAGTTGGAATGGTCCAAAACAGAGCCAGAGAGAGAACCAGCAAAAAGCTTGCAGGTAAGCAATGCAGATGATTTGGCTCCCAGGACCTGAGCTCGTTCCATGGCCATCTTGTGTTCAGCCATACTGGGCTACTGTAGGGCTGTGTTCACAATTAGCAATGTAGTGTGTCCCAATAGGAGAAGATTTGCAGAGGGAAACAGTCCTGATAAAATAACATCTGTGCTACCACATTTTGCTGTTTTATTGTGGCTTTACTCTAGTTTGAGCCTGTGAACTGAACGCTCACTAGTGGTGGGATCAGATCTTCCCATTCATCCCTAAGGAATGCAGTGCACTCTCTGGAACCAAAGCACATGATGTAGAATAAATATATTTCTTTTCACCTGCAGCAGCCTTTTTTTTTCTTGTTATCAGATGATGGTCAACAGTCTCAGGGCAATGAAAGAGCAAATCTTGCCCTATGTGCCATAACCATTACTCCAGCCAGTAGACAAAATGCTCTGTAAAAGTCCTTGGAAGATTCCCATCCCGGGTTTATATAGTGCATGTCACACTGTGGTATCGAGCTTTTAATCTCCTCTTACAGCCTTTGCTAGAGATTCAAAATTCTGTTATTATTCAAATGGATATGTACCACTGATTGGTCTCATTTATGGATTTTCAAGTACATTTTAAAGGTCAAGCAAGTAATTTTAATCAGTCATGTGTTTTTTTCACAGCTGATAAGTATTGAATGTACAGCAGCACCTGGAAAGCAGATTAATTATATTTGCCATTATATATTTGAATCAGGCGCAGGGATGGTGCTTCTCCCCTGCTCGTTTCACTCTCTGTCATCGAGTCACTGGCACTGATCAACCAGTGCATCCACAGGAGAGCACTGTCGTTGCAGCACTTCAAATCTGAGTCACAGCTGCTTGGACGGGGGCCCAGGACCCATGTCTTATGGCTGCTGATTAACAGAGTAGTAGCTGCATCAGAGCGGTGCCGCCCTTGGCTCAGAGCATTCCTGGCTACTTAATCCATGCTGCTTTCTTCTAGGCTGCCTGGCTAGTAACCATTTGGAAATTTGTCTGGCGTAGTTGTTCTCAGATTCTTGTGTACAGGCCACTCATGGAGTGGTTGTGGAGAGCTGTTGGATCACAAGATGACAACTGACTGTCCTCAGTTACTGTCTGCAGAATTGTAAGCAAAGAAAATGAAAATATTTTCGCATTTCCACAAATGGCAGTCACAGACGGGGAGCAAGGCTTGAGCTCAGGTGCTGTAGCATCAGCTTCTACCATGTGAACTAAAGGGCAAACTTATGGGAGCAGTAATAAACACAGGGATGGGCAGCAAGGCTGACCAGCCCTGGCACGAAAAGGATGAGATTCTTCAGCTTAAAAAGAAAAAGAGGATTAAATGGGATCTGACAGAGCCCGTGAAGTCATCTATCGTGTGGAAAAACTGAACTTGTGAGAATGGTGGGGCATGTCATGAAGTGGTTAGATAGTTGGTCTAAGTAGACAGAAGTGCTTTTTTCCCACTACGTTTTTGGAACGCGTTAGGGTTGGGCGGAAGAGACTTCAAAAAGGGGCGAGATCGACTCAAACAAGACTGGTGACACAGTCATCCGGCTCCAGCAGCTGGCCGGGGAAGCCCCCCGGTTCCTGCTTGCCCGGAGCCGAGCGGTACACCTGGGGAAATGCGGATCCCAACACACGCTGCTCCTGCACCCTTCCCTGAGCTGCTGGCCGAGCTGAAGCTCGAGGGGTCCTTGATCAAGCCTACAGCAGCAGCTCGGCTGATCTTCAGCGATCCCAGCTGAACCAGCCATGGGCAGTGCTCGGGAGACCCTGTGTGCTACCGGGACGTGATCAGCTCTTAAAGAAGGAGACGGCTTTAACCATCGGTCAGAGGGCAGAGAGCCCTGCCGACACTTTCAGCTGGGATGCGGCTCTCACCATAGAAAAACCCAAGAACCCCAGGATTTTGCAGCCCATTCAGACTGTATCCAGATCTGCCCAGTCATTTTTAATTTCCACAGCACAGTTTCTTAAGATCTGGAGAGTGGAGGATTAAAACAATTTACAGTTTACAGAAACTCGGCTCTGTTTTGCTCTGTTCATGGGAACAAAGTTCGTAGCGCTGGTTTTATGGTTCCACCTTGCTTTTATACTCCACACTTTGTTAGACATGATAATGAGTTCAGCACTGTATAGTACACTCAGTGCTGTGCAGAAAATAAAAGTATTTCCTGCCCACGCTTCAAAAGAGCTGCTACAATGGTAAAGACTCTTTCAAGCTTAGGGCTGCTAGCCTAAACAGTATGTACGTTGGGTTAGTCTGTCAAAAAGCTCTGTATTGCAAATGTAAATTTATCTTTGTAGGAATGACAAGCTCCTGTTCAAAGCGAAACATTATATAAAGCAGTTCACTGAGGCAGTATGTTTTACCATATTCCCCTTCTGGAACAGAGAGGAGTTTTGTATTACATTAATCAGCTTCTAAGCCCTGAAGGTCACAATTATCTGGCCACTATTTTTCAGTATTAGTGATTTTAGTACATGATTAACTTTCATGTGTGCATCATTAAGATGAGGAATTGTTTTTGAAGTTTCAAATAGAGCAGCAGGTCTTAGCTGTAGTATTTGCCATACTTGCTCAGCCACTGTTAAAAGGGATGATTTATAGAAAATCCAGCTGTGAGTTTTCATTTCTTCAAGAGCAGGAGGCGGGACTAGAAACGAACCTAAAACCAAGCGGAGCATTGATCAGAGTAGAAATGATGTAGAGCACAGCTCCGCAGACAACAGCTAAGCATCGTGGAAGTATTAGCTGGCAGCGATAAGGAGCCGGAAGCAGCGCTTGGTGACAGCGGAGCCATCTGTCAGAAACTGGGAATCCGATTTCAAGAGAGCAGAAAATGAAGTACAGAAGAAAGTGATTTTGGTTCAAAGGTACAGTGAAGCCCAAGGATATCTGTGGACAGTAAGTTTCTATACTGTAGCAGGGATGTTTAATACAGCAGCTAGTACTGTTTGGAAGGGCTTTTCAGCTTTGAAAACAGACATAAGTAGCTCCTTTATAAACTAGCTTTTACTTAAAATTTTGTATTGCTTTTTAAGATGTAACTAAGCTTATCTGTGTGAGGTGGCTTGTTTAAAAACTTGTAAACAAACTTTAACACTGCTGGTGTCCGTCACTTCAGAGGGTGGTTTTGTTTAATAAGGTCATCTCCTGTCGAGCATAAGATTTGTTCATAACCTTTCTGAAAAATATCTTAGAAGAAAGGACTGCTTTGGCCCCAGTTGCGAGGTGAAAAAGGGTAAGCAAGAATATTTTTTCTGGAAAGGGGAAAGAAGTTCCCACCCAAATAGATCTAAACTAACTGGAACTACAGTGAATAAACACCCCGGGGCTAAATCCTACCCTCACTTACACTGATGTAAGTCAGGTTTATGTCTACTGCAGTTAATAAAATTACTCCTGATTTAATTAAGGATAGAATTTGATTGCACATTTCTTAATAATAAAAAAGCCCCATGGTTCTTTCCAAAGTGCATTTTATGTTAACAGATTATTAGGGACTTGCTTTAAAATACATTAAAATTAACTGTAAACTCACATTGTGATGTATCTTTTGTCATATATTTGTATCCTTCTTTGAAACTAGCACAAAAGCCAGCATGAGATATTGTAAGCAATCCTATTACTTCTTGTTAGCAGGTTCTCAGATAAGGTTTGTACTGCTCATAGTTTCATGCTCGTTTCAGTTCAGTGGCTCGTATTTGGGGTGATATGCTTTAATCCCAAAAAGGTTTGTGAAGCTCCAGCTGGGAGTAATAAGGCAATATTAGCTGTAGCAGAAAAGCGGCAAAGTTCTGTACAAGACCCCAGACTGTATTATTGGGGACGAAACTGTTCTATTACAGATTGTACAGAAAAATTACTCTTGTTGCAGTGGTTTTAATGTATGAGTTAGAAGCAGAAGCATTGGCTGCTGACTGAGGAGGAAAAAAAAAAAAAAACAAAACCCACTCACTATTATGGCCCAATATGGATGACAAAACACTGTAGCATTTGTGGGAAAATGGCTGCAGTCCAATGTCTGGAACCATTTATCTTCTAGTAGAGTCTGGAAGATGACTGTTTTATGTATTTTACAGAAATCCCTGCTGATTGATTTCATTTACTTAGGGGGAGGGGGCACGGTGACTGATGGCAGGGACAACTGGGAAAAAAAAGTGGATTCTTTACATTATCCCGACATCCTGTTCTGGTTAGGGTTGTTGGCACCTTTTGAGGGGACCAGACCGTGCTGGGCAGCGCAGTACGTCCTGCCGCTGCTTTTGCTACTACACACAGCCAGAGGTTTGCTGCTTCTTTCTGGGTCTCAATGAGCTGAAAGTTGTGGGTTCTGCTTCCACTCGCGCCAGGCACATTTTGGAAATTATGATTTGCAGAGGGCTGAAGGGGAGTGGACAGAAATGGGTACAGGTCTCCGTAGCCTGCTGGTAGCTTGGCTGATGGTGGGTGCTGTTATTGAAGAGGGAGGAAAAAATTTGTGAAAGGTCTGGGGGAAAAGTCTGTTTTCAGTGTGCAGGGCTTGCTGAAATAGCTCATCCCGCTTTGGCACGAGGTCTGTACGCTAGGATGACGATACAGTTTCCTTCTGACGTTTGTTGCTAAAATAGCCACCATTCCTGGTGTTTCTTTATTTGTAAGGAATAAAGAGCTTGTCAAGCACGGTAGAGACAACAGGGATATGCTGTACATCAGTGTCTTTCCTTTACCTTACTGTTATTTTTGTGTGTGCTCTGCCTGCCTGTCTGTCAAGGTGTTTGCCTTCCAATCAATTAGTCTCACATCACGGCATGACAGTCGCTTGTTACATACCAGGCATATCTACAGACATTTGCTTTCATGTTGCAGGGAATTGGTGCCAACATTTTCATATGATGAAACAAGAGTGGGGGGATACGTTTCCTAGTCAGTGCACTGCTACTGTGTTGAGGTTTAACAAAAATGGGGAGAAAATGGATTTTTCAATTGATAATACTACTTCATTTTGTACCCTTCAGTCTCTTCACAGATTCATCTACTAATGGTTACAATGCCAAGTCCAACGCAGGGTCACGTAACAAACCTGGAGAACGGGAAAAGTATTGTGTCTCTCACATCATGTCATTTCCCAGACGTAACCACTTAGTACAGCGAAGGCATTCTGCATTGGCAGAGTGGGAAAGAAAGAAAGATCTTCTACTTTACCCCAACCACCGAGGAAGCTTCACATATTTATCAAGTATTTTTATCAGATCAGTAGGAGCTATTAAGCACTGTGCTTAAACCCAGCATCACCTCCCTTCTGAACAGCGTCTTGTGCTATTGCCCTGCAGTGTCACGCAGCCCACTCAGGTTCTTTGGCTTCACTGCTCATGGTGCTATCTTGGTGCACACTCATTTTCTGTGCCTATTTGTTGAGCCATGTGCTTGTGGCTATCAGACATCTCTTTGTTACTCATGTGTTGACCTCTGATTTGTAAGTTTACAGGAATTTAGATTAATCATAACCTTTTCTACTTTCTTAATTTTCTTAGGCTCCTTCTCAGGCACTACATGTTTTGGTTATCCTCTCACAGAACAGTTGGGACCCTCCCAGAGTGGTAGCTGGTTTTGCTCTTGATTAATTGAGTTTGAGCCTTTCGTGCTTTTTGGTAGATCTGATTGAGGAGGGCAGTGGGTAGTGCCATGGGTCTCAGCTGAAGGTACCGGTTCTTTTCCTTAGGTATGACACTGAGGTGTGCCCTACGACACAGAGCAAATCTAGTGCCCCGGTGACGTTTTTAGAAGATCTGCCTTTATCATGGGGTCCTTGAGGGGGACTGTCTTCCTCACTGAGAGGACTCTTAATGAGATAGTGCTGGTAAACAGATCCAGTGTAAGTCCAGTGTCTCCCTTTAATCTTGCATTTGGGCAGGAGGGGAAAAAATTGGTCTAAGCTGATACGAACCTGTTTTTTTTCATCCAATGGGACTGCATTCTCCTGGTAATTTGGAGCACGTTTGGGACCTGCCAGCCCCTGACCCTTCCTCTTCTGTAAGGATTTGTAGGATGGTGTGCTCAGGCTCCAGCCATTTCGGCCACTGCCCGCACAGTCCCTACATTTTTTATTAGTCAGCTCTTAAGTCTCTTCATTACCTGGAAACATCCTTCATGTGGCCACAACAAAGGTGCCTTTCTGAGTGCGCTACTTCTTACAGGTAAAATATCTCAGAACAAATTTTACATATACTGCACATTATCCCATTTTTTAATAAGTTTTGTCCTTTTGTACTTTGTGATATAGTACGTGGCAAGCATGGGCCGGGTGGTAGAGCTACAGGTGCCTCTTGTTTTCTTATCAGATATTGTTAAAAACAGAAAATTATATTGAAAAAAAAGAAGGGAGCTCTGTAGGCTGTGGAACATTGTAAAACCTCCCACTGAATGTCTGCGCAGGACACACAGCAACAGCAAAGCTGTTATGTACTAAATGAGTTCGGAGTAGGGGCCAACTGAATGCAATGCATAAGTGATTTACTTATTCATTTATAACCCTAACCTAGAATCATGAATTTTTGCTGTCCCATAAAAAGGATGACTTTATGTGACCCTTTAAAGCCTTCAGCATTAAGTGGCATTAAGTTGATGGCTACTTGTTTTGTACCTTCAGTGGAAAATTATGCATAAATCAAGTAGGCTTTGCTTATAATGTACTCATAATCCTTACAAGCAAAACTCCCACCCAAATCTAGTGATCAAGCATGGTTTCTTGAACTCAGCAGAAAGGTCACCTCATAAAAAATATGGGGGTATAATATTCAGGCCACCCAGGCAATTTTTTTTGGCTGGACATTGCTTTAATTAAGTGATTGTAAAGTTAAAATAATAATAGGATTCTGATTTAAGCAGATAAAAGCCAGGGGAGCTACATTAAACTCGGTTTCCATCCACTGAACACATCCAGACGAGCTAAGCTCACTCACTGTTTGAAGAACATTTTTGCACAGAGGGACAGACAGGATGGTCTGAGGTTAAGTCCTGAGTGTTCTGGGGTTTGCGTATTTAAATCAAGCCCTTAGCACTGTTTTATTCCTTAATTACCTCTGGTTTGTTGATTTATTGATGCTTTTGAAGGCAAGTAGACTCAGTAAAACATAATCATCCCGTGTCACATAAAAGCTCCTGTTAAGTCTGTGGACGTTATAGACAAAAGGAAAGGATTGATTGAGGGGACTTTTGTGGAGATGGTCTTCCACCTACAGGTAAAAACAGTGGTAGCTGTCTTTTAAAGGTGGAATTGAGTTACTGAATTGCAAATTAAATGGAAGGTCTTGTGAAGTCACTGGTTGGGGCTGTCTCAGTTCTTGAAATCTGCCAACACAGCCAACAATTTGGGTAGAAGGGCAGAAGGCAGGGAACCAGTGGTCCTGCAGAAGGGGTTGGTGGCTGGAGCATCTTCATGGAGCACTGCTGGGAGGAGCAAAGGCTGGACTTAGCTATTCTGTATGAAATGGCCCTTCCATTTGGGGGTGACTTCGGGGGAAATAAGAGTACTATTTGCTTTAGCGCTTGTTACGCAGGCTTTGAACAGGGATGAAAACCATGAATGGTTGCCCTTTGCCAGCCGTGAGTACTGACGTACATTTGAAAAGTCACAACATGGTCCCACCTGGCTTAGTTTGGGGGAAATATTTGGAGCTTGCACCTACTGTCTGCTGCCCTCGTCCCTGGAACCCCCATACCTGCACCCTAAACCCCAACTCCAAAAAGCACTCCTGCGTCTTCTTTTTCAGTGCAGCAGAGCATAGCATCCAGGCATTACTCCTTCCCTCTGTGTCTCTCCTGTGTCTGTGTGTCCCAGCTGGTACACCTACAGCAGGGCATGGATCCCTGCTTGTCAGAGAAGAAGGATTTAGCAGGTTGTTTGTTCAGGAGATGTTAATTTGCCACATCCCTCCACCAGAGGCTAATGACTTACTTGGGCAGCTCTGTTGTATTAGTTTGATTTGCAGGAATATGCACACAGATGACCAGGAGTGAATGCGGTAGATACAGGCACAACGGTGTGTACCTCTCTTGTGCTTCTGAGCCACTGAATTCAAAATATAGATGTATGTTAATATTTAGCGCTTACATAGTGCATTAAATCTCCATAGGCCTGTAGGAACATGTCTAATTTATATATCCGAATTAATAGAAGAGGTAATCACACATAATAGTCAGTCTTTTCATCACTTAACCCAATGAGGAATGAAGACACTATTTTGTTTGGACTGTAATTGCTTATACATACCCGAAAATACCTTCCCATATTCTCAGTTCTTTGTAAAAACACCATGAGTTTGTAGTTACAAGAACATTTCAGACAGCTGCATAATGAGTTAACTTCAAGTTTTAACTAAACTGAAAATTAGGAAGCTGACCCAGATCTCAGTGGGATATCTCCACTGGAGTTTTTCAATGAATGTAGGTGCTGAACAGGCTAAACCAGTGCATTTTAAAAAATTGTTTGAAAGTCGTCTTTCAGAAAATAGAGTCTTGAATGCCTGGTACTGATAATGAGCATGCTGGCAGACCTTTAAGGCTGCAGTCAAACACCCTCATGCTTCATATTATTTATTTATATTACATTTACATTGCCCACCCGAGCTTCCAGAGTGAATTCAATAGGCAACTATAGTTCTGCCTTAATTCCTCAGCCCTGGTTGCTATGGCATCCAAGTTAGGAAAATATCTGCCAGCTCCAGGTGGCTGAGCATGCAGATGGGTGAAACGTGAGCAGTAATTTAGGGAGCCATGAGGCGGTATCCTATGACCAGCGGGTATTGTCCATGGTTTTTGCAAAAAGGGGCAAGGAGTTGTGAACATTGCTGGGAAACCTGGGCTTTATTTAGCTACAGCGAAAGAAGCAGCCTGTACCAGCAACCTACATTTGTACTGAGAGGCTCTGGTAGTGAGCTATGAAATAATTTAATGAACTGTTCAAATTAAATACAAAATTAGAGATTAGAAGGGGCTGGCTGGTATCACATATAGTCATGCTCAGTAGCATCCCGCTCTGCGATTCGTTCCACTCAGCTCACTGGGATTATAATAGTTGTTGAATAAGGCGGCAGAACTGAACCTTCAGGTTAAAGACACATATAATGAGAATTGTAAGTACTGTGCAAAAAAGTCCTTTCTTATTTACAGTCTGGGTACTCAGAATTTGTCCCTTGAGATCTGCATAATATAATATAAATAGGATCTACAGATTCAAACTTTTTGGTCTTAACTATGTTCAGGATCAATATTCAAATGCTCTGGTAGAGTTTCTTCCCCCATCCAGTTGTCACTGTTTTAAGTCACTTTAATAGCGAGAATTAATTTTCATTGAAAGCAATTTTTTCCCAACACTTCTTTGTTTCCAGTAAGAAAAGAACAAGAACAAAGACTACCAAACAAAATACAACTTGTCTAAAATCTCATAAAAGCTCTTACACAAGAATCTATCAAGCCTGGGAAAATATGTGTTCTTTTGTAAAAACATATTTTTCCTTGAAGTCACTGCTAGATTGCAAAAGTTCACATAACATATTGGTATGTGTGTGTGTTTATGTAAGACGGACCTCTGTAATTCACTTTCTGATGTCAGTGTTGCCTTGGCAACTGTATTTTATTGATTAGTAGAATATATGTAATTTGTTTCAGAGCTGCATCATCTTACAAGTTCATTTTTCTTTGTGAGAAGTGGTTTCATTTTCTTATTTTCTGAGTAAAATTATTTTTCTGATATGAGAAATAACATTCCTTTGATCCTTTTGGAGGTGTTTCTGTGGCTGTACACAAACACAACAAAGTTTGACAAATGCATGCTGATAAAGCCATTAAATACTTTATCTACTGATACATGCATTTCTTATTGAAGTTCTTTTGCTGTATCTGTTAACCTAGTATCTTATCTGTAGCTTCACTGGTAACCAACTGGAGACTCTGTCCATGCAGTTCCAGTTATTAGATACTGCATGGCGGTTTTCCTCCAGAGATTTCAAATTCCAAGTGGTAATACTTCGCAGGATCTCTTTGAACTATGTATTATTATAGAATTTATTTTACACTTAGATAAGCTGAGATATGGAAAACTTAGCCTCAAATAAGAGTAAATCTGAAATAGTACTGAGAGTAGCTCCTGAAACTCAAGAATCTTTTACTCTTGTTCTACCCACTGTGGGTTTGTCAGGTCTAAGGGTTAGTTCCTGACTTCGGACAGTAGTGGTTAACAAACCAATTGTCCCATCGCCAGTCCTGTTCCTGTGAGTGCTGGTCACATTTATGAGAAGTCGTGGTCCTGACCTGAAGACCTTTCATTTTCACACAAACCAAGCAGGGGAGAGGATGGAAAGGGTAGGCAGGATACCATGTCTCGGTTCAAATGGTGCCATTGCCTGATTACGTGCACAGCTGGAGAGATCCGCGTAGTTAGATTTACCAAATATCCTCCTGCTTTTGGATTTGTCCTTTCCCCCATGTTTATTTGTTTCATGGTTTATGAGTATCACAGGAGCCAAAAGCAGGCAGGATGTGAAGCTTCCTGGATCAAAGCAGGCAGGGGAGCAACAAGAAAAAAATAGGGAGGCCAAGGAGAAGGAGGAGGAGTACAAATAATGGATGGGAAAATAATGGAAGTTCAGCCAGATGTTGATATAAAAGCTGTCTTTTTTATGTAGAACTGAAAGCATAGCCATCCCTACAGTCCTAATATTAACAATTTACAAATTATAGCAGTGATTGTATTTATATGTCATACAGAGTGTAAATGATGGGAATGGGTTGTCAACACACACAGGAAAACAAGTCTGAAAATCTCTAGCACTTTCTTTAAATATAATAGTTCCTGACAATTAAATATCCCATTGGTTGTTATCTAAATATTTATCTTCAGTGAACTTACAAGAAGTCCACAGTCAGAGAAAACCCACGCTCTTCTGTTCTCTGTCTTAAAGATTAAATTATGTTCTACCTTTGAAAAATCACTTGGTTTCTGGTTTTATCCTGTTTTATTTCTGTGAATAACTTTGAAAAAAAAAAAGTGTGCCATTGATGGCAAGCAGGGACAAAGGTACTGTTACTAGGTTGTGGTTTTGAAGGCTGTTAACCATGCTAAGTCAGAGACCATAATGTGAAATCATGTTTTTAATCTCTTGGATTAAAACATTCAACAACAGGCCTTCCTAGCAACAAAGCTCCACCTAACACAGAGCTTCATTTTCTTGCAAGGATCCTGCAGTTTTACATGGATTTTCTGGGCCAGTCTTTGGCAGCAACAACACTAATTTATTCCAGATGAAAGGCAGGCCCACTATAATTAGCAATACCATGGTATTTGTCTGAGAAATCAAGAAACACTGGCATTTGCTAGAGAGGCCATGTGTCTTCTGGAGAACCAGTCCATTTAATTCAAGCTTTTTGGTACCTGGAGTTAAGCAGATGGTCCAGTCCATTTGTCATAGCTGCTTAAATTCCTTGTATAGTCTAAGGAGAGCAGCAGTTGCATACTGAAGACCTGCGGAGGGAGATCCGTTCCCTCTCTCCATCCATCCACCCACCCAAGGATGATTCAGTCTGCCTCATTCAAGTAAATACCTCTTCCATTGGGAATATAGAAGAACAATACGAAATAAATGCTGGCACCTCCATGCACTTGGGATCCATTTACTCATTTGAAGATGTCTGTGACTGATCTTCCTCTTGCATAATAACCCAAGAATTAGAGCACTCACCCCAGAGAGAGGAGGTGCTGGGCTCTACTCGGTCTGGGTGGGTTGAGCTCACATCTTCTACATTTAACTCAGAGGAGCTAAATTCCTCCCTTCGTAGGATGACCATCCGTAAGTCTCCATGCTTTTGTTTCTTATCCTTTCCTTTTCTGCCTGTCTGTGAGGACTGTAAACTCTGTAAGGCACCAGCTCGTTTGTCATTGAACGTTTGAGCAGCACTGACTGTTATAAGGTTCTGATTTTGGCTGAGGTTTGTAATGAAATATAAATAATAGTAACACTTGTGCAAATTTCTCCCTTTGCACCACGAAAAATGCTGAGTAAAAGCTTTGTTCTGGTAGATGCCTTACATGTTTTTGGCTGGTATTGGTAGAAAGGGGGCTTTGTACAGCCTTTGGTTGTGACATGGTTTGTGGAACAGAGGATGAGTCTCCAGTGATGTCGGACTTGATGCATATTTAGGGGATGGCTGGCTGCTTGTTGGTTTTCTATGGGCATGATTATTTCCTCATTTTTGGTTGTCTCTTCTAGGGACATTTGTGCCAGAGCTTAGTAGATCTGTAGCACTGGGAAATACAGTGCTCCAGGGTCCTTTCTTGCAAATGACTCTTTTAGGAGCTTTTTTGTGGACGTAGGCAAGTACATAGCTCAGGGCAGAGGTGGGCTGCAGAGCTCCTACTCAGTGCCACAGCCCCTCAGCATCTTCTTCTCTTGGAGTTTCTGAAGAAGGAAGCAGTGGGAGGGATGGGGCTGTGAGGACAATGTGAGGGCATTATGCTGTGAGGACATTATGCAGTCACTCCTGCAACACTGGCGAAGAATGCAGCAGTGATATGTTCCTTGTATGAGTCATTCTGGAGCTGCCAAAAGTTGGAGCAGCCCGTTGGCCAGTGATGAGTAGTGGTTGACCTTTATTCCCATCTTAGAGAATATTGTAAAATTGAGCTAAATGAATTGCTTTCTGAGCACTGGCATAGTTTGAGCAGCCCATTTTCCTACGGATTTGGATTCCTTCCCCCCAGCTCGCTGAAGCCAAGTCCTTACTTCCCCTCTTCCATGCCACTCCCCAGATCTCTCTCCCATCCCTTAGATATTTGTCAGGAAAGTGGTACACTGATGCAGAGTACTGTGTACTCTTTAGCCAACTGTCTGCTGCTTCTCAGCATGGATAGTGGGTCATCCCACAAATGCCTTTCCCTTACGGGAATACTAATTTGTATGCTTTTCTCTACCCAACGCCAGCTTTTCTAAAATATACTGTCTTTGAGACCTGGCTCCCCCTGTCAGCTTTGACTGAAAGTGGCCAATAGATTCTGAAATTATATTGGGGTGCAGGGGGGTGTCCCAGAGAGACAGGTGGTATGAATATTATTTCTTTAGGAAGCAATAGTACAAATATACTGTAATGCAAGCAGAAGTTAAAAGCATTATGAGGAAATTAGTAGGTGAAGCTCCATGAGTTGTGTTGTGGAGACAGACATAAAAGGAACACATATTTAGGTTTGCCATAAAATCTTTTAAATTATTATAGTGAAAAAATGTTGAGCAACTCATCATAAGAAAAATATGGGACTCACCCTACCAGCTCATCCCTAATGTATTCCAGCCCAGCAGATGGATAGCCAGTGATGAAGTTGGTCTGAGCTTATCAAGCATAGTAAAGAACTATACAGCTTATAGATGGCTAAAGTTATATCAGTACATTGCACCTATAAAGTGACAGTTATTTTGGTCATCTCCTACTTTGCTACCTTTAAAAGTATTATTAACTATGTACCTTCTATTAAATAACATTTAAAAGAGAAATAAACTTGCATATAACATCTCAAACTGTATTAAAATATATGTACAGTCAAGGAGAGTTTTAGAAGTTCATGAATGCTGTGTTTAGCCTTCTACCTCCTTCTGTGCCTCCCCATCCACAGTTATAAAAATATCATGGCTCACACATATGGTTTATTCTTCAGAATATTAAAAAAAAAAATATTAACTATGAATGGGCAGGAGTTTTTTCCATTGATTTGGAGCTTGTCTTGAACTATCCAAGGGCAATTCAGCTACTAGCAGTTCAAGAAACACACCCAGAGATGCTACTGGCTACTCTTCAAAACTAATTTTCCTCTTGAAAATCAGATTGACACAAATTGTTCAGTAAAAGTCACAGAAACTGAATAAATTACAGTGCCAAAAATATTTAGCATGTGGAACCCACCAAAGTGTTTATAATTTAGAATTTATCCTTTGCTTTCAGGCCTCAGGCAGCTTCCTCCTAAAGCTGTTCAAGTATTTTTTTATCAATCTGAATCTGCATAATCATTTCTCTGTTTCTGTCTGTGGTGATCCACCATAATATACTTGGATAGACCTTCAGAGCATCCACTTGGCTTAGGATCTTCTCACGCTGTCACCACTTCTGCAAGTGGGAGTTAGGAGAGTAGTGGCCAGAGACTGGCTTCAGCCTGGCGAGGTGGGTCTCCCCAGTTCCCCCAGTACTCAGCGGGGAGAAGCTGTTCAGAGCAGGAACCTAACCTCACATTGCTTTAGTTTCCTAAAATGCGCCATCACTCTGAAGTTTTTAACCCCAATGTATGATGTGTCTAGTCTACAAAGACTGTTCTGAATTAGACTGTACTGGGGAGGGGAACTCTCTCTTAATCCATGTACAAAACAATTCTCAGTTGTCAGTTCATGCCAATTCATGTGCACCAGCTCCTGGACCGAGTAGGACTTGTGTACACATACACTTCAGGAGAGAAATCTCTGCTTGAAAACCTTGACCCAAAATGTTAATCTCAGGGAGAGCGTACTCTGCTATTTCCACAGCAGGACGTACAGTTTCTGCATGAGAACAGTAATAAAAATATACTCATATTTGCTATTTATCAAATGAGACTTCTAGTGTGTTTTCACACTGTTGGATATCACTGCAGAGTCCATCTGGGGTGATAGCAGGTCTCCTCAGGGAGAAAATGCAAAGCACCATCTTGGGCTGTCAGAGCAGTATCCTTATCTCAAGGGATGCCCTCAGGGAGCAGAGCACTCCTGGAAAAACATCTAACCTGAAGGCCCTGAGCATTAATCTGAAAGCCCTTCAGTGCTCATCTCCTAGACTGGCAGAAAAATAATCCTGAATAAAGGAGCACCGTATTAAAAAAGCAATGCTATTGTTATTCCTTCAGAAACTTGACAGAAGTTAAACTTTGCTTTTGAAAATGTAACTTCTCTGGGTGTGGGTAGGGATGTGAGGGGTTTCCAAGCGGCAGAGTGTTCATCCAGAAAGAAATATGGGTGAGTGGGGAATTTAACAGGTAAAGCACCAAGTATGTTTTCACCTGCAGTCACAAAACACTTTAGGGAGAGAGTTTCCCATAACCTAAGGACAGAAGGAGATTTTTAAATGGGATGGCATGAACCAGTACCTACCTTGAATCAAAATATCTTCAGATTAGGGGCATATTCAATATGAGCCCAAATTTGAATATTTCTGATGTGTCTTCCCCTTAGCCCTCTTGTCTTTATAGTGGGCCAGTCGATAATTCTTTCAGGACATCTTTTATGTTTGATTGCAGGTATACATTTTCCTATTTGAATCAACATATCATCTTTAGGAAATTATTAAAGAGGGGAAGAGACTTGGTAGTCTCAACGTAGCACGTGCTCATTGCAGATGAATTATTTACTCTCTCTACTTACGCATTTTAGTGCAAATGTCCAAAGTGGACCAAGGAAGAGATGACTGTAAGCTTACTGTAGTGAGCTCCTGGAAGCTTTTGTAGTGTAGATGGTCAAATTCACATACCTGAGAAAACAGTGGCAGAGACGGGAGGCAGCAATGATATTAGAAAAATAATTCTTGAAAGTAAGATTTGGCAGTCTGGAGACTACTTTTTAGAAAAAGATTCTGACTATGGTTAGGAGTTACAATTTTTAGGAGAAACATAAGGTCAGAAACTAAAATTGTTTCTAAATATACCCAGTTGTGCTTTTTATTGAAGGAAATTGTCCCTAGCAAGAAGTCCCTGCAAGTACTGTGAAAGCATGCACCTCTGATGTACGCAACAACAAACTACATATATCACAGCTTGGAGTCAAGGTAGATGCCCAGTACTGTGTGCTTTTAATTCCTGGTGGCTATGACAGGTATTTCCAGCAGAAAATTATTTTTGGAGGGGCTGGCAGAAGGGATCTAAATATCTTACAAATTTTGTATAGTGATGGATGAAATAAATATGAAATAAATTCCTAGGTAATTCCAAGGTAAAAACCCACAGTAAAGCTATGTATTATATTTCAGTTAAGGATAATCTTCCATCTTAACATTCCTGGGGACTCATTTGTGATGCTGTTCTTTCTCATTTTTTCATCTCCTGAAAGCCTTAGGGATATGCTACCATTGTGGTAAGAATGAGCTGGTGTTACTGGTCTCACGATTGACTGCCGTACTTTGAGCAGCTCCGTTAGCGCACAGCTCTTAAAGGCTGCTTTGGAAGGGTCTTTACACTACTACAGATGCTAATGCCCTGATGTCTTCCAAAATGATGGAGGAGAATGTTTTGCCCTTTTCATTTCAAGGCATCATAAAATCTGGGAGACTTTTGAGGCCAGTCGCCAGATGTGATTAAAAATTAATGGCGCAGAGCAATCTGATCCCCCTGACAGACACTTGAATAACAGCTTTTCCTAAGACTACCTTTTTAAATGGTTCTTTTTGCATCTGTATTTCTCTCCTTTCTGACCACAATGACAACTTCCTTATCATAAAAAATGGAATACAACAGTCGAGGACATTTGGGGATTTTTTCATGCAATTCCCTGCAAAATCTAGTTGGATTCTGTTCATTGCACATAGGGTGAGCTACTAAGACAGACTATAAACTGAAGCATAGAACTGAGTCAACAGGTATTAAGCTGGGAAGCAGATATGCCTCAGTTTAGTGCTACAGGAGTTGCCTTCAGTAACACACACTCAATGGGTGCAAATTGAAATATAACAAACTTTTTTTGGGATAGGCCTACTGCATTGCTTCAAAACCTGTCTGCATTGGAAGAGAGAGTAAATTTCATCTTTTCAGCATGCTATTACCTCAGCCTCAAAATATTTTAAAGGAAAGGAAATAGATAAAAGCAGGCGGTGAGGAGGTGTGCGATCTCTGCATTGATGCTTTAGGAGGTCATTGGGGAGTGTTACTGCTCAGGCTCTGAGACTGAGGAAAAACAACAATATGACAGCAAATTAATACTAATTAATGCCTCTTTACTACTTTACATGTGCTGAGCATTGCAGAGACACCAGCTAAATGTAGACACTTGGTTATACATAGAGAGATTTGGTTCTTCAAATCCTGTCAATCTTTTTGAACAGTTATATATAAGTAAGTATATATTTGACTGAGCATTTTTCTTCGCAGAAGCAGAGAAAAATAGTCATCGTTATCTGTGAACTGTTCATAAGGCTTTGTATACAAAAGTTTTTAGGGCTAAATTCTGGTATATTCACTCATCCTAATACTCTTCAGGTTATTTAGTAGTAGTGAGAGCATCTGGTGTTTAGCAAAAATGTTCACTGTGAAATACTGTTTTGGAGAGGTATTTATCACTAAGATTATAATTTGGGGATTTTCTTTATTTGAAAGAACATATTCCTGGCCGGTCAGACACATTTCTTGTTCATTGTGCCCTGTACGGGATAACCACGGGCTGTTTAGAAGAGCAGTATTTGCCTGACACAAATATCGTTCTCTTAAGAGTAGACTTTCATGATAATCCATCACATTATCATGACATGAGTTACTCATAGTCACTGCAGTTACGTAGTTCCTTCCAACAGGATACTGTTAAATAAACAATGTTATTTGAGGAATTGGCGATTTTCTCTTCCATGTTTCACCCAAAGTGTATTCTTAGCTTTTCACTCACTGGTATTTTTGCTGTCCTGGAATCCTCTCTGCTGCCTTCTGAAACTCACAGTTGTGCAGACCTCTCATCCCAACAAATCTGTGATAGTTTGGAGACACCTGCTTTTTAGTATTCATCAGAAGTGAGGGTTAACTAATCTGGGCACTGCAGCCGAGGTTATCATCCAGCACCCCTTACAAACCGTGGAAAGCTGCATTGTATGAAATGCCACCATTTCTGTACGCAGGGATGTAAATGATGCTGGGATGCCAGCACAGCAGGAATTTAAGATACTGTTTGCAGGAAAAGATGAGAAGTTTACTGAGTTTCTGCTGAATAGCTACAGGTGTGGCAATCCAGGGGCAGTTAAATGCAAGGGCTGGAAAAGCAAGCAGCGCATTCCAGCCGCAGTGGCTGAACACTGCTCGAGTTAACATCTCCATCTGAGAACAGAGCTGGAACTGTATCATCAAAACATCTACTTCGGCATAGAGTAGTAAATTTGCCACCTAGCTGGTCTGAGAGCAAAGCAACCTGTTTGGTCAGGTGTATCTCAGAGTATATATTTTTCGGAGTTGTCCTGAATCCAGGATTCCTCTAAGGAAGAGTAAATATTAGTCCTGCAAGTTTCGGCAGAGAGTGGATTAGATGAGCTTTCACTCTCCACTTGGTCTTATTTTCTATGGTTAATTTCAACTTCTTAGACGAAGTCTTTTTAAGACAAAAATGAGCATGGTCATTCTTGAGAGGAGAAAAAGCCAAGTCTTTTTTTTTTTCTTCTTTTTTTAACTGGTGATTTTACAGGATGTGGCTACAGTTATTATCAATCCAAAGTACATGAGTCAGATGGTGGTATTATCAATTTATTCCTTACTCTATGCTTGCGTAAGATCCACTGAAGGAAATGTGACTGCCTTCATAGACAGTAAAGTTCAACATTTTCCTAAACCCAGTGACCAGAGAAAATGGAGGAATGAAATTTGACAGAGCTTCACTGAAGTATCCTGAGCATTATTGGGATAGGTATGGAAACCAAGACAATAAAAAAACCGTTGGAGACTCAGAAAGAAGAGCTATACTTATGAAAATAAAAGAAAGAGAAAAGGAGTCCAGCAGTAAGGAATTGTCTGTTTTGTTGAAAATACAGGAGAGATCAAGGACGTGTGGTTTTTTTTCAAATCTATTTCTTACGTAAATAGTACGATGCGTGCCTTATGGCACAATCCAGCAAAGCAAGCAAGGAAATAAATATTAGACATGCTTAGGTGCAGTGATTTTGATGACACAAATCTGTTGAAAATCCTGATCAGGAAAGCAATCTTATTCAAGATAGCACTAAACTTCACAGTTGGATCCCTTGAAGCAGAAGTTTAAATTAATCTTTTCTTCAGAAGAAGATGACTTGAAATGTATCTCTTGATTGCAATCTAGGTTACAGGAACAAACTGCTATAAAAATATAGCATTAGTGGAATTTTCCAAGTCCAAAAATAATTTAGTGTCCAAATACTTATTTTGTCTGATTTATGGCTTCACATCCATGTCTAAGCCAGTACTGCCAAATAAAATTTTCTGTACTGTGACATGTATGCAGTTCTTCTTCAGGTATTTGGAATGATGTCTAACATAAATTAGTGAAAGCTTCATTCTAGAAATATTCAGCTATATTTATATTTTAAAAGCATAACTTCATTTATTACATTTTAAGAGTGTAATTTCATTTTTTACAGTATCAGTGCGTAAACATATATATTATATGCTTCACGAAATCAAGGACCCAAATACATGCAAAAACTATGTGGTCACGTTACACAAAGGTGTTCTTTTCCTTCACATAGTTGTTGAAGTACTTTACTCCAATAATTTAACAATTTCATTGAACGAATATCTGTCAGGAAACCAATCAGACTAAAGAATAACGGTGAAATTGCCCTCTGGTTCTCCATAGATGGGTGTGTTCCTGACACCTATGTAGAGACATGTAATTGAAATAACATTTGCATAAATTCCATTTTGTAAGGATTCACTGGCTGATGCCTGTAAATGTTAGGGCACTTAATCAAACAGTAAATGGCAATGCATGTCTAAGCATTGATCATTTAATGCAGACATTGTCAGAAGAATTAAATAGATCATGATGTCCTTTTGTTCTTTCTTTTTACTGAGTATAATATACTGTTGCTTTCTAAATCTCTTCAGGATCTTTGATAAAGAAAGATTTCTTCTCTTAATTTGGACAGCTGCATAATTGGGGTGCTAAATCATCCTCAGGGATGTAATGAAAATGATCCTACTATGTAACAATTTTCTGTTTTCCCTGCTTACTTTATAGCAGAAGGAACAGATTTAGGTGATTGCAGTCTGTTGCATTGCCTTAAAAATGAAGCACTGATCATTATAAAATAATAGTTTTGAAACCGAGGATCTCCAGGTCCCTTGTAAATAGGTATAATTCAAAGTTCAAAATATCTGTTGTGGTAGGTATGGTTATAGCCCTTTTAATGTAGGAAAAGCTGATGCACGAAGGTAATTCAACAGAATGACAGGATTTTATTTGCCCAATTCATAAACCAGCAGCAGAATCTGGAAAAAAAAATCACTAAGTCTGACATCCAATCCTGACTGTTAGCTACCTAAAATGCACAAAACAAATAACTGCCTCACTCTAGACCATATTTATAAAAAGTCGTGGGATCGGTGCACCAGCGTTTTCCATACTTGCTGGGAAGGTAATAGCAGTGACTGTGAAGCTGAGGCTTCATTCATGAGACGCCCAGTGCAGAGAAGGGGTCCAAGAGGAAAGCCCCACACTGGGATCTCACCACGTACTGCCCTTCCCTGCCTGCTGGTCAGGCTCTTGGTGTCAGCCCCGCAGTCCCCAGTGGATATATTTGTTCTGGTTCCAGGTATTTCTGCTTGAACTCAGTGAGGTGGAGAGAGACCTTTATCCAAGAAAACTCTCAGAAAAGGGTAACGATCCTAACACCGGTACAGTTTCACCCTTCAGTCAAATGCTATGGTCACCAGTATGTACATCAATTGAATCAGATTTCCTACTTTTATTCTAAAAAGAGGCAATAGCCGGGCAGGACTCCGACCTAAAAACATATGCTAAGATATCTCTACTCAGCAGGAGGGACTTCAGCTAATGTTATTGCTTGGAGTTACACTGAGCTGCTAATTTAACTGCTCAATGCGTGATAAAGTTCCTGTATTGACACTCTGCAAAAGAGCGATTTAGCTTAGAAATGGGGCAGAGAGTGACATGGAAGTTCAGGCAAGCCGGGTGGCTCCTGGACACTGCAGCACCCTCCTGGCAATGACCTGCCTGTGCCTACTGAGAGCATTTCTCCTGCAAACAGACTACATGCTAATTTCTCGATACGCCCTCAGTTTCCACTGTATAATAGCATTAATGACCTTGACAGAAAGCATTTCCTGGGGATTAATAACCATTTGAGATTTAATGACCTGAGGCTATGCCTCAGGCCATCAACTCCTCCAAGCTGCTCATTAAATCCTTAGGGTACACAGTCTGCTTCAATCACTCCTGCTTAAGTATTTGCTCAGTGTCACCTAATAACAATATTCTCCCTGAGGTATTTCCTCTTCGGAGGCCCTGGTGTTGGAAATGTTTTTGTCCTTAAGTCTTCTGAGAAAAGAACTCATCGTTAATATTTTAGGTGACTGTGTATTCCAAGTCAAAGCAGTTACTCAGGCTATCACTGAGTTTCTGCTGTGATGAACACAGTAAAAATGAGACAGTTAAATTAATAAATTGAGACAGTTAAATTAATAAATTGCACCTGGAAATATGAACTATTTGTTTTAGCTGCTTAAAATCAAGAGCCAGTAGCCTCTCCCCATCCTAACACTGGTGGTTCAGCCAAAGGTAATTTATTTGAGAGGTGATACAGGACAGGTTACCACTTCCTAGCAAACAGTGGCTTTATACTAGCTCTAGAGGATACCCCAAATTCAGATCTGTGCAGAAGGAACAATATAATAGAGCACACATCTGCCTGTTGGAGGAGAAATGCCATTGCTAGGCGAATTTCTTACCGATGAAGTAATAAGTCAAAGATGGTATATTGTCCTATGTTATGGTACATACTTGTGAAGGGTGAACTTGTTTTTCTGTCGAAGACTTTTCATTTAAGGGAACATTCTTCCCACATCCAGAAGGCATCAAGTACAATTGGATCTTAGTTAAATCTGCTGCTGTGGTGTTACATCGTGTTCCCTGTTTATTTGTGTAACAGTGCGGTGCAGCATGCCAAATAGGCATGGCGCAAACCAATTGCTATTAGAAGTTTCTTCCCAAAGTTTCTAAACTGAAAGAGAAGAAAAGCGCAGGGAAGAAGGCAATCAACAACAGTTGTAGGAAACGGATACAGTGAGCAAGGTGCAGAGTTATGTATCTACAAATCAGTTATATTGTCTTCACATCAATTATAAGAACCCTCTGGTGAGGCATTGCCAGCATCACATTCGCACATTAGTCTCCATTGTGCACTGAGCAACCAGTTAACTTGATATGTCTAAGGAGAGCTAGGAACAGTGCTCTTAGGGCACTGGGAAGTGGAGATGCTTACCTCCCCGAGAGGTCTGGGAAGACCTGCCCTCCACCTGACTTCAACTTAGAACTAGCTATGCTGGCCCTGTGCTTTGACCTAACATCTTTGTCCAGAGACAGCCCACATTTTTAGGGAAAGAAAAGCATTTTTGTGACAAATTCTAAAAATTAGAAGTACTTGGAGTTATTTATAAGCTTAAGATATTTAAAGAATACCAAGAATGTATAGTATCAACTGCAGGGGAAATCTCGATAAGTGCAGCTTAGTTCTGGTAGGTAAGATATACGTATATCCTATGGAAACCAGCAGGTGAACGGATGAATATGACTCAGATGGGGTGAACAACTCAAGTACTTACTTCCTTGCTTGTGTTTGAGATTAGTGGATCCTGAGGTCAAGTAACTCTAATTCAGTGACGTGCTTTGTGTGGGAAATCTGTGCTCTTTGTGGTAAACACTGAGCACCTATACGGGAATGTTCCTACATAAATCTCAAATCCCTTTGCAAACACGGATACAGATCATTTACACCATCACTGCAAATGGAGAAAATCAAGTGCAAATAGGTGAAATTATGGACCTTAAGTCACTCAGTACATTAACAGGAGATGCCTCAAAGAAAAATTTATTTCATCATATTCCATCATCATTCATATTCATTTCATGGAAATATGTCTAGCGTTATATGCCTGTTCCTTCCAAATTCTCTGTATGGTCCCTAGAGAAGAATGAGCATTTTCTGGGCACAAGCCACTTTACCTCTTTTAGACGTTAACTTTAAGATGAGATGAATATTTTCATGGATGTCCCTCTTTCTCTCCATAGCCTTCAGGAGCACGTGGGATGAATAGTTCCAATGCAGTTGCAGATAGGTGAGATGATTCCCACCCTTTATATCTAGAAATCCCCATGTGTATAAATAAATATTCTACATGGATAACAAAATGGCAGCTGTGTAGACAAGTCAACTAGATACTTAAACATATGGTTAATGCTAAGCTTCTGATGTGTCCTATTGAAGCCTGTTTTATAAAACCATCCCGAGACCCTTACCGTTGTGTGGAACAAGCGGGTCTGCTGCTGATCCAGCCTTAGCTCCAGTTCTCCTGGCTGCTGTTGGTTTGAGACTAGCATACAGCATCATTCCCACATAGATTTTAGGTGTAGGAATACACTTCTGGTTGGAATTTCCTTTCTAAAGTCTACTGAGAATTCAAATGAGAGCCAGATGAGTTTTTTCCCGTTCATTTAGAAGAAAAATGCAAAACATCATGAGAAACTTTAAAACTCCAGCACTCCCTGAAAGTCCTCACCACAATAACATTTTCCTGAAAAAGTTCTTTCCAGGGGGATTTGAGCTTGCAGGTGATAAACATTCAGTATGTTTTTCTACCCCTGATGAGGAAAGGCCAGATCAGTAAACAAGGAATGAAGGAAATGCTTTGAAATGCATTAAACATATAGCTTTGTAGACTCAGTTTTGAGGCTACTTTTAAAAATTGGCTTTGTCTTGGAGTTGCAGAAAGATTAATGAAAACCCCAGCTCTGTTCCCAAAATCAGCATCAGCCAATGGAGCATCACAGCTGTAATTTTCACCTTTTGGCAGTGTTGCCTTCCGTGCACATTCTCCAGTGCAGGTAAACCAACAGAGTCCAGGCTGGTTTGTTTGGGTTATTGTTTGTCTTTAAAGATGATGCTCTACCAGAAAATAAAGAACTATAATTTTCAGTACATGAGTGTGATTACTTAGTACTGAGTTTTCAGAGCATAATACAGCAGCCACAGGCTGCCATGGGTGCTGAATTTCTAACTACCGTTACGGTGTAAAAAAAATACTGCAAAATACAGCCCATCTCCTAAATCAAAATACCTTTATCATGTGTTCAGTTTTAACCAGGGGTTTGAGAGCAACATGTGGGCTCCTAAGATGGTTATTTAAGATCTTTAACTTCCATTTTGCTGAGATTTCATTGTCAGATTTAGGCTTCTCCTTTTGAAAACTGAGCCAGGCATTTTTACAGTGAAATCCGTAGGAGAGACCATCTTTTGTAGGCAACCGCCTGCTTTCTGCTTCTGTTTCTGTCTGGAGAACAACTTATCTCATCATACTTCTGGCATATCTGAGGCTAGACCCTGCCAAAATCTGAAAGTGAAATAAACCATCAAAAAAAGTCAGATTCTTAAAAGTGCAGACCAAGGTCAAGTCTAGAAAAAGGCTAGACTTGGAAAATAAAGTACTTTGCCTTTTTCTTCAAAGCGTACACAACCAATTTTCAATCTTTGTGTTTATCTGTATATCCCACTACTGTAGCACCGGACAGCCAAAAATGGCTCATGTCCTCAGCACATACATTCATTCTCCTGGTCCTGAGAGGACATAAAGCCAGAGAAGCCCCTGGATCCTGCTCTTCATGGAGCACATCTGGAGATGGGGAAGGGCCCCGAGCTGATCCCGGAGGCGGCACAGCCGCCAGCAGGAAGATTCCAGCTGGCACGGGTCCGGGTGGCCCTGTGCCCCTGGGGACAGCTCCCACCTCACGCTGGAGGTGACGTCCGAAGGAGGGAGGTGTCCTCACGCACTCCTTCTGGGCAAGGGAAGCTGCTGTTGTTTAGGGACTTATTTTCCCAAAGACCAAGCGGAAATTTTGCCCAACAAATTGAACCTCAGGCCCCAAGATTTTGAATAGCAGCCATCTCTCATCCCTTCTTTAAACAGGGTATTTTAATGCTCTGCAGAATTACAGTACAAGGCACGCTGCCTTCCATCTCCTTAATCCTCTGTAAATTTACTTCTAACAGCTACTGCCAAAATACAGTATGGCACTCGCACAGCACATGCTTCTTCAGTGGTGAGCACAAAGCAGCTTCTGTTCAGAGGGAATATGTTGCAAGCCCATGAGTGACACCCTGTGAGTACTGAAGATTATGAAACATATTCTGAAACTGAGCAAGCCATAAACACTTCATTTTTCAGAAATAGTCACATTACTTCTGTCATTCTGCTTGGCAAATGCACGTACGCAGACCTTGGTGCATCCACGTAGCACACGTTGAACAAGCACCAAGTGCTAAACCAGCGGTGTGCCAGCAGCGCTGCAGAGTTCAGAGGAAATATTTCAAGTATGCACTTCAACACTCTTCTCAGTTTTTATAAAAATCCATGATCTTTATGTGTTTATTTTTACTTCACTAGCCTCTCTCTTGGACTAAACTGACCTCAAACTATAGCATGGAGCTATCGTCATTGATCTCCTCGTGAATGCTCTCTAAATGATCAGGAATCAGATCATGGCTTAGGACAATTCGTAACTCCAAGTGGGAAATATTTGCTGGAAGGGCAAGTGTCTTGTGTCTGTCTATGGCCAGATGCTCCTGTGAAATCAATAAGTCTAGAGATCAGCTGAGGGCTGGACCAAATCCTTAACAGCACCAAAAAAGCGCTCCTGTTTGATATCCAGGCCACCTGATTGTTGAAGTCGCAAAGGAAAGAGGACCACCTCATGCAAGGTAGCTATGTGGTCCTCATGTACTTGGAGCATATTTTTTAGCATAGTACACACTTTAGCATATCGAGTCTCACAATCTTCCTTCCTAAGGAAGGAAGAATATTTTTTCCCTTTTTTAACTGAAGTGTAAGTGTTAAGTGACATGTCTCATTTCCCACCAAAAGTCTGGCTGAGCAAGGAATTAGTCATTTACTTTCCAAATATCTAGCTGGTAGCACTGTCTAGTGACCAAACCATCTTTGCCCACAGTCAGGCAAGTACTGATTCAGATCAGTGGGAACGTGCTCTCCAGCAATCAGAGCAAAGGGACTCTGCCTGTGAGATGGCAACTAAAACCGTCCAGCTGATTTCCCATCAACTATTAGAAGATTACGAAATAGCTGAAATTCAGCCAGCAAGTTAAAAAGTGCCAGGGTCTGTATTTCACTGACATTTGCAGAGCCAACCCTTCTGTTGGCTCTGTTATCCCGCTAGAGACATTGACATGAAAATAGTAGGTTTGTGCTTCGGTAGCTTTGGCGTCTCCCGCCGTCTACCCCAGAGACCCAGTTTCCTATACCGGCAGGGAGCAGGCACTGGTAGGTCTGCAGCCTTCCTGTTGTCTTCTTCCAGGGTAATATATGCCACATAGCTGAAGGGCAGACTCCAGCTTTATAGAGTGATAAATGCAAACATCTAACTTACCTAAGCTCTTTCATGCTATTTGATAAAACAGCAATTTATGTCTTTCCTGCTTGTAGCTAAAAATAACAGGAAAAAAGTGTACAGTGTTGTTAGTCCTGGGTGGTGCGCTAATTAGTTCTTTGCTAATTCTGCTTTATTGCTGGCAATGATTATTGTCGAGTAATTACAGGGTTCCTATGAATCTGGCTTCCATTTGCTCTGTGGTGTAACAAGGATAAGGAAATAGAAGTGTCAGTACTACGGATACCCAGTGTTATTTCTGTCATAGCAGAATTTTGTATTATAGGGAACAGTTATTTTGTACAATGGTTTTAATAGCTGGAAACAGACCTAGGTGAGCTACAGAATGGAAAACCTGCATTTTCACTACATTAAAAGTCTGTTCTCTACTTGAAGGAGCACATAAAACCCCTACGGCCTTCTATGAAAAAATGTATGGAAAGGAAACTAGGGACTTCAGCCAAAATGCTAAAAATAATAACTATACCAACATAGCCAAGTTGTCTGTTCCTTCCTCCCTCCAGTATGAACGAATAAATGTTTATATACAGCTATCATGTAGGAATTGCTTTAGCGTGAGTTCTGTATGTTGCTCTGTAGCTGTATGTACTGCAGCTTTCATTGCAAAGGGAACAAAAGAAAACGATGATTTGTGTGAAGAAAAGTCCTGGATGTATTTTAGATTAGATATCCAAAACATTTCAGTTCATTGGTAAAACTGTTTGCTCTGTAATCTTTCCCCTGTGTTTTCAAAGTGCGTTTAGGTGTAGGTGCCAAAGTGTGTAGAATATCCACGTGCTGCAATCCTAATGGCTCATGTCTGCAGCCACCTGGTAGTAGAAGGCAGGATCGGGTGCATCAGAATCAAAGATGCTTGGGAAGGCAAATGAGAGTTAAACACTTCAAACGTCTTCGAAGATCTGCACCCTACCACTTAGGAAATTTAAATATCCTTAAAATTCTTGCCTTTGAGTTCAGCGCTTTGATATGGAAAGTTATCTGTATCTAGTCAGTAAAATTAAACAAGATTTCCATCATGTGATGGGTGATGGAAACTGTCTGAACAGCTGTCTGAACAGTAGCTCCACTGCTACTGTAAAAAAGAACCTTTAATTCGACTTTCCCACATTTAGTACTGTTTTTGTGTTGGAGAGAAGTGTTTGGAAGGCACTTTCAAAAAATGGGTGCCTTTGTGAAGACAGAGTGAGGAAAGATTTTATTTTTTTATAGTGAGCAAGTAATTCTTTCCTTTCCTCTCTTGATTTTTCTCATGACTCTATAAAGATCAGCATACAGCCATGTAATTAGTGGCTCTGGATTAGATCACACTGGAACACACACTAGTGTGACTCCACTGTTTTTACAGCACTGCACAGTCAAAGCAAAGGGTAAAATTTAGTTCACAATAACATCTCTACATAAGCATGTGCTATTTCTTCTATCACTGAAATAATTTTAAAAAATAGAAGAACCGTCAAACAACGGAGGTCGTCTGGTCCAACGCCTGCTCATGGCAGAGCCAATTTATGGCATCACACCTGGCACTGACATAGGATCACTCTAACTCCAAAAAGGAAGATGGACCAAGTTGAGAATATCCAGACGAAGAAAATAATATCTGTGCTTAGTATTAATTTACTGATTTTTCATTTCTTCATACAGTCTTAAGAAGACATCCTGGCAGCTCTCATTAGTAATATCCTTGTAGTAAATAGCAGCTGGAGAAAAGTGTTAAACAGATATGGGTCTTTGATGTTTAATCCTCTCAGAAATAATAATAATAAAAAAGTAGATATCCATGAATTATGTTAACCTTCATTTTATAAATGATTTTTCACTACAGTCTTGAGGCATGATGAAATGTTAATAATGTTGATATACTTCAATGATAATAATTATGATATGGTTGTGAATCAGAAAAAGTCATCTGGGTGTGTAGGAACAGCTCTTGCCTGTGCTTCCAGGATAATATCAGCCCTCCTGTTCCTGGATTGTGTGTAGACGACAACTTCTTCCAAACTCTGTGAACAACTGACATTCTGCTGTTTGGGGTTTAGTTTTTTCAGAAGAAATACACAGGACATCTTTCCCAATAGGCCCTTTCGTGGAAAGAGCTAATAAGGAAGCAGTGGGATCTAAAGGCAGATCTGCGTGTAGAGTTAATCAGCTGCTAACGGCAGATAGTGCTGGTAACCCCAGGTGGGAGCTCAGCAGGTTGCATTACATTCACTGTGCACAAGCCACGGGTTCAGACCTCTGTCTCGAGTAGTTGAGCTCTTCTGTGTGTGCTGTATCTTACAATGTTTCTTGCACTACAAATTACTCATCACACACAGAACTCCAAAAGAAAGTGTTTTAATCTTAATTTATGACAAACAAGAGCTGAGAAGTCTTTTTTATTAATACATCAAAGTATTATCTCCAAGAGGAGTTAGTTTCATATTAATGTTCAGTGTTTAATATACATTCACAGCATGAAGACCACCTCGGATGGGTAGAGATTCTCTGATGTGTATCTGATTGCCCACAATGTAATTTGAACATCTACTGCACATGAAGGGTATAATCAAAGAATAATTAATACGTTGATAAGGAATTATGTTTTGTTCTACTTATCTGCATAATTCAGAGAGAGTTTATGATGAAAACTATCTTTTGGAGCATTGTTTACATTTTCACTCAAATTATAACATGAAGCATTCTTCTGCATTCCATAGTGCCTTTCATCTGACGAGCTCCAATTACTGTCTGACCAATTAACTTCAGTACCGCACATATGCAAACCACGTTGGGTATTGTGGAAAAACTAAGCGAGGCGTTGAAGTTTGAAACTTGACCTCCGGTTTAAGACAGTGAGCTTGAAAACCCTGACTTCCAGAGACGTTAAATCTCTGTCTTTAATTGGAGGTACGAGTACACATGAGAGCTGAAACTAATGCTGAGACCAGCACTACATCCTCTTGGGACCCCTCTGAATGTCAGGCCACTCCAGAGACCTTGTGCATCTTGTACGCTGCTTGAATTCAAGCTGTCTGCAAAGCTCCCCTAGCCTTGCAAGAGATGACATTTTTCAAAACCTTGCAAGGACGGAGGGTAGCTGCAAGCTGCATGTAGTGGGGTCCATCTGCTGCATCCAAATTCAAACCAGATCTCAAGGGCAGAGTACCAGACAAAATACCTTGTGCAATTTATGTGCAGTGAAGAAACATGCCTTGTGCACAGATCGAAGAATTTACTGCTCCTGTAATTAAAGTATTAGCAATCTAATCAAAGAGTTAGTCCAGGTACAAAGATAATAACACTTATAATTCTAAGTATAAAGTTATGGCAAGTTTCCAGTAGTGGTACAGTTGGAATTGATACATATATACTTCCTATTAGCTACACCTCTCACTGGTGTTATGCTTACCCTTCCTGTGACTTTCTGGGCCCTAAAATCAATGGTTCTAGTCTTCCTCAAGAGGAAAAGGGGTGTAGAGGAGCTTACAGCAAGTCTTCATCTGAAATTCTCCACTAGGAGAAGTATGATATTGCTGGTGGAGATTTTCTCCTTCTCACTGTTGGGTCAGTTTAGGGTTATTTTTACACATTTCCTGAAACAGTCACAGAATCACAGAATGGTTGAAGCACGTCTGGAGGTCATCTTGTCCAAGCTCCCTGCTCAAGCAAGACAACCTACAGCCAGCTGCCTAGGACCATGTCCAGATGGCTTTTGAGTATGTCCAAGGACAAAGCCTCCACCACCTCCCTGAGCAACACGTACCAGTGCTCGGTCACCCTCACAGTAAAAAAGTGTTTCCTGATGTTCAGCCAGAGCCTCCTGTGTTTCAGTGTATGCTCATTGCCTGTCACTGGGCACCACTGAGAAGATGCTGGCTCTGCCCTCATTGCACCCTCCTTTCAGATATTTATACACATAGATGAGATTCCCACGAGACTTCTCTTCCCAGGCTGAACAGTCCCAGCTCTCTCAGCCTCTCCTCATCTGTCAAATGCTCCAATCCCTTAATCATCTTTGTAGCCCTGCGCTGGACTCACTCCAGTAAATCTGTGTCTTCCTTTTACTGGGGGGCCCAGAACAGGACCCCGCACACCAGATGTGGCCACACCAGTGCTGAGAAGAGGGGAAGGATTACTTCCCTTGACCTACTGGCAACACTCCTTCTAAAGCAACCCAGGATGCTGCCTGCCTTCTTTGCCGGAAGGGCACATTGCTGGCTCATGTTCAAGTTGGTGTCCACCAGACCCCCAGGTCCCTTTCTGCAAAGCTGCTTTGCAGCCTGTGGGCTACTCACTTGGTCTTTCAGTCTTCAGAAATAGTGATCCAAAAGAAGATACATAACATGATTATGTAACATGAATATACAACATTGAATGGTTCATGTAGGTGCAATGTTTCAATGACTACTTATTATTAATATCTATTAGTTATGGAAGTATTAATGGTACATTGTAGAAATGGCTTTATAGCAAATCTGGGTGGCAAGTGAGCACACACTTGAAGGTTTTCTAAACATCATCTGGATTCAACATTTCCTTTCTAAATAGGAGCTCAGAAGCTATTTTCATCTTTAGGCCACTCTTTGGTCCGTGCTTCATAGAAGCATGGATGCTGCCCAGATCTCTTAACTTGGAAACCCGAAAGCAGAAACTCATAAAATGAGTCTGTTTTCAAAATTTGTCCCATAGTGACTCTATGAGTCACCAGAAGTTTTGGAATAGATCCCAAGGGATGGGATTGTCATCCCTTCTCTACCTAGTTGATAATGTTCCTTCCACATTAAAAATACAATATATTTTGTATTATAGCCCTTAAAGACTCACATTTTCCGTACCTTTATCCAAACACATTTTTCAGTGGACATACGGTGCTCATGTATCACAGTCCTGTTAATTCTCCAGTCAGCGGTGCTCAGCTTTTGAATGGCAGGCCAAATAGGTGGGAAGGGCAGCATGGTACTGGGGAATGGGTGGGTGGTACTCTGTCCTCCGAGTCTGTGCTGAGCCAAGACTCATGGGGGCTGTCAGAAGGCAAGAAAAGGAATATAAATCCTAATGGGGAAGAGGGAGGATGTGAAGGGAACCGAGCTCTTAATCACTTCTGCCCATTAGCAATACCAGAGTATTTTTCCTAAGACTAAACGGAGGCGAGCCTGGTGTCCTTGTCAGCTCCCTATATATATATATTATTTGAATTTTATCTATCTCATAAATCCCGTTAGTAGTTTCAGCTGGATAAAGTATTCTCCTTGTTTCTTGTCATAAACTGCTGCAGCGTTCTTTTATGCAGCTGCCACATTTCATCCTAATGCAGCTGCATTTCACCCAGGAATGAAGTGATCCCTATATATAACTTTCGCATCAGTTTTTATAACCATTTAAAGTGCCTCAAGATGAGATGTGGGATGCAAGCTATTGTTTTATTAGTGTCATCACAAAGTGCTGCATTGTACAAATCAATTGCAAGCTAAGAAGAAAAGTGGTTTTGAAGTGATATTTGAAGATAGGGAGAGATTTTGGGGGGTTAGGAGGGATTTAAAATCCTGGTTGAGGATTTAAAATCCTGGTTTAGGAATTTAAAAGGAAGATGGCAAAAAAAGGAAACAAACTAGCATCAGGTAAGGTTGTATTAACTGAGTGGACATGTGGGACAGCGGACAGCAAAAATGTCAGAGAAATGAATGGCAGAGAGTTAGTTTTAAGTGACTTTGGAGTGGAAGATCAGAAAGATGAGGAGAAAGGGCAACCAGCAGTAAATAGAAGTTATCATGATGATAAGCAGCAACCAGATACCTGGAGAGGACACTCAAAGGAGGACCTGAATCTCTTGGTTTTATCATATAGCTGAGCCGTACAACATGGATGTGACTTTTCAGCATCAGTTGGCACTGATAAAAGTCTTTGCAGTGGTATTAATGTTATGTCTGAGACTTTCAAATGTTAAGACAACTACTTGGTGTCCAAATCTCATTGCATTCTCATATTGAGGTACCTGATTGTGCTGAACACCCTGTACCTCAGCAGAGGGAGTTAATTAGAGTCTACATAATGGGAGAATTCCCTGGGGAACTGATTTCATGCTGAAGACTCTTGGGGACAGTGATGGCTGCCTGGAGGGGTGGCTAACTACTCTGAATTGGGAGTCCCTCAGGTTATTTCTTGCTCCTGAGGTCTTTATGTGTCCTTGCGTCCCTGCTGGCTTGTTCTGCTGGCTGCTTCAATGGTCCCTGCAAGTCAGCTCTTAGCTTAAAGAGCTTGTGCGGTGTAGCACGTTGTACGGAGGTCTCTCCTACACTGCCAACTGTTAGTGTTTTCCTTGTTGATGAGATGCTATTTGCATAGCTGCCTTCGTGTTATTAGCATGAGTGAAACCATTGTGTTATGTACCTAGCTCTGATGAAATCTAGATGTAAAAAATATTAATACAGGCACAGTGTTCCCAGACCTGTAAAGTTTCGTGCCTGGTGAACCGGCTATAAATCTCAGGCCTACCAGTTTTACTAGTATCCCATTAATTTAGGAAAGGAATTCAGCATAATCTTTTCACCCAAAGGGGAGTTAGGTTCCTAACTTCTTGCCAGAATAACACACCTTTCTTCTTTCTTCTTGGGAAATGCAGCCTTGCTCAAGATAAAAGGCTGACAAGAAGTCTCCCAGCTGGGCTGTGCAGAATGTGGTTATAGTAGGGAACAAACCAATTGTCATAGTGGTTGAAAGAAAGAGTTTATATAGTCCCAGACTATGTCTGAGCAATAGAAATGTCAGTAACTCAGAAGGAAAAGCTATATAAGAGTCATCTAACCAGGAAAAAATAATCTCATAACACTGTCTTTAGTTTGGTTTCATTTCTTCTGCTCTGGAGAATCCTTTTCCATATCTGTGGTGGTAGCAGTGAGTAGTCAGATAACACTCCAGCTCAGTATTGAGCCCACTCATCTCCTGATCTCAGTGTCCTTTGGCAATGAATTTTATAGATTGCTTTAAAAAAAATACTTTATCAGTTCAGATTGCCATCCTTCTTTTTCATTCCTCCCTTTTCATTAATCTCCCTGTCCTTGTGCTGCAAGGTAGAATGAATAGAAGTTCCCAATTTCCTATTTTTGTATTACCCCTGATTTTTTTACCCTTTTATTATAACCCTTCCTTATTGATCTGCTCTCCAAGGCAAACAGTCCCAATCTTTTCATCTCTCAGCTTATGAGATTTTTTTTCATGTCCATAAATAATCACGCTTCTCACTTTCAACCTTTCTAAGAAGTCAGAGCATGAATGGACAGCATCTGACTATTATTCACCAAGTGTAAAGAGTTACACATAAAGAAACTACTCATGAGCTTGAAAGGATCTTTTTCTATTGACATTTGAATTATATTCAGCCACAGTAGTTTAAAAGGTCCATATTTTATTGTATTATTACTGGTACCACAATATTCTGCAAAAGCTTAAGGTCTACTAAAATAACACTTTGACAGCTTTATTCATTCCTTGCTTGCAAAACATAATCTTGCCTCTAATAGTAATTATACAGCATGATATAAAATAATTCCAATGAAATTCCACTTTTGAAAACCTTATTATCAGGATTTATTGAAGAGTATGCACTGTAGTGTAGTAAAATAATATAAATTCATTGTATGCTTATGGTTTTTTTTATTTATGATATATTTGTACTATAAATGGTAATTTTACAGGTGCATGGTACAATTACCTTTGCATTATTATTGGAATTCTTCTGGAAAAGTCCTACAGAGTGGAAGGGAATGGGGTAAACTATTAGACCTCTACATAAAAGCATTCCCTCAAATGGAGTTCTAAGGAAATTATGCTAAAAGCCTAAATAATTTCAGAGACACCAATATCCTTTGCACAAAAATTTATACCATCCTATAACTAAAACTTTAGAATTTTCCCTTTTAAAGAATTCTGGTGGGTACAATGCAACATGAAAATGTTACAGAAAATTGTATCTGTCTTTATTAAATTGCATGGGACTTTTTCCTAAGGGAATACGAGCAGCTTTGTGTTTCTCCATGATCTACACCAACCTGCTTGGAGTAGTGAAGCAAGACCATAATCTAGTAGTTAAGGTATTAACCTGCTCCTTGCAAGCTATAGATGCGAGCTTCTGTTTTGCTGTGAATTTCCTACGTGACCTTGGAAAGTCACCTTTTCTCATCTTTACGAATATTTTCCTGTTCTTTACAATTTAGCACCTCTACCCTACTGTCGGCTAATTTCTTAGCTCCGAAGTAGCTTCGCAAATGCCATTCAATGGAAAACTGTCAGCCTTTAGTGTTACGTAGTAGCTGAGTGACAATGGCATGATGGGTTTAGGTATCTAAGAACTTCAGAAATTTGGGATTTGGTCTGTCCAGACCAGATTTCTAAGGGTATTAGTAACTGAGGAGTGACATAGCCATATTTTTATGGGCAGTTAAAGGAGTCAGGCACCTAATTCCCACCAATCTTGTCTCTAACCTCCTTACGCACTTTTGAAGTGCTTTAAATCCCCATTTGTAAAATAAGAATATGAGTTACATGGATAAATATCTTAAAGACTATGAGATGTAGGGGCAGGAGAGTAATGAGGGCCATTGAAGTACCTCAGACTGGGCTGCAAGAAGAAGCTGAAACACGCCGGACCTGTTCTTATACAGCTTCAGCCTGAACTGAGCTTTCCTACAGATCCTATCAACCCTCGTGAGTGCTCTTCTGGGAAGACATCAGGGTGGTGGCATGGCTTGTTGGTGACATGACAGGTGTACGAGGCATCAAGACCAGCGAGGCAAGGCTGAAGCTCTCCCACATAGTTTGTACAGCTACCTTGAGCATGCCTCAGGTTTAAGACACAATCAATGTTTCCTCCACAGCAGTATTCTCTGGTTCACCTTTCACACAGGTCCACAGTGGCTCCCGAGAGTAAAAGGTGTCATTAAACCCAGGGTTGAGCCGAGCCTCCAAACTGACCCTAAAATGCCAGGTAGATGTTGATCTGGAAGATGCAGTACAAACTCTGTCATCCCAACAGTTTTCCTCCTCTTGAAGGAGAGAGTAAGGCAAGGACCAAAAGTTAATGTAAAGCGTAGCACCAGACTAACCACCTGCAAACCCTGTGAGCTATAACTAAGCTGTTACTCTACTGCCAAACAATGCTTGCAAGAGTGAGACCTCTTCTACCTAACAGACCAGCTTGTGATGGCCACTGGAGCTCACTGACGCTGCTGCACAGTAAAATACACTCCTTTCCAAGGACTTGATTAATCCTTTTCTCTAACATTCCCAGATATTTTATCTTAAGTCTAGTAAATTAGATTTAAGTGATGAGCAATATAGGGGGGATAAAAAACTGAGCATAAACATTGATTTGTTACAGACAGATGAATAATAAAGGTTATCACATAAAGTTGACATAAACACAATAGATGGGGTAATTATGTACCTTATTTATTCTAGTTGCTATTTCTTTCACTGCATTGTGCAAAGGGATATCTGAATCTTAAATAAAAAACATAGTTTTAAGAAAGGGGAGAACACCAAAACAGAAGATAGAAGAGACAGAGGGAGAATGGCAGAAACAAGACGAAATGCTGATATCTATACAGGAAAAGGGAAAGGACTGTAGTATCTAGGTCTTAGCACTGATATTCGTGGACAGTGATAAGGTCCCAAGCTAGAAAATTCATTTACTTACATGATTTTGTCTTGACAGAGCGATTTTCTCCAATGAACTTTTTAGACAGTTCTCTTTCTTGTGAGGAAGGACTCTCCGGTGGTTTGGTTTTCCTGGGCTCATTAAAATGCAGCTAATGTGGACTAAACAGGACCCTTAGAGGATCTGGGTCAGTTTGCTAATCCAACAGCAGACCATTACCGGTTTGGGGAGGATTAGTTTTCTGCCATCTTAGAGGGTTGAGCTAGATCTCTGAACGGTGAGCTGGGAAGCCATTGACAGCTTCAGTGAGGTCTTTTTGGTGCTGTATTCTCCTTTCTCAAAGAAGTCTTCACTGATGTTTAACTAGCAAGTAAAAAAAGGCAAATATTAGAGTATGTGCACAGAAAGAGAAGGTTAAACTGAGCATCTCAAATTCTGTTTTAAGCATTACAATATCCAATAATGAAAGAATCTGTATTGCATTCTGAACTATAACTTGGATTACCTGCCCAGAGCGAGATAATAGAAATCACCTTTGGTGTCTGCTGAGGAGTAAATCCTTGGTTGGGCCTTTTCACCTAAACCGCAGGAGCGGCCAAGAGGGGAATGGCTGGAACGGGTGCCTTTAGCCACTAGAAACACACTGATATGAGCAAAATCGTATTATTGGCCAGGCCAGCACCACATCGCACTTTTCCCCTTCCGCTATCTTCTGAACAAGAGCAAAAAGGAAAGAGAGAGAGAAGGGAGGGAACTGGGCACTGGTACGTGTCCAAGACCCAGTATCCTGGAAGCTGACTTAGCAAATCTTACTGGAGGGGGAATCTGTTTGTTTGAGATGATCATTTCGAAAATGAGAATACTCCCAATAGATTCCTTCGTGGAGGAGATAGAGTCAAAGATTTGAAAGCAGAAGTTATTCTATCGATCATTTTTGACTGGTTGCAGGGTGTTACAAACAGTCTCATACAAAAGAAAAAAAAAAACACCAAACAATGGGTGAGATTTACTTCCTTGGTAATTCCCTGCAATTATTTACCCATTGCAACCTGAGAGTTTTTAGATCTCACTTGGGCTGCCGGAAGATTCCTCAGCAAGCTCCTCTGAGCAGCCAACTGCAAAAAACATTGAAATATGATAAGCATATAAGAGCATTAAATGGTAGCATTCTCTATCACCCACAGCCTCCGTTAGTTGTGCTTCCAGGCCAGATGAAGCTAGAATGTACGTACAGCTGTTCTGAGTTGTAAAATACATTTTGAAATGGGATTGATTCATCTGTGTTTCATGAGATTGAATTAAGCAAAAGAAAAAAGTATAAAGACTTGTCTTTTTTCCAAACACTTAATAAAAATATTCAGTCTCACTGGAACATAATAGAGATGTGCTTTCAGCACACAGATGTGCAGTAGTGAGAGCCACGTTTTATGTAAGCTGCTCATTCTTTTGTGCAGTGTTAAGAACTGAATGTACTTTCATACTCCTTTTTTTGGCCTTGACATGAAGTAATGTCAAAGCAAACGAAGACCTGGTGGTAAATCCTTTTCAGTGCTGCTAATGATTGTGGCCATTGCGGAGCTGTTACCGGCTGTCTAATCATCTTTGGGAAATCGGGCTTTTGATAAGTAGACCTTGTATTCTGAATTTTGATTTCTGCAACAAAATTTGCTGGCGTGACTCGGTATTAAGAGGATCAGAAAGGTGTGTGGGTCACATACTGCAGAGTATATTCAAAGCAGCTTTTATGGTGAGCTTCAGTGGGTAAAGTCATTAAGGGTATAATGAGTGATTTGAACAGAATTACATGGGGAAAAATTCACGCCAGCATCTCCTATCTATAGAATGCATTTTAGTAGAAAACAGATTTACAACTGGAATTTTTTTTGCATGCAAGGCAGAACATGCAGAAGAGCAACTGAGCCTGATTTTCTTTTTCCAGTTCCATTGCTTGTTTTATATTTAGGAGTTTGTATTATGGCTGCCTGGATTTTACAGCCACAAATGTGCCAAAACCCTTGACTGGTTCATTCAGGTTGAATTATAAGCAACATAAAATGTCTACTTTCTTCAACACCTGCACACTCCATTCTTTCGTGTTTTGCAAATGTAAGAGGTGCAGATACATGGTTTTTTGACTTTGATCTTGTAAACCAAAACCATTTAAGTGGATCCTGATCTAGATCTGGGCAGCAAGGAGATGTTGCCCGGGTTTCCTCAGCAACCCACATTTATCTGGGCAAGCTGCTATTTTCAGTTGTTCCTCCAGTCGCTCTGGGAGCAGCTGCCCATGCAGGCAGCACGGGTGCCGGGCAGAGCCGGACCTGGAACACTGCTTGCCATAAAAGGAGCCCATGGAGCTTGGTAAAAATTGAGGTACCCTACTGTCAACACGCATCGGTCATCTCAGAGGTTGGGTGCATAACCGTGTGTGTGACTGCTGGAGTGCACAAAGACTGTTTCACTGGAGACACTTCAAAAATCCTCTGGTTTTGTGTAGCTGACATTTATTTACTGCTGCTTTAGTAATTGCATGGGGTGGATCTGCCTCTCCTGTGCAAAAAGCTTTAGGTCTTATGTACTCCCCCTCTTGAACATTATTTTCTTCCATTCCCTCATGCTCACGTATTCCTCCCGTCACCCCCAAAATAAGGAGGGACTATTCTCTTGTCCAGCTGATGATTCCCCCACCTCTTCCATAGAGGTGGGGTACGTCTTACCCAGTGAAAGCTGTTTGAAAGGGGAAACCTGGTCTAGCATCAGCTGTGTCCATACTTCTAAATAGTGGAGAGGCAGGAACAAGATGACACAGACTGATTCCTCGCCTCACTGCTTAGTACTAGCCTCCTCAAGAAACAATTTGTCTTGACAGATAACTGAAACAGTCCAAAACAGGCCTGGAAGTGGATTAAAATTAAAGAGTGAGCAGTCTGGGGTCCAGTGCTTGAAGCTACTGCCTGTATCTGTTTTATTTAGCTGCACAGACATACCTGTAGCTATTTATCCTCCCTCTGTTAGCAGCCACAAGAGAAAAGCATTGTCAGTAGTTGATTTATCCCACCTATTTAGGCACTACTTTAAGGTGAAATGAATCACCCTTCGGAAGTAACTATCTCTCTATTGACTATGGAGGGAGTCTGCATAATGGAGTTCAGATGGCTAAAGGTAGGAAGGCGCATCCTACCTGTGCAGTTGTCCCTTCCATAACATGAGACCTGCACGGGGGTTTTCCTGGGAGAGCTTTCGGTGGCTTTCACATGGGATTTTTCTCTGCAAGAAGTGTCAGAGCGGGAGAAAACACAGTGCATGCTCCCTGTCACCCCATTTCCACCCTGCTTCATCTTCACCTCTCCACAACAACGTACCCTTGGGGGAGGATAGGACACAGGACCACACACCTGGCTGAGCAACTTCTCCTGCTGCACGGAGATGCTTAACACTTCATCCCGGTCACCAAGCGGCTATGCAAACCCCAGAGTCCTGTGGAGGCAGGGGGATTTTTTTGAGGGACTATTTCATTTGCTGATGCTATTAAAATATACTTCAGAGTGATGACAGTACTTTTAAGCAACAAAAAGCTACTACCAAGTATCTTTGCTATTTCCTTGGAATTAAAAGTACTTCTAATGAAAAATAACAAACTGTGAACTTTTCTTTTTTCTTTCTGCTCAGAAATCGAAGCAAAGGAAGCGTGTGACTGGTTACGTGCAGCTGGATTTCCCCAATATGCTCAGTTCTATGAGGGTAAGTAAGTTTTTCTCCTCTTTGTGCGGTACTGAAAGTGCACTGGGCCCTTGCCAGGAGAGCTTGCAGTCGGCCAACTCTACATTTGACTGAGTTATGGCCATGGCTGGCTGCTTCACAAAGCCTCAGCTGCTGGAGTCATACAAGTGCCTAAAGAAAAGTAAGATTCTTGCCCTCATAGCCATGGGAAGAAAAAAAAAAGAGGCACATAGTTGGTATAAACCTCAAAGGTTAACAAAAACAAGGGCAAAAAATCCAAATACACAGGTCTCTTTTTTTTTTTTAAACTTCCGGAACTGTCTAAAATAAGATTGAAAACACTGAAAGTTACTGACAATTTCAATCTTACTGAAAATAAGATGGAAAAACTCTGCAAAGTTACCAAAAGTGAATAATCTGAGCTGCGTTTTACATTTGCAAAGCAAGAAAAGTCAATGTTTTGGTGCTAACTCAAAGCAAATGGCCATGTCCCTTTCCTAGCTGTAAAGCTCGTGCCCAGGGAAGCGGCGTCCCCGAGGGCAGGGCGAGTGGTTGCACGGCTGCTGCGTTCAGGAGCAGTTTGGGGACTGGGACTGGGTTTTTCCTGCTCTCCCTAGCTCAATGCTGAGAGGGAAACTGCAGTTGATCCTCGTTTTTCCCAAACTGCATATTCTTCCCTGCCAGAGACACAGAGCCAGCTCAGGCCCGCTCGGGTTTGTTAGCCGAAGTGCAGCTCCGCCAAACGCCGCTGGACACCTTCCAGGGTCAGCTTGGGTCTGGAGGCAGCACGGCTCCACGCATGGAGAGAAGGCCAAGAAACCTCACGGGGCAGTCAGCTCTGCTGAGAGCCGGCTCAGACACCATCCATCCCCGTGCATGAGATGGACGAGGACACCTCTGCGGCTTCTGATGGCCAGCTGAGGTCCCTCAAGGCTCAGGTGCTGGCTCCTGGTAGGCTGCTCAGGTGCCTGGGTACCAGGAGCTTCAGGAGCCAGGCGGGCTCTGTTAAACCCAGCAAGGAACTAAGACTAATAAGCCTGCCAGACCAAAGCTGACATAGATGTGTGTCTACCACAGTCCCTGGGTGCCCAGTAGTACTTTTGTGTCTGCCTTGTAATCAGAGTATCTCAGATCCCCCCAGCCCCAGGGAAAGGAGAGCCTGCTGCCTGCTGAACTCAAAGGGATGTTCCCTCCAAAAAGCAACCTGTGCTGGGCTCGCACAGTTCCCATACAGTCAATACGCGCACTAGGCAGTCTGCATCTCTGAAAACAAGGTCCTTTTTATAGGCATCTGTTATGTCAGTGTTAAGCACTAGTGTCTGAAAATGCTGGCTGCAGTTCCTGTATCCCAGCGTCCTGCTGCGGTACCTAAGCATGGCAGAGCAGTCTGGAGAGCAGCCACAGCGCTGGAACCCGTCCCACCGTTACGGAGACCGCTAATGTGTTGCAGCCATGTCACTTTTCATTACAAATGTCAGCTTCCAGCACACTAGTCTGGCTTTTTAACTAATATTGAGGGTTATAATTCAGCTCTTTTTTTTTTTGTCTCTGTTACTCGAGTAACCCTTTGTCTGAAATCATTGTTATTGGGACCTGTATTAAAAGCAAAAAGCGCAGAACATTTCTGTTTCATGGGAAAAGTCTGTCTAGCAAATAACTCCTTAAGTCACTGTGATGGGAATGGAGAACCTTGTTGCTCATGTGGATAAAGAAAGCGTGTTAGTAATTCCCTGATCTCATTCGTTTGTGCTAGGCGCTAGAAAGAACAGCTAGCAATTGAGTATCTTATTAAAGTCAAAATGAAATAATCTTGCTCTCTCTTCGGTGCACAGGATGTTCAACTATACCTTTAACAGAAAAAAAATAATAAAGTGACTGAAAGGGTCACAGGTACAGCTGGAAGGGAACCAGAGCTGAGTGAAATCAGTCATACTAGATTTCAGTGAGCAAGCACATGCAAAGCATTTTAGATGTAGACAATGTATTTTCATTTGAATAGCAAGCAGTCATCGTAATATTGTGTCTCCTTTTATAGACTCCCAGTTTCCCATTGACATTGCTGCAGTAAAGAAAGATCATGATTTTCTTGACAAGGACCTTGTAGAACCTCTTTGCAGGTAAATAACACCTAGTTTCTTTTCTGATAATTTAAAAACATGAACTGATTTGTTATTGTTAGCATAGCAGCAAAAGCAGCAGCAGAGATGTTTGCTTGTCCACGTGAATTAAGCAATGATATCTATAATGCTACCATTCTGAATTCATTTCTCTTACAGAAAATCCTGGAGTAGGACCCCCACTACACTCATAGAAAACATCACATGATTTGAGAAGACCCAAATCCAATGGATTTGAAATACTTGCCTTTTAAGAAAGAATTAGCAGTAGTACAAGCAAACCCTGAATAAACGAGAGTCACATTTGAGTTGCATGTGAATAACTCTTATGTCCAAGTGCAGCAGAAAAGATGAAACTTCATTGCACAGAATTCAGCAAATACTTTCTCTGGCAGCAGACGTGATTTTCATGCTGCTGTGATTCCCTTGGTACTCTCCTTTTGGCACCAGTAACAGGGGTGGGACCAGAACCCACAGTACTCCAGCTGCTACAACTAGTCACTGGTTTGCCCCTCCCAGAGGGCTTGCGTTTGCTGTTTATCTAGCTTTTTATACTCTGCCTGTGATGAATATACTGCATTGCATTGCTCAAGCACTGTCCCCCAGGACTCAAGAAGCAGCAATTCTGTGGTAGTTTTGCAAAACCACATTGCAGAGGCATTGTTCCCCTCTTCTTTCTCCTGTGCTCAGCTCAAGCTGGGTTCTGCTCCTCTCTTCTTCAGCAAGGACAAAGGAGCATCTGGCCCCTAACCAAGCAGGCTTTATTACATGTTATGGAAACTTTCACAACACCAGCATCAAGATAATTGGACAAAACTCTATTTCCCCTTCTGCAACTGTGGCTAAAGTCATCAGAGTGTATGCTGTTCCACTGCACATCGTACCGTGCATTGCAGGGATTAATGAGTCTGTGATGGAGGACTGCAGAGAGGGTGTCTGAGAATCACAGAAAATAGGGCTGGAAGAGAGTTCATCTAGTCCATCGCTCCATCCCTGGCTATGCCCTCCTTCCTGGAGGATCCAGGTAATTCCTGGGCGTAGCTGTCAGAATGCTTTCCCAAAACTCCTCTGCTGCAAGTGAGACCTATTGCTTCTCGTTTTGTCTATTATGGTTATGGGGAACAGAATATTGTCTTTCTCTGTGTAGTAGCCTTTGTGTATGAAGGCAAATCAGTAGGAAAGACTTGGATCCTTCAGTGATTGCTCTCAAGGATGCCGCGGAGCAGAATAACTGCAGACTTGATCCACTGCTGTTCTGTACAGCTTGGTGGGAGGGATTGCTATGCCCACACCTAAGAAACCTTCTTCCCACATATACATGCATCCCCCTGCTTCAGTCTGGTATGGTGGAAGACGTACTTTGCTGTAGTTTGGGAACCGGGAAGTGGTGGGAGGTTGAGATCTCTTCCCCTCTGCCCTTTCCCACAATGTTGAAAAACCATCCAAAAGTGCAAGTATGATGTCTGTTCCTGTCCCTTTCTCCTGAGAGCAAACAGTGAGGTGCAGTCATTGCATAGCTCTGTGACGCTCCCCAGTCTTTCTTCCCTGAAGTAATTAGCAATGGTAGTACTTCAGTTATGGTCACCAGGCATCCAACACCTGCCCAGCTAAATGGGAACAGCTCACCACTTGCTCCTCCAGCCTCTCTGTAGACTCACAGGTACACCTACAACAGTTACACTAGGTTGATATATTTATGAGGATTTCTTTGTGAGCTGAACACCTAAAGACTGGGGATTTTTTCTCTTTTTTTAAAAAGATGAGGTTTTGGAAAATAAACTAGCAGCTGGAGAGATGCACTTATGTGACAGAATGCTTTATATTGGCCTAAATCAAGTGATACTGCTGAGATTTGTAGTACATAAGCACAGACACAGATCTTTCCCAACTATTTTATTCAAAGACAAAGGGTTTTATGACTGTCTAGTAACTTTTTCTGTAATGATTTTATTCAGAAGACACCAACTGTTGACTTTAATTTTTCTTGCGAGTTTTTAAACAGTTTAGATCTAAAAAAGGAGTAACACTTCATATATTAGCCAGGTAGAAATACAGGTATTATGTACAGGTTATATTTTCAGATTGCAGACATTTAATTTGCTGTAACTTAGCAGCTCCAAACCTGTAGCTGAGCGACCTGTAAAAAGTGATTGTGCCAAGTGTTAAGATTTGAGTTCATCAGAAACAGTAAACAGTGCCAGCCACTGCCCCCACTACAAGCTTTGTTACTGTATTAGCTATCAAACCAACATCTTCCAATTTTTCCAGTGCACTGGAAATCCTCACAGCTCGGCTGACCACCGTGGCTGGTTTTCTACCCTTGCTTTGCTCTGTGGTGGCATTACTACAAGGTGCATGCCAGTATATCACATGAGAGCCGCAGGCTGTGATGCACTTTTATGAAATAGAAAGTTAAAAAAAAGGTTGGTTATTATTTCTGTATGCACCGATTCCTAGGTCAGGAGCCAAACTTCCATTCTTCAAACACCCAAAACTGCCCTCGAAGCTATACATGACCAAGCCTTCACAGTGACTAATAGTGCATTCAGCCCATCATACCGAACAAAACGGGGTTCTCATTTTTATTTGGAGGATAATTTTAAAGTTGGAATGCCAGAGTGGATAATCAGTTTGAGCAGAGTTTTAGCTCTGAATGGTAATGGTTCTAGCATAAACACTGAATTTCTCTGCTCTTGTGGGTTGAAATCAGACTCTTAACCTCATTTTATAATCTGTTTTCTTACGGCATTGCAGTATACAAGAGAACATGAGGTACAAATGCAGAGGAACCTTTTAAGGCAGCTGGTAGTATTTTAGTCAGAAAACCTAAGACTCCCTGTTGTAAAAGATTGCAGTGACCTTTTTGAGATATTCTAACACTCCTGCTGTTTACAATATCATTTGAAAATTTGGCAGAGTAAAGACCAAATGTGAGGCCTTTGGGTTAGAGGCGTATCTATCAAGAGATTCCACTCGGATTTTATTGAGTAACGAACAATAGAAAATTGCCATGCAATCTGCAGGCGGACGCTGTCAGCCTGCCAAAATAATAATTGGGCATGAAAATTTTATAGCTGGATCTCTGTGTCATTTCCAAAATAGCAGCAACCAACTCTGCTCTGGGAACTTTTGTGGCTGCTATGATAAGAGGTTGAGAAGGCAAAGCCAAGCCATGTTGTACTTTTTGTATTCATGTAAATACAGTGACTAAGAATAAAAAGAACAAGTATGTAAGTCTGATACATAGGCCCCTAAGCAAGGCTCTTAAAATTTGAACTGTGCCAAGCAGCCAGCAGCCTCTTTTTCCATAGCTAGTGTCTCCTAGATAGCTTGTAAATAATCCAAAGATCACTGTACATGGGACATCCTACCATTAGAGTTTTGAAGTGGCGACTGTATAGTCAGTACTGTCTGCTGAGTTATATTGCTCTAGGTGCTGTTAGGAGATAAGCCCTGCTCTGAAGTCAGTAGAATGGCTCCCATTGACCTCAAGGAGTTGACTCACCTCATGTGGGCATGTAGCCTGTAAGGTAACTCACTCAGTTGCAGCCATGATAAAAAGTGAGGACTGGAAAACAGTATATTCTCTTCAAGCACAAAACTGGTGGAGCGGGGACGTGCCAGTGCCAGCTTCACACACCAGTCCTGCCGGTACTGCGAGGACTCTTATTCAGTGTTGAGTCTTCAGCAGAGCCCAACATGAGCAGCTGGATGTCCTCTTCCCAAATTCCACAGCACCAGAAGAAGCCAACTAGGGGCACATGTATGCAGCACCTAAACTTGGCTGGGAATAATGATAAAGCAAAGAAATGGTGCAGTGTTTCCCTGAGAGAGGAATTTAAGGAACCATAAAATGTGTTTGCTTGGTCACAATCCATAAGAGAGGACATCCGCAGATCTGCAGGGGTAGGAGACACTGTGCTGTCCATGCTAGCCCTCCCCATGGTGCCTCTGCTTGGAAAACTGTTGGTGCTCCTGCTTGGAAGCAGCTGCAGAACAGGTCCAGAGGAATGCATGCAGCTCTAAGTCACTTCAAAGTTGTCTTGCTATTATCTGGCTGGTTATTCAAGCTGGAGAAGAGATCACCACCACGAGGTTTTCCAGCTGATCACATCCTGCATTGCTACAAGCTTGTATTTATTTGTAAACACTGCTTAGTGCTGCACAAGATGTGAAAGTCAGGGATTTCCTGCTTCTGAAAAACTTCCATCATAAGGGTTTATAAGTACAGCACTTACAAAGGGTTGGGATTCAGAGCCCTAAATACCTATGTGTAATGCCATCTTAGATCTCCCAAGATATCTCAGACTTCTCCATGGGCTGGCTGGACCAAGAGGACCTGCAGCAGCTGAAGGCCAGGCTTGGTACTCTAGGGGATCTAAAATCGCACTAGACACCTCTGTTTGGGCACCTAAATCACTCCGCTGTTCTTTAAGTATTGTTTCAAGGGACATTTTTAACATTGATGTTTCACCATAGACATAAGTGTTAAACCATAGAGGTAGTGTTTACCTGTGATGGCCTGGAGAAGAAATAAAATCCATGTCAGTGAAGCACTTGCTGTAGTAAATATTTCGCAGGCTTCCCCTGAACACTGCAGAGCTTTCCAGACAAGCATTCAAATGCATCCTTGTTTTTTTATGTAGCCACCTCTCTTGTGTTTATTTAATGTGGTTTTTTCTGCTTTTCTCAAGTCCAGATTTTGTGTTTTGTTAACGTTACAAACAGGCAGTCTTTTCCCATGTTTTTAAGCAGTGACATGAAAGTGCCTCTCTCTCTTCAACTGAGACAGCCTTTTGTAGCCAGAGACTTTTGTTTTTTGTTTTTTGAAAGATTTGTTGAGGACTTGGCTGTCAGTCATCTAGTGACTTTAAGCAGATGAGAAAAGCTTTCTGCCACCACTGGCACATCAACGAGGCATAAGAAGTGGAAACAGACTGGCTTTGATTGGAGTTGTTAGTACCAGGCAAGCTCACAAATATGATCGTTAGTTCTCTAATTTCACTGGCAAATCTTTCCACAGCATTGGAAGAGCCCCAGAAAGCATGCCGATGTTTTGTGGATGGGTGAATTTAAAACCTGAGGTTCAGCCCCTGGCACTCAGTAAAAAGTAGTTTTGTTTTTGATGGAATGGGTTCTTCATAGCAAAGCCAGGTTAGAAAGCAACCAGGACAATGATGTGGCTTTCCAAGCCTCCAGTTTAAGTAACAATATTCACTTTTATAGAGCTGACCTCTCAGTCCTTGCTGAAATTATCTTGCTCTTGAATGCTGTTAGCGGGAAAGCGATGGCTTCGGATGGTCTTGTTGGTTTGACCACGTGCTTTCTGCACCTTTCCGTGTTGAAGAAGGAGCTGTCTTCAACAGAAATGCCACGGCACTTTCTGCTGTCAGCTGGACACGTGCAGAGGTACCTGGGTGCAGACAGGGCGAAGGGCAGGTCATGGGCTGTGGCTTCCTCATCTTCCCGCTCCTGAAGTGCGTGGCTTGCTCCTTGGATTTTAGAAGGCAAGCAACACCATAGTGAATGGAAGGAGCACTGGCCCCTCTATTTAAAATGTTTCCTTCTACATCTTCTCCTTAACAACTGCAAATAGGCAGTAAGTATAGAGGGTTTTTATAAACTATTGAGGAAGCAGTTGCAGAGATCACCTGCCAGGGGCTGCTGCGGAGAGACGGGGCTGCACCCCAGCCCTCTTTCTCAGGAGAGCTCCTTCAGTGCCTGCTCTCGTGGGGCCGAGGGAGGTGGGGTCGACGGCCTGGTTTTCAGAGTCGACGAGCAGCTTGAAAGGAGGCAGTGGTTTCTCAGGATTTCTGAGCCTCTGGGCGTGAATCCTGACGCCTGTCTCCTGGTCAGCCTTGCAGGACACGTTTAGGTCAAGGAAGCAGGGAGCGCTTCCCCGTCCCTTGTCTGCCTGCTCACCGTGTAAAGGTGTGAGGACGCGGCAGCAGCTTGATTCAGATAGGCAGCTACGAGCACTCAGGTGGCACACAGCGGCATGTCAGTGTGGAAATGTGGCTACAGACTTGTCCCTCCAGCACAGGCCAGCTAACGCAGAGGTGCAGGGACTCTGATCTGAGCCTCCGGTTCGCGGGTTCACCTTCCTCTTGGAGGAAGCTGTCTCTGAGGATAGAAAGTTGGGCTGCAGTCCTTTGAAAATGTGTCTGTGCCTCTGTATATTTGGAATTTATATCGATAAGCAAATATAAACATTTTGCACTGAAAAGAAGTGCTGAACTTTATTCAGCCCCAGGGCCCCAAGAAAATGCAACTTTGGGTTGAGAAATTCCATGTTTGGGCAAAAGATGAGCTTTGCAATAATAGATGTAATCCCTGAGGAGGAGGATTTGTGGGCAGAAGGCTGAAGATACAGAGCCACAAAGCCTGAAATTTATTACGAGAACATTACTATCATGCATGTGGGGTGTGCTTGTGCATGCATTATACTCACGTTAATATGATGAGCACAGGACTTTTCTGATATGGCATAACGGATTTATTGGCTTGAGTTAGGGAGGAGTATTTTATCTACAAATGAGCAGGTGATATTTTGTGAGGGAGGTTTTTTTAAGGAAGATCCATATTTGGTGGGCTGGTTCTTTAGTAGTGGTGGAAATTGGAAAGAATTTCTAATATTAGAAGTCATGGGGAGGAATATGTTAACGCCATAATGTTCTTATGCTATGAGAGAGATTATATTATTGATGTGATACTTTTTTTCATGTGTCCTTGTAACTTATCACATACATTTCAAATGTTATCAGTTCTGGAGATTTGCAGCCTCTTCCTGAGACCCAGAAGCAACAGGGCAGCTCTTGCTGCAAAGACACAGGAGATGCAGGCATCCTATGGAAGAGTATTGTAGGCACACGGCTCTCTCACTCTGCCTTTCTTTATTTTGAAATTCAGCCCTAAATCTGGAAAATGTTCAAAGTCGAACATATTTAACTCTGAGCCTCTGCTTTTAGAAGATGGATGGTTTCATGAATCAGGACCTTGAATTTTACTTTGTATTTATACTTTGTATTTATACTTACATTTGAAATGTAAGTATGAATAAAAACTATTCAATTATGATTAGCATGGTAGGTTCTCTACTGAAAGAGCATGTTTTCTTGTCCTCTGACTGTCTCTGCACATGGGCGCGCACACACACACACACATTCACTTTCCATCTTTATCAGGTTGTCATTTCAACCCACTATTGTCATGGGATAGCCTTGGATTTAAGAAGCAGAAGCCTTACAGAGTCCCTGATAACATCATTACGAACATGGTCAAAAATAATTAAAAATATTTATTTAAAGATGTTACATTTGTTACGTTTTGGGTGTTAAGCTGTCTGTAAGATCCACAGGTGTGGGAAAGGAACTATTAGCTGTGGAGAAACATTTAACTAACTGTTCTTCTTTATGTCAACTTTCTAAAGGAGGTGCTAACTGCCAAAAGTGAGGAACTGCATCTTTTTCTTTGTCTTTCACAAGTGCTTTGAAATCCCCTAGCATTAACCCTAAATCGTTTTAGACCAATTATGTTACAGTCCTGCAGAAGGCAACTTACCTTCTTGTCTCCTGTCATTTCCCCATCTATCAGAGGTGTTTGTTTATACCTGTTTCCTTTGCTAAATACTTAAATGTCTATGAATTAAACATCAATGTATAAAACCTGGCTATCAAGTAACGTGAAGCTAAGATTCCCTTTTAACGCAGTGGTCTTATAGCCTGGAATAATATGACCAGTATCGTTTCTGAAGCCCGTTGTATGCAGTTAGCACCCTACAGGCAGATAAGAGAAAAGCTTTTGAACTTATGAAAAGTCATGCCCTTTAATCAGATGCTGCTAATCTTTTGAATTTGCTTTGCCCTGTAGACGACTGAACACACTGAACAAGTGCGCCTCAATGAAACTCGATGTGAACTTCCAAAGAAAAAAGGTAAGGAAACTTCATGAAATGTGCTGGCTTTGCCCTGGCTTTTGTGATAAGACCTCCCCAATTTAGTCTTTAAGTCAGTAATGCTCTTAACAGTAAGTTAAGTGTATTTGACTTTGAACACGTGTGTCGGCATTATCTGGACGCATGACAATGTGAATTGCTGAATATTGAAATTATAAATTAAATAGAAAAAAACTGTGACTAATACAGCAGGAACAGTACTACCTGTGTTAAAAGGGTAGTACTTAAAACTTTACGTACGTGCAATTCAAGTTAGCGGGTGAAAAGCCAGCACGGTTTCATTAGGCTGGCTTGTTTGCCAATGCCACGTGTGTACACAATGGAAAATCCTGCTCGGAAAAAATTGAAGCTGCTCAGATGAAAACAATAGCTTTTCTTTATTTCTTGTACTGACTTATTCCCAGTTAAGAATGTGAAAATAAACTCTGTCATCCTTACAAGCTCCTGTGTAACATGGGAATTATTTGAGCTTAAAGGGTTTTGGCGAGGACTGCAGAAACTGCCTATTGATTTTGAGAGTTTTGTAACATGTCCAGCATTAACTGTTGAACGTTTGGTTTTCTGGTCACAAATTCCCCCAAGCCCTTCAGTAGTGTACAATGGTAGCTGTTGACTGAGAAATCTTGGTGTCCGTTTTTCCTCCCTTAGAATGTTTGTCTAATGCTTTTTAAAAGCTACTTCCAAGAGTTGTATTTTTGGTGTCTTTGCAGATTCAGTCTATTCATACTCTATTCACTGTTTGAGGGAACTTGAACAAAGAATGGGTTTAATGTCCAGATATTCTGCCTTCTGCACATGCCCATTTGTTCTGCTGTGTACGTAGCCTCTTTAGCGTGCATTTTGTCCATTCACTGGAGCCACGGGGACCTCTTCTCTTCACTGCTTCAGACCTGATGGATTTTTCTTGTCTTTGATAAGTGCCAACACTTTCCACATCAAACACCCACATCACACCTGACAGAAGGAACAGTAAAATCCCCTGACTACACAATAACTTTATGATTTGGGCAGGTAGGCACTATTGGAAGAGGCTGACGTCCTTCAGCAAAAACTAACTCAATCGATTGTGTCATTGACCTGCTTGGAGCAGTGTCTGGTTTGCATCCATGCACTCGTGTACTTGTGTTCACGCAGAGATACTGAAGCTGCACAAGAGACAGAATTACAAAAAGCAACATATAGGTGAATGCTGATTGTCCTCTGGAAATTTTGTTTAGTTCCTGTCCTTCTTCTCTTCAACAAGTATTTTGGGTTTGGTATAAGGTTTGTATGCTTCCTTGCTTGCTTCTTTAAGTGTCTGATTATGTTGGGTTAGAAAAAAGGAGGATTTTCTTGTTATCTTTGTTTTTATTAGTTTTTTCTGCCACTCCTCCCTATTCTGAATGGATTGAAGCCCTCAGCTGCTCTCCTTGCAGATGACCATTAATTTGCTATGGAAGTGAGACTGCCCTACGTGGTACCCGTTCAGGGGGACAAAAGCTAGTTGGGACCATACCTGCAGGAGGCCAGGGAGAAGCAGAGCACAGAAAAATGTAGAGAAAGAGGGGACGAAGGAGATTTGGGATGACAGATACAGAGCAAGTGAAAGTAGAAGAGAATGTGGGGGAGAGAATAAGAGGGACGAGAGACCGCTGACAGAAGGAGATGTAAACGCAAGTGTAAAAGCTGGAAATTGGGTCTGGAATTGAACAGTGAACCAAGTAAACTTTTTTGCTGTAGATACTGCCTTTCCTAATAGACTCTATGGTGATCCAAACAATGAAATGTAAAATCAGCTTGCTTTGGAGGTTCAGCATAACAGGTTTGCACAGGACTAGCGCAGCTGCTTGAGTGATTCATCAAAATACGGCCAAGCGAGCTGCCAGACAAGGTTACTGTGAAAGCCAGCACGGTTGAGTGTTCCCCACTGCCCGCTCTCCCACCCGATACATCCACGCTGTGGGCTGCTCTCTTCCCCTTGGCTTCATCAAGATGCATACAGAAATCCTCTTGAATGTGTTGCAAATATGTCCGTAAGCGATTTGGACAGACAGAGATTAGCCTTTGGATTAACTGCCTTCTGCAGCTGTCGATTTATGAGAATTCCTGCCCCCAGCTGGAAAAATGTGGCAGAATTCCACCACAAATAAACCCACTTTTTGCCTTTTGTTAGCATCCCTCTGTATCTTAGGCAAGTAAACCCTAGGTCAAAAAGCTGTACTATTTTAAATCAGCTGTGACAAATCTGTGAATCAAAACCTCTTTCTCTTTGGCAAATGTTATCAGTCACTCCTCAAGAAACTTGCCCCTTCTCGTCTTCCCAAAACATAATGGTATTAAATGGACTTTTGAATATGCTCCAAAGCCATGCACTTGATTTCACCCTAGGTCAGTAGAAGTATACAGTCACCGCTCCAAGATGTCTGCTCCGCCTGCGTAAGACGAATCGTTGCTTTCAGACCTACTCTTGACCCAGTGTCCCCATAGCTGGTGACATGTTGGTTGGCAAAGTGCTCTCTGCATCTTTTTTAGGACAGTCTCATTTGTCAGGGCACTCTGATATCTAACAAGAACAGTGGGTCATTCAGGATGTTCGTGGCTTCCAGAATTTCTACTGATTCCATCAAAAGAAAAGCACATTATGTCACAGGACTCACAGTGCAGCCGAATTTGGAGTGAGTCACCATGGCAGCATTTCAGTATCCAGATTATTTCATTTGTCTGATTTTTCTTCTGATGAAACGCAAGCATGTTTCATTACCAATTAAACTAAACTAAACCTTTTTTTAATTGAGCTGTAAATTTTGACACCAAAACCCCTCTGTATTTTCTGAGTGGTTCTTCGGCAAAATGTAATCCTATCTTTGTTGTGGTTAGACACAAAACTTGTTTACTACCAATATCCATTTCTGTTTATTATTACTTTCTTTAAAGAAAAATCTTAAAACTTATTTTCCTCTAAAAATGATTTAAAGTATATTAACCACTGAATTTATGTTTATTTCTGTCTCTTACCCTGTGCTCTCCTCTTGGTGTTTTTCACAATGTCTCTACCACTTTGGCTAGTTTAATCGATTCCAGCTTGTAGAAAATACAAGCTAAATCCTGTCAGTTCATACAGTAATGTCAGTGCAGCTACAGGGATTTGTGTCAGCCAAGAATCTTCTTTAAGGTCCCTTTGGCATATTGGGATGTACAACAAATAAAAAAAAAATATTTTTATCCTATTGGCTGGTGCCATCAACGCTTCAGCAGTGGTATGCTTTGTAGATATAATTACCCCTACTAAATATTTAAAAGTACATACCCTTGTGGTTTTTAAAATATCCACTTTGTGGCACTACTAAGACCACAATAGATGGATTTTTAAGTGCCTGAGTCTATGCAGTCCTTTGCTCTGTATATGCATACAGCCAACTGTCGAGCTGAAACAAAGGTAGAGCTGTCTGATATGCCATTTCTTCCCTGCAGACAAAATGGCCAAAGCAGTATTAGCCTTTTCTAGCCCCTTTCCTGCCACTTCACTAGCTGCTTAATTTTTCTCTCTAGCTAGCAGCAGAACTAAGATCTCCATTCATTCCTGCGAACTAACATCAGCTGCAGGAGCACTGCACACCTCAATGTCAACAGATAAAAGAGGAATGACTAAAGCCAAAATTTCATAGCTATATTTTATTTTATGGTTTGGACGTGATCTAAAACATCTGGCCAACTTGAAGTGATAAACTGGCAAAAGCTTATGGCATTAGTGAGACCTGGCACACTGCTGATGCCAATCTCCATCTTTTGAGGTTTCACATTATTTAAGATTTTGGGGGTTCTCATAAAATTTGTTTTACATTTTTCAATTAGATGGGCCAGCGCAGAGCTAGTCAGAGATGGGAGATAACTTTACCATCAAAACTTCATAGAAAAATACTTCTAATAATAGACTTTTAAAATGAGAATTTTTCCAGTCCCAAAATAGTCTTTCTGGTTTAGCACCTCATTTTAGTCTGACAGCCTGTCATATTTTACTGCCTTCATACTTCTTCCAAGAATGTGAAGAGCTGTTTGGATGTCACGTAGGTGAAGTTAGTTTGTTCTGCTTTAAAACAAATGTACAAGAATAATGCAGTATAAACCCAGTTCAAAGTCAAGGGAAGGATACTCATTAGCAGCTCTGGGCTTCGCATCCTTAGAGAACAGCGAGTTCGACACTGACTGTGCGCTTCATGCTGAAGATGTATCTTTTTTGTTTGAGCAAACAGATGAGAAAAATGTCATAGGGAGATCTTTTTTATCCAAATTTTTTCAAGGCGCGTGTTGTCTGCATTGCAGAGTAGCTCCTGGAGCTGCCTAAACATAAGCACAACTCCGCGTGCCCCAGGCTGAGGGACGAGGCCAGGAAGGGCTGTGGGGCTGCTGCTGCCTCAGGAGAGGTCGGGGGAAGCCAGAGACGGTGGGGCAGGCTGGAGGTTGTCAAGTTTGGGGTGCCGGTGATGGTGCCGGGGTGCCTGGCTGCTCCTCCTCCCCACACCTCCACGGCTGCCTTCGCTGCCTTCCTTTGCCTGCGCTCAGATCCCCCCAAGCAATACCTCCAAATATTTTTTTTTACTGCTGTTTTAAGCATGATAGCTATTTATCTGTAGTTATGTTCCTGAAACATAAATCCTGTTAGATGTACCTGGTCTGTGAAGTTTATAGATGTTTACTTAGTTCTTACTGCAAAACTAAGTGCAGCACCGGATAGTTGCTGTCTTGGTTTCTTAAATGGCTCACATTGCTGTCGTACCTAGCTACTTCCCAGTCTTTACCACGTGTATATTAACACCATCCCTGCAAGTCAGGATGTCTCTACTTGGACCTTTCAAACCCCTTTTTTTTCTAAACAGTCACTATGGGCATCAGTCCTACACAGTTCAGTGCAGAGGCAACCCACCCCACAGAAGCCAAGAGGCATTGATGGGACTCATGAGCTCCCTAACATAGAGCAGGCTTTCATTCCTTACTTGTTAAGATGCTCGCTGCAGCCTTTACAATTAAATGAAAGAGGCTGTTATGAAAGGACTGATGACCAATCTTTCATGGACTAGGTTCAGGGAGACTTTACCACCTGTTGCTCACATGGGGCAGCACAATCACATTAATTCAAATAACGAGTAAAAGCACCTGCTTTTAACATGTGCCACTTGTTGTTTTCCAGAGTGAAGATTCAGATGAAGAAGACCTCTGTGCTATCAGTAATAAATGGACTTTCCAAAGAACCAGCAGACGATGGTCTCGGGTGGACGACATTGATGCTTTGCTTCACCGATCAGACAGACATGGATCTTCTGGGGACATTAAAATGAAAAATACAACAAGCAGCGAGAGCGTCCTTACAGATCTGAGTGAACCTGAGGTCTCATCTATTCACAGTGAGAGCAGTGGGGGAAGTGACAACAGGAGTCAGTCCGGCATCAGCAGCGCTGCCAGGGAGACCTGCGACTGCTCTGGCCAGCATGATGTAGAAAGCACACTGCTGCAAGACTCCACTGCGATAAACACCGCCCTGTCCCCCAAGGACAACCTGAAGAATGAGAAACCAACACGAACCAAAGCAAAAACCTTTCTAAAACGCATGGAGACACTAAAAGCAAAAGGTGTGCATGGAAAACTAAAAGGCTCGGGAAGAACGGGTCCTTTAGAGATAAGTGGACCTGTTCTCCAGTATGAGCCGAAATCCTTGAAAGACATGCACTGTATACAGATAGTCAATGGCGACCTCCAAAACTTAGGACAAGATTCAGTCAAAAGAGGGCTTTCCTTTTCTGCCAAATCCAGCAGTGACAGCAGTCAGTCCGAAAACAGCAGCAGTGGGGTGAGCACACCATGTTTGAAGGAACGCAAATGCCATGAAGCAAACAAGAGAGGTGGGATGTACCTGGAGGACCTAGATGTTCTGGCAGGAACGGCCTTACGGCAAGTGGTGGACCAAAACCGCAAAAATGAATTTCATTCCCAAGAGAACTTGGTTGTGCATATTCCCAAGGATCATAAACCAGGGACCTTCCCAAAGGCACTTTCTATTGAAAGCCTCTCACCTACAGACAACAGTAACAGTGTAAACTGGAGGACAGGCAGCATCTCTTTGGGAAAGCAGAACTGCTCTACTCCGAAAGAGTCCGGACTGATGGCTTGCTGTCCTAAAGAGAGCAGAATTAGCATTTATGACAATGTGCCAGGTTCCCACTTGTATGCTAGTACTGGGGACCTCCTGGACTTAGAGAAAGATGTCCTTTTTCCTCATTTAGATGACATTTTGCAACATGTCAATGGACTCCAGGAGGTGGTAGATGGCTGGTCAAAGAATGTGTTGCCAGGTCTGCCAGTTGATGATGTGTCGGTCAGGGAATCTCCGTTGCTGCCCTTCCAGTCACCCACACAGATCACACTTGATTTTGAAGGAAACTCTGTCTCTGATGGCCGGACCACACCGAGTGACATGGATAGAGATGGAACATCCCTGAATGAATCTGAAGCCACTGGTGTTAGGGACAGGAGAGACTCTGGGGTGGGAGCATCGCTCACAAGGCCAAGCAGGTAGGTAGCAAAGTGCTGTACACAAAACCATAGACTGTGAAATACGATGTAATGAAGCAGAGGCTCTCAGCCTGGGAGTCAGAAGGTGCAAGGTACCATTACAGTTGCACTCATCCTGTATGGGGACTTCCCAGGGAAGGGGGGGACTTTGGGAGAAGGGACATCCTGCTATGGAAATTCTTATGTGGAATCAATGGGTTTAATAGAGCAAACTAAGGCATCTTTTTCTCTCTTGATCCATTGATTACACAATAATATACAGGACCCTGTATATGTTGTGGGATGTATTTTTAATTTGTCTTCTAAATTATGCACCCCAGTATTTATGTGTCAGTAGCCTTGTGCACTTTTTATGCACTGGTCTGCTTTAAAAATGTGTCCCTTTGTGCTCAAAGAGAATTTCCCTACCCTCCCTCTGTCCGTTACGTGACGGCGTGAAATGATGGTACACAATTAACTTCTTAATAAAAGTGAAAAGCGGGATTTTGTTAATAGTTTGCAAACCTGTTTTAAGTCAGAGGGATGAGTTCCTGTTGAGCCAAGGGAGCATGGTCCTGGGTAAAGGCCTTTGTGGATCCATACTGCTGTGTCTAGGGTGGCTTCGTACATGCAAAAGCAGTGAGAAAATACCTGGTATTTTCTGATCTGCCGTCAGCGTTGCCACATCCTCACAGAGGATTCTGCCGTGCCATGGTTTACTGCTGCCCATGCTTGCTCACCACCATCACAAGCAAGTGAACTCGAGGAAACTACCGAGTAAATGAGCAGTGCCAAAGTTTTTAGGATTTGAGCCAGAGCTCATGTTTAGCAAAACAAGAAACTGAAATTAGTTGTTTTCCGATGTATCCAGTATATAGAGAAAGTGCATTGGAGCAAAGAGAAGATGCGAGTGGCTCAATAGCTTGGTGGTTACAGCTCTTGCCAAGGAGACACAGGGTTCAATCCCTTCTCCAAAAAATCCTTCAGTGTTTAATAATAGACATATTTGGAGAACCTCATCTCCAAATACCTTGGTGGTCAGGCCAGTCCCCTGGGAGGTGAGGGACCAGGCATCAAATCCCGGTTCTGAGACAGGGAGAGAACATTTGAATCTGGATCTCCCACATCCTGTTGGAAATGTGTGGGCTAAAGGGCACAGCAGGCAGCACTGCTTCCCTGAGTATGTGGACGGGACCCACACCCACTTGTGAATCTAACATTAAAAATGTCAAAGCTTGAGCATTTCCAAAATTAAAGAGATCGAGCAAATTGTTTTATTTGCCTCCAAGCTACATTTTCTTTCAGTTGACACACCATGAGCCATAATGTGTGTGTGTATGTTTATGTATGTTTTGTATATTGCCCAGCACTATCTCACAGTATACCATCTTCTTCTGCCCAGTTAAAGCAGTTGTCTGATTTTTCTATTGTTTCTTTTGCTAAAGGCGATTACGATGGCATAGTTTCCAAATCTCTCATCGCCTGAGCCACTCCATCGCATCCCTTCACATCAGCAATCAGTCAGCAGCCCAACTGAATCTACTGCAAAAATTCTCTCTGCTTCGTCTTACTGCCATCATGGAAAAGTACTCTATGTCAAACAAACATGGCTGGACCTGGTGAGTACCATCGATAACTGGAAGAGAGATATTTTTGGAAGACAATAGTTTCTCCTAATTCTGTTATTCTGATAGTAAATTCAGTAAATGCAATTAGGCGGAACAATTGACTTCAGCTGTAGAATTTGAAACTGTCCCCTTTAATCCACTGCTGCCTAGGGACTCAGTGGCAAAGTCAGAAATAGATCATGGAGATCTGACTTCATTCCTGTGCTCTAACAGAGAGACAATCCCAGCCTCTCTAACAACACTCCAGCTCCAGAAAAATAAACAGGAGTAGGAGAGAGTGAGTAAAAGTAGGAAATGTTTACAGTAAGTCTTCCCCAGAATTCATTTTGTGATTCAAAAAGAAACAGCTGCTGATGATACTTCATGTATTCGATATTGGTTTGTTTGTGCTTTACAAGAAGGGTTAGAACAGTTACGGGATTTTTCTCTGCAGATCAAAAGATGTAAGCTTTAGCCTAGTCCTGGACTTGCGTTAGAGGGAGCTTGCAGCTGTAACAGCTACGTGGTCACTCAGAGAGCAGAGTGAAGGGCAGATGGACATGAATGCTGGCAATGTGGCTCCTTCTGTAGCAAATGGCTACAGAAATCTGCATGTTTAATAGTATACGAACCCTGATGGACCATGCAGACTGAAGTGCACTGGAATGGAAATGGGCATAGATAAGAGATTACAAGTATCTGAGAAAAAATCAAAAGGATAACAGAAACTTTCCCTAATACACAGAGACACTGAGTCCAAAAATAATATGACTTGACATTTACATTGTGACTTCTGTGTTCAAAGCACTTCACCAAAATCCCACTAAATTCAGCTGCGAGCTAGATAAGATAAGTTTTCCTTTAGAAATGGAAAAATAGATAGAAGGGACTACATGTGAGATTCACCTCACTGACATCAGCCACTCTGAAAAGTTATGAGCAAGTCAGGTCAGCTGTCTGTGGTCAGTGGGAAAAGACAGGCAACTCCAAAGGCAGCTCATTCTATCCAAGGCTCAGGGTTTGGGTCACCCTGCAGAGGTGCCTCGCTCCACAGTTTGTGTAGAGGCAGTCTGGACTGCTAGCTCTTTCTAATCTCGCTTAGAGAGCTAAAATTCAATAAGATGAACCCCCAGATCGCTGTTCTCCTTTTGTGCAGCTCCCTGCAGCTAGCTGACGTCCGTACTGAAATGAATCTCACCTTAACCAACTCCAAATAAGCAGACTAGAATACAGCAAATTCTAGATCCTGCTGTTTGTACAGAGGTTTTCCCTCCTGACAAATATTTCTGCAGTTTGTATAATCAGTCTCTAAGGATTTACAAGAGTGGGACTTTAAAGAGCTGTAAAGTTATATGCTGTACTCCTTCGGTAGGTCATTTAATCCAGGTTTTATCTCCTTCCCACACAGATGAGAAAAATCTTTGTCACATTCAGGTCATATTCATCCTTTTTTTTTTTTTTTTTTTTTTTTAATTCCACTGCAGTCGTGACTCCCACAAAGGGAATCCAGTTTGTTCTCATTTTCACCATCATTTTTGGAAGAAAGCAAGCTCACCAGCTTCACTTGAGTTACTCAACCAGAATAAATCATATAATACCAGGGATGAATCTGGCACATAGGGATTTCCCACCATCATTTATTACGGTAAATTGTTAGTCAATAGAAATGCTAAATCATGTAACTAGTAGTATAAAAATCATTTAGCATGTTAGAAGACTGAACCTCCTTTTCTCTCAGATACCCTCTCCACTATGCTTTGCTGTGCCATTTCTTTAAGTCCCTAATGGATGCTTTAAACCATGTTGGCTTCAGCTGGATGACAACTGCGTAGTAAAAGTTTTTTGTTAGAACAGGTTGTTATGCTATATCTTAGAGCCAGAGGCCATCTCCTTATAAAAGTTGTCAAGAAATCCATCAATTATACAGATCGTAAAGTCTCTGTGTATTGTGCATTAAACGTTATTTCACCATCTTTATAAAAAAAGGAGGTGGCTCCAGTTACCAATATCTGCCAGCAGTGTTACTCAAAGAGACTGTGTAAATACTCTGATATTTTCATGCAGCCTGTTCATGTTAATTTTCAGGTCTGTGCCAAAGTTCATGAAGAGGATGAAGGTCCCTGACTACAAGGACAAGAACGTCTTTGGTGTGCCTCTGATAGTTCACGTCCAGAGAACAGGACAGCCTCTTCCCCAGAGCATACAGCAAGCACTACGCTACTTACGGAGCAACTGTCTAGATCAGGTATGAACTTTACTCCAGGGACTTGGCTGATTTTTTCTGAAAAGCCACCCTAAGCAAGCAATGGTGGACCTTTTTGTACTTAGTACCAGAATTATTTGAAGATTGTTATATCTCATGCTGGGCCCAGATCTCCTCTGGTGATTTGATATCTGGTGCCAATACTAATGGTTTGCCATTTTGAGATTTGTATCCAGCTAACCTGTTGAATTCTTGTAGCTATAACAGTTCTGCTGATTTGTGTACAATAGCCTACCTCAAGGAATGACATGAGATCTTTGTGTCTATTGAATCAGAGCTCAGGACTCCGAGTTTCTACCTGTATCTGCACTGCTTATGCTTGACTGTTGCCACTGGGAGTTAACTGCATTCACCATTTCACAAGATATGGTACAAAAGGTTTATTTACTTAGCAAAGAAAGAAAAGTCCAAGAATAGAGAGCAAACTCAGCAAAATATTCAAAGTATTCTGTTGACAAAGTCAGATATATCCAGATAGAGTTAGGTCAGCAGGGGTTCAATGCCAAAGCCATTACGGTACGTTTCCTTTTATAGTGTTCTTAGCTGCAACAAGCCAGCTGGAAGACCCTCATGCTCAAAGTATTTCAGACTTTTTGATTCCCTTAAGCTACAGAGCAGGGACATACCAAGCATATTTTTACTGTTCTTCCCCTAAGGATGAGGATATGTATCTTTATGAACACAGGACTGGGAGAAACCCCCTGGCTGACTGAGTTCAGTCCTTTACTATTATTGACCTCATGTCATATGACCTCTTCTGTAACTGCTTTTAGATAGTTGTAAGTTCAAAAGGAGCAACCAGCATTTTACTCCACAGACTTTGCTGCTTTTCTAGCTCTGAGCACACAAAAAGGGTGGAAGTGGTCAGTTCTGAATCTTTCCATTTTCTGATCACCATTCTGGTTACTGTTCAGGTTGTTTTGTTGGGTGACAGTCATCTCTCCCAAAATGGAAGTCTAAAAATTAAATGCCTAGCTGTAAATCACAGCTGTTTCCCTTTACAGCCAGTGGGGAAACACAGGCCCTTCCTAGCCTTTCTCTCTGTTGACTGTAAAGAGAGCCTATAGTGGTCAGACCTTGACATCTAACTCCTGGGTGTCAAAAGTGAGGTGAGATGAGTTCTGCCTACCATATATAGTATGGGAGTTGAGGGGTGGGAGGAATAGCCTGTTGGAAATATATTAATAGTGGATGGAAGGGGAAGATGCATAGAGACAACTCGAAGCAATATATTCAATTAGCTGACATGCCTGGTTACCGCTGTGGTAATCTGGGCTTGTGTACTGAGCGGGGAAACCCAGTGTAGGAAGAAAAGTGATGCAGCAAGCCTGGAATCAGTGATGGGACTGGAGGAGGAGACACTTGCCCAAGTATGAGGAACAGGAGATGTGGGGATAGGGATGGGCTTGTCAGCTAAATGGCAGAGCAATAGGAAGGAAGAGAAAAGAGACGGGGGATAAATGCGGGAGAAAGTTAAAGGGAGGGTAAAACCAAAGAGAAAGAAAAAGCTCTTGAGAGATTTGAGGCGGTCAAAAGGAGTGTCCGTGGGCAGTCTCAGACAAATATCTGCTCCGAGAGGGAGGGTTTAGTTGCTGGGAAGCATCAGAGCTATGTGAAGGGCCATTTCAACTCAGCTTGAGTTTCCACTCAGAGTGGAATTGGGAAAATACTGAACAGAAAATGAAGAAGGAGAATTACAGATTGGGACCATTTAAAACATCTTTCCACCAAAAACCTTCCTAGGCCAAAACCCTCCAGGCAATTCAGCTTCTCTGCTTTACAGTAACTCCTTTTGTTCCCATTTAATTCAAAGTCTCCTAATGCCTGGCCAGAGGTCTGAGCAGCCTCCAGTTTCCCCCAGCATCTTGCTTATGTGTCTCTTCCGTGCACTGCAGAAGGCAGTCTAGAGTCCTGAACAGGCATCAGCGCTTCTACTGCACGCGCTTGGTAAAGTTGAGGTTGCTCTAAATCATTGTAAGGTCTGGCTCCTGGCACTGAAATGTCTAAGATGGTATGAGGAGCCTCACCATTATTTGTAGGATATATTATTCAGTTTCAACTTGTGAAATAGAAACTGCTTCGCCTTTGTCAACTGCATCTTTATTTCTGTCATGCATCATATGGCTACTTGCAGGGCAGATGATCCACAGCATGAGGATAATAAAGAGATTGGGCCAGACTAACCTCTGATAAATCACTGCATTTATAGTCTCATTTTATTTACAGAATAAGTCTGTAATATTGAAGAACAGAGCCTACAACATCTTTTTCTATCAAGTCCTCTTTTGATTAATTATGATTTTTTCCAAGAAAGAGGGAAATAGGAGTTTGGGTAAATATCATTAAACAAAAACAGAGATCAAGAGTAGCAGAATGATGTGCAGCAGGAGAGATTCGATGTCTGACCTCTTGAATCAGACTTAGCTGGAAGTTTTTAAAGGTTCTTTATACCAGCAAGGTACACTTTCCATCAAAAGCAGAGAACTGAGCCTCTGCTCTGACATTTATCTACCACATGCCAAAACTGTATTTTTTGGATAGAATTAGCATGAGTCCTTCTGCATCTTCAGCACACATTTCTAAGAGGAAAAGGGATTTAAAAAGAAGAAGAGAATGGGAAAGGGAAAAACAGATGAAAAGAACCAGATGCTCTTCCTTGTATTCTCTTGTCAGAACGAAGAGCAGAGTTTCACCTGTGAACAGAAATACAGTGCACCAGGATGTACACAGGGCACGCTCCAGTTCTTTACTTCCTACACATAAATACAGCACACGAGCAATGCTAAATTCATCAACAAGAAGACACAGCAGAAGAGCCGCTCACAGCCAGTCTGGTGTAGCAGTTCATCTCCACATAAATAAATACATCCCCTCGCAGAGCTCCATAGCATGTAATTAGTGTCATTAGTGTGCAGGTTAACAAAACTCCTAAATACCATGTTCCTGAGCATGGGAAGCGTTCTAGGGAGAGGAGGGACCTACGTGAACTCTGTGCTGGCAGAAGTGAGGGGAGGAAGGCCAAGAGGCATTATGTCCTTGCCTTTACGCATTTTTGCTGGTGGACTATGCCACGCAGAAAGCTGAACAGACCACCAGCAAGACAGCGGGCATGGAGGAACAGAAGTCTATAACTCCAAACCTGAAATGTGGCTTTTTCACAGGTCTTTCTCAATATTTCACCTTTTCCCCTGCAAAACTGAATGAAAACAGTGCTAACATTTCCCAAATGAAACCCTGTAAACTCACTTGGGAATAAATAACGTGGTGAGGCTCAGGAATTCGCCCCGGGGGAATTCCACTGGTGAGAAGGACATAAAAGGGCAGCACTGCCATGAAGGCATCATTTCAAGAATTACCGCTTCCTTTAGAATAGAAAGCAAACAGGATAAAAATGTATCTTAGTGACACTGCACAAGTAGTCCCTCTGTGGCCCCTGCTTTTGAACTGGGGTTTTCAGTGGGATTTGGGGGACCTGTTGGAAGCAGAGAGCAGGAAGGGGAAAAAATAGATTTGGTCTTGATTTTAAAGCTCTACCAGGATGTACTAATCTTTTGCCACAGCATTTATTACTTAGCTGAGCATAATATTTTCATGTTAGTCTTCAAAATATATACCCAAATAAACATGAGGAACCAGATTCTCAGCTGGAGTAAATCAACAGACAGTCACCCAAGCCAAGCAAGCCACTGCTGATTTATATCAGCTGAGCGTCTTGCTTAAACTCTTCAGGCAGCAGGGAAACCACATGCACTCTGAACTCTCCCTCTAGAATGGGATACAGAGCAGCAGCGTTAACTCTTACGGTCCTGCCGTGAGAGCATGCACTTGCCTGCAAGACTGTGTGCAAGTCCTGACCATCACACTTGCACATGGTTTTCTTGCTCTTGCCTAGAGTAAAATAAGCAACTCAAGCTTTGGTCATGATCTAAGTCTCCTGTAATAGATTTTTTTTTTTTTTAATATATATATTCTTTAAGTAAGACTCAATTCAATACGGTGCTTTTTTAGGTGGGTCTGTTTCGAAAATCTGGAGTGAAATCCCGAATCCAGGCCCTACGTCAGATGAATGAGAGCTCCCCAGAAAATGTCAACTATGAAGACCAATCGGCATACGATGTGGCAGACATGGTAAAGCAATTTTTCAGAGACTTGCCAGAACCTCTACTCACAAGTAAGCTAGGAGAGACTTTTCTACACATCTACCAATGTAAGTTGCAATATTTTTATTATTATAAGCAATTATATAAAATTATATATTCTAATAATATATTTTAAGTAATTTTGGTATGTTAACATGGGTGGGATTCTTTCTGGTCACCTGTGAGATGTATAAAAGAACTTCTCTGCCCTCAAAATCTTTCACTGAGAGATTTTTAGAACTGCCTAAAAGTTTCAATGTCGAAACACTAGCAAATTTAATGGAAAGACTGTTCAAATCTTGAGAAGCTTTGAAAATATCAGCCTCACAATCAGAAAGAAGCCAGAAGGATAGGCTATCGTGGACATAAAAAGCGTGAAGACTCATGTTTTTGTCAGATTTCTTTAAACTGTGGGCCCATTTCATGCAGACATCTCAATACAAGTGAGTCTTCTGGGCATGGAGAAGTGGTACTTGACCATAAGAACATGAGCCTGTGCAGTCCCTTTCCTTGCTGTGACTTTTGATTATTTGCCTTTTCTTTATAGTCAATAAAACGTACGTGCAAGCAACAAGCTGCCTTCATTTACATCCTCGGCTCCTATGTAAAGATCTCATAGAGAAAGGAAAAAAACCAGGGGATTTCTTCTTTTCATTTCAGTATAAGCGATCTTCAGCAAAATCTGAGGCTCAAATGCATCAGAATGATGAAAATCCCTGTAAATCAGGAAATGACTGTGTATCTCTTCTCCAGACTGAGGGAGAAATAAACAATGAGGAAAACACTGAAAAGCCAGAGGAATTAGAGTTTTTTCCTGACAACGTCCGTTATGAAGGCCAGTCAGCCGGTGCTCTGGCAGATACAGAAAAGCATACCCAGCCAGCCTAAGCCAAATAATTGGAAGCACTAAAGAGAAGTGTGTCTAGTCTTTTCACTTGCAGACATTTCAGCTGCCAAAACAATAGAAAGCCGTTTTTAAACACTGTATAATCCCAGTGCTAAAGAATCTAAGTTACTTCTGTGCCTCCCTTTACTGTAAAAATCTGTCTGTGGCACATAGCCACTAATGCGTTTAACATCACAGTGTCTGTAGCTGGTAGAGAAATGCTGTGATCCTGCATGTAAGAGACAGCATCGCAAATAAACTTAGTGGATTTGGTCATACATGATGTCTTGGGACACAAGTGAACTGAAACAGTCGGTGCCTAGCCCTGAACCATCATTTCCCCCTCTTCTTTCCTGCTCACAAGTTGCAGGTCTTGTCTGCCTACACACACATCAGCGAGCTTGTTCAGAAAAGCAACAGAAATTCTTGGTGTTAATAAAATGGCAACCACAATTGTTTCCATAGTGAAGTGGCCAAGGAGAAGATTATCCACTAGAAGGACATGTTCTACATGTCCTTGGAAACAAATCGCCTTTAAACTGTCCCTTGATGAAAATTGGGGATGTCCTGTCTTGCCACAGGAGAGACTGCAAGTAAACTACCCCCTTGCCAAAGGAAGAGAGACGTGGCAGATCTCAATGTCATCGGTGTTATTAGGTCTGCAGCCAGAAGGGACCCCCATCTCCGAACTGGGAGCCTGGCATTAGGATTCATAACAGCCAAAAGGCTGAACAGTGACACATTGCTACCAGCCAACAAAAAAATGCTGTAAAAAAGGGGCACAGGCTGACTCTGTAACCCTGCATGGTACTGCAGGAGGAAGTCTGAAGAACTCTTCTTTACGCTGATTGGAGGGGAAAAAAAGTGCTAGGAAAGATTTTCTTGAACTCCACCAGTACTTTAAAGGACTTGAGAAAGACTTGAGGATGGGTCTGTTTAAACCAAGGTGGGAACAGGAAAAGATAGGCTCTGTAGACACCGGAAACCAACGTTTGGATTAAGAATGAGTAACAGGTTTTTTTTTTTTTCCATGTGACCAATAACAAATATATTTTTCTGTTTTAGACAGTACTGACAAAACTCCTTTCACAGAGAGAAAAATGTTGCAAATTTCTGGGATACCAATTGTATTTCATAATGTCTGCAATTAAATAAATCTGTAGCTGGGAGTTTTTCTTCCCCTTCATCCTGTTTAACAAATTGTTAATGTGAAGTTAGGAAGGATTTTTCCTCTCCTAGTGTATTGGCAAGGGATTTCTGATTTTCTGAGACTGGCTGAAGATCTTTTTCGTATATCCAGGACCTTTTTCATATATCCGCAATGGCTTGGTTTGCTGTAATGCAGAGGATTGGGGATGATTACTGTAGTAGTCTATATGGGGTAGCATTGATGAAACTTTCTCCATTTCCCTAAAACTCTCAGTTGCCTAACTTTACCTATGACTTGAAGGGCTGGCCGGTCTTCTTCTCTGTGAACTGTCTTCCCAGGGGACAAAAGAAACCCGAAAAATACCATTTAAAGATATGAGTACTGAGTACTACTCTCCCTTCGTAAACTTTAAATGAAGTTCAGTCTCTTTCTTGGGGAAGAGCCTTCAAACGAGCAGAGAAATGTCATACACTGGCTAGGCGAGCTGTGCTTGATGGAGTAGCAAATACCACAGCCCTCCAACAGCCAGCTGGTCTTCGCGCCTTCTTTCCCCATCATCTGCCTCTTCAGAAAGCCGTTCTCAGAGTGTGAATGCCTGTGTTAACCCTGTCTTGTTCCTGGCTCCTTATCTGTTCTTACCGTTGACCCCCCGAATGTCCCTTGCTTTTCCTCAGACGTCCCCAAGGAGCAGCGGCTGCAGGCGGTGCAGGCAGCCATCATGCTGATGTCCGATGAGAACCGGGAGGTTTTGCAGACTCTGCTGTGCTTCCTGAGCGACGTCACCTCTGTGGAGGAGAATCAGATGACTCCTATGAACATAGCTGTTTGTCTGGCCCCTTCCCTCTTCCATCTCAATATAGTGAAGAAAGAAAGCTCGCCGAGGTAAGTTTTTTCTAAACGCTATGAACAGTCATATCCTTAATACAAAATGATGCTTTCAGTGTTTCGAAAGGTATGCAGGATAAAACTTTCCAAAGCATCTGCTTCCCAGCACACATTACACAGGGCATGGCTTCAGTGAGAGGGGAAAGTCCATGCTGCAGAGCCAGAAGCACACTTGTGCATGCACAGAGGTGTTTTCCCAAGCCCAGCAGGCACTTCTGGCTGGCTGTTGCGACTATGCAGTGCCTGCTTTTCATGCAAAATTTCAGTGGGGCACTAGTGAGTTTGGCATAAGTAATGTTGGCTTCTGTGAAGGGCAAGGGCCTGATTTTGCTCCGGTTGAAGTCAAAGATTGACCATGTTTTAAAGAATTTTAATACATAGATTTTCAGTGAGTGGTTTTTCACTCTGTATCTTCTGGCTACATTCTGCCATGTGGGAAACTGAGTTTATTTCAGGCCACATTAAGAAGGCGTGTAACATGGTGAGTGTAGACTAAACAGGGCATAGACCTTGCTAAACATTAGTGGTCCCAACTTGATGTCCCTTCTGACTTCTTTTTTTCCCCCATCTCATTCAGAATACACTGAGGTTCTTGGTCATGTATGTGTATAACCAGCGTCTGAGCAAGTGCTTTAAGCAGTAACAACGTAAACCACTGTACATCGTGTCTGTTAGAAGTCCATTCCAAAATGTACAATAACTAATGCAGGACATGCATAACCTTTCCTTTAAAATAGGCCCAACAGTCTGAGCAATCTTTGTGATAAATAAAAACGAAAGATAGACTTTTCTCTCTGGTGTTCTGAACATCCTGCTGCTGTTTGCTTTCATATTAAAAAGATTCAGCTCTTTTTACCTGAGACACTGAATTCAATTACAGAGTAATACAGAAGAAATATGCAACAGGGAAGCCAGATCAGAAGGACCTCAGTGAAAACCTGGCAGCTACTCAGGGACTTGCTCACATGATAATGGAATGCAACAAACTTTTTGAGGTGAGTGAGAGACTCAAACGGCATTATTCATGGCCACATAATGCAGCATCCTTTGAAGTATTTATGTTTATGCTTACATTTTCTGTCTTGTATTAGGTCAGAGATTGATGGTGCCTCACTTATTTGTAAACTTGCTTCATCTAAAGTTTATTTATCTCATTTCTTTATGACTGTTCCCTTCTAGCATTCAAAGACGCAACTATTAAAAATGCAGAGTAATTACCCTGTAGCAGTTTTCAAGCCAAATTACTGGATTAGGAAATTTTAGTCTAATTAAAATAAAAATCTGCTGGTTTAACATTTCATATTATTATAATGCTTTTAGCACCTCAATTAAAACTTATTCATCTCAAAAAGAAGAGCTGATACACTTTATTTCTGTGTCATGCAATAGAGTTAAAATTACATAGGGAGATGCAGTCTACCTGCATCTTTCACTGCAGCTGGAGGAGAGTTAATGCTCATATCTCCCTTCCCCAGAAGCACAAGGCAACATTTCTGGGGGCTAGAGGAGTAACACAGGTGTATTGATGTGCAGTTGGTCAGTCTAATACGTTTCTGCATGAGTAATGCTATTCTGAGCCATGGACTGTTTCATTAGACTCCCTTGATTTCTCATCTTGCATAATAAGCAAAGACAGAAATAGGTATCCATTTTACGGATCATAGGCTCACTGCAATTGCATGCTGAATGGTCCATCAGCCATTGCCTTAAGGAAAAGTTCTCAGCAGGAGGTTTTCCCTTTGTGTTTTCCCTCCCTTCTGTGGCACAGGTCCCGCACGAGATGGTCACCCAGTCCCGAAACTCCTACGTTGATGCAGAAGTGCATTCTCCCACCCTGGATGAGCTCGGGAAACAAGTGGATGAGGAAGGAGGGAACTATCAGATGTACCTGGAAAGTCTCATGCAGAATCTCCAGAAAGAAGCAAAAGAGAAATTCAAAGGATGGGTCACGTGTTCCAGTATAGAGAACACAGAACTCGCCTACAAAAAGGTAATCTGGGGAGACATGGAAGAAGCAGTAAAGAAACCAAAGCAAAATACAGCCTAGCTATGGGACACCCTGACTTGCTGCATGGCTAAATACATACCCTTCTGTCTGGTGAGGCACACGGTTTTTCTTTAAAAGACTACTAAAAGTAGTTAAAAATGTAATATAATAGTGATTCAAGTATGAGATTCCAAGAAAAGGCACACAAAGCAAGCTAAGGTCTCCAAAATGGATAAAGTAAGTGATACAGCAAACAACGCAACCAGAGAGCGAGTTGAGAGTTTAACAACAGATAACATTACCTAGGTAAGCTCCTTGACTGGGGGACAGACAAAGTTTCTGACCATCTCCTGTTGTTCGCCAGCAGTTTGGAGAACACAGTCAGATCACACGTTTTAAAAACCCTCTTCAGGCTGCCCGCTGCTTTACTTAGCCAGGCCAGCCATATGGCCAGTTTTATCCCTGATCCTCTTGTCCTTGTTTCCAGTGGATTTTTTATATCTGCCACCTTTATCAAAATTTCTGAAGTTGTTCCAGGCTTCATCACTTCTGCAGGGAAGGCCAGACCATTGCAGCCAGGAGGAGGGTGCTGCAGGGTCCCTGCAGACAGTGGGGTTCAGGGCTGCTGGAAATGCAATGGCAAAACAGAGGTCTGCAAAGCGGCAGTGGCTACCGAGAGGAGGGGGTGGATTAGGGGTGGGTGACGTGAGTAAGGTAGGGAAGGGCACTGGGAGAAGTGTGGATCTGGATGGTGAGGGGGTGGGGGACCTTAGGGGCCGGAGGCAGCGTTACCCCTATTGGGGAAAGTGCAACCCCTCTGTTAGGGCAACGAAATCACAGTTACTCTGGTTTGTAGCCAGCTTCTGTGAGTGACATCTCCAGGGAGGGACCGCAGGAAGTTGGGGAGCGAGTAACAGGGCTGAGGTGGGAGTAGGATGTGAACAGGGGCATGTCCAGGTCTGGGGTCAAGGGCATGAGAGACTAGAGAGGGGACTAGGAGCCCTTGAGGCTCTAGGGCAGGAGGACAGGGGAACTAAGTGCTTTGGGGAGGAGGAATTATAACATAAAGTAATTTAAGGTGGGAGCTGGGTTTCTGGGGACACAATCCTGGGTCTGTGGGAGGTGCTGGAGGTTTCTGGAGCACTAGCGTTGGTATGTGAGGATGCCAGGGTAGGGAGGGGTTAGAAAAGCAGGGCTTGCAAGATCCAGTGCTTACAGTTAACTTGTTTGCTGCCTGAAATATGACAGCCCTAAAACCATGCAGAAATGCTGTACGTGTGGAATTTAGGATATTAATCTTTTACATAGCCTAGCACTTTCTGCTTCCCTTCTTGGATGCTGTGGAAGTGTAACAAGTAACAGGAGCCGTGAGCTAGGAAGACTTAGCAAGCAGTTTGTGTGTTCCTTCTTTGAAAGGCATTTTGCCAATACTTCCCTTGCGGCTATTTTGAGGAGCAAACATCTGTGTATCTGACACATAAGTGAATCGACATGTGTTCTCCTCTTCCACCAATTAACCAGGAGAGTTAATTGACCCTCAGTCCCAGCTACTGCATCAGATTGCCCAAGGTGGTAGCTTTATTTCAGCCCAGGGTTTTGGTCTCTCCTTTCATCTGTTTTTACTTCTAGACACACATAGTCTTAATTACACTTAGGATGCTCGGGGTTGAAAAAGTGTCTGTCACACCAGAAATAATACAGCAACTCCACTGGCACTATGGGAAGTGGTCCAGATATACACTGGTGTGAGAGCAGAAGTAATGTATCACTTCAGTTTTCCATCCAGGACTAGTATGCATCTGTTTTCACATACAGAAGAGCAGCAGCAATAGCGATAATAGTAACGGTTAGCAGGGAAATATGCATACTCTTAAGCTAAAGCCAGATACCCATACCAAGATTCTCTCATCAGTCATCCTCTGCTGAACATATGCATATAGATCATGGGGTCTTATGTTCTTTGTTACTTTACTCCAGGTTGGGGATGGGAACCCCCTAAGGCTTTGGAAAGCCTCGGTGGAAGTTGAAGCCCCCCCATCAGTTGTCCTGAACCGAGTGCTGAGAGAACGTCACCTCTGGGATGAGGACTTCTTGCAGTGGAAGGTGGTCGAGAGCCTGGACAAGCAGACAGAAGTTTACCAGTATGTTTTGAACAGCATGGCTCCTCATCCCGTCCGAGATTTTGTCGTTTTAAGGTAAGCTAAGGGCAGTTCTCCAGTACCTTTGCTTCCTGCAGTGCATACAAAGAAGATCTGGTCTTATCTCAGCCTTTGCATCTGTATAATTGTGGTTTGAGAAGTCTACTTCTGGGCAGCAGTGTTGATTTCTCAAATGGAATTAAAATTGTACACCTAGAGCATGGTGACCTTTTCTCTGATGTAACTTGAGCAGCACATACTCCGGAGGCCATAAATATCATTTCTGCCTTAGAAGATAATAGTTGCTGTTCTTTCAGCTTTGTTTGTTGTCAAAACAGTGCAAATAGAACCCAATTGTTTTTCACGCTGCTTTTGCTGTTCTCTGGGGAATGTTTGATGTTTAAGAGCCAAATGTTTAGTAGAGAAGATAGGGATGCTTTTAAGCTAAGGTTGTTATACAGTGTCTATATAAGTTGTTATTTTAGATTTGCAGTTGGAGTCTTTGTAGACCAAGAAATGCTAACCCATAAAAATCCTAGTGTGCAAATGAACAGAAAGAGGCAGTAGATATGTATTCTGACTGTCTTCCAGGGGATGACATCTCTCAAATAAATGTATAGCTGTGTATCCCTATTCTAAATTCAGTCCCAGTTCTGCCATTATCTACCTGCCTGTACAGAACAGACAAAATAAATTCCTCTTATGCACCTTCTGCCTTTGAAATCCTGGCCCTTTGCTTGCTAGGAGCTATTGTGGAGCTGCTAACATATTTCACTTACAGGGTCAGTCCTACAGTTACTTATTTCAGGATGATTTTGTGCATTCCTGTTCTTGGTCTCTGCTTTCTTTGATTGAAATGATGTGCCAGAGAAATACTAAGCAGTTTTGACAAAGGAAATAGTCCAGTGAGTCAGAATTGTATTAGAGGGAACAAAGATTGAAGGAAAAAGATGAGCCCTATAAAAAAATAATTATAATAGTACATCCCTTCTATGAACTTCAGTATTCTCTTAGAGAATGATAACATGCAGATATTGTTGGTATAAGGGAAGAATTAGTGAAACTCTTAGGAGAAGATTTAAAAAATATTTTCTGTAAGTTCTTTATAATGTGAAAACACCAGCTCTCCCATTACTCTATTTCCTTTGCCTTCCCACAGTACACTGTGCTAAATTAATTATTTTATAATTAATTTTCTTATACAATATTCATATTATATTAAATAATATAATGTATATTATATATTATAATAATGTGTTTATATTATATATTAAATAATATACTTTATCACTGATTTAAGTCAATAGACTTAAATCAGTGATAAATTTGGCCCTCCACATAGCACCAAGAAGATTGCCTGGGAGCGGTGGGGAGGTTTTGATGACCGTAATTCTGTCCTCTTATTTGCCACTTAGTTCACTATTAGGTTTCATGGTGTTTTATGTTCTTTAAAGACCTGCTGTGCAGTCACATCAGTTGAAGAAAAATCTTGCCATTGAGTTCTCATTCTTTTCACTAACCCAGGCAGAATGACCCCAAGGACTGAAATACATATTATAAAACTGAATCCTGGTGGGTTTTTAAGGGCTGAAAACAGCCGTCAGGCAGGTCTGTCAGATTCTGTTGTTTACCTCTTTTGATTTATATCATTAAGTCTAGAGAAAAGTTAGCCAGTGATATCACAGTCAATCTGATACCTTATGATTGGTGGGAAGTGAACAGTGAGATTATAATTCACCTCTGGGGACATGAATTAATACAGCAATTTTCCCCTTCCCAATAAAACTTTTGGCTGTGAAAGGATAAACTTGGTGGTTCTTTTTTTTTTTTTCCCCTTTTTTTTCTTCAATTTGGCAGTCATAACAAGGGGATTAGGCTCCCTTGAGAGGACTCTAATGGTAAGAGGATAGGGGCGATGTTTCATATGCCTGGGATCTGACGCAGCTCTCAGCTGCCCTGCACAGGCATCACTTTTCATTAAAGATTCCTCAAGTGTTTAATGTTCATTAAGTATCACAGCATCTCTGTGAGTTAGGTATCCCGTCCAATTTTACTACTGTAAGATATTTAGAGAAGTACAGAAACTAGCCTAAATCTGTATAACTGGGAATAGGAATCACAAATCTTCTGCAGTCTCTGGGATACATAGTTTTCCGCTTCACAAATGGCCCAAGTGCGTGCCGCATAGTTACCAAGATGATACAGTCACATCTAAGGACCGTGCAGGCATTCACAGTAGATGGTTCAGCATTTCACAGTAGATCTGAGGTGTTATTTCCTACTCTCCATGTGTTTCATCTGCCAGGATAGCTCATCATTTTTATTAATGCACAGACACACGTAAAACCTTCTGAAGTCAGTATCTTCCTGCATTGTCTTGAGTAACAGCTCAATTTCGTATAAGAAAAATGCAGAATGTTAAAATTATCTGCTGAAGTCCAAACTTCAACAGTCCTTGAAAGCAGCTTACCTGCTAAAACATGATACTTCCCAAGGTAGCATAATCCCTGTCTCAGACAGTCCATGACAAGATGATGCACATTACACAGCACAGTGGGAATTTCTCATTTCTTCCCACAGCATAGGAATGAGCATAGACCTATCCTGTGAGATTCAAGGCAGATGAGAAAGATGTGAGATGCCAGAATATGTAGAGAATGCTTACAGAACAAGAAAAAAATGTTAAGTATTAAAGTCTAGGTCTCCTGAACCTAGTGGAAAACTTCTGCAGCATGTCAGAGAGGCTAGAAACTTGAGGGAGGGGGGGGGGGAAATGAAATGACTGACAGATCTCAAAATAAAAATACATTTTAACAGGCCAGCCCAAAACCTGACTGCTTGTGAAAAGAAACATGTGGCCAATAAGAAACCAACTACCTATCATTGGCTAACTGACATATATGGTGACATGGTCATGAAATTTCACTGTTATATTACTTTTTCCCAAGTAAAACATAATCAGTGGTTGTGTAACAGTGGTGAGACAGAATGTGGTTCTATGGTCCAGAAAATACCCCTTTCCTCCTGTAAGGGAAAAGAACATGGAGCATAGATCCTGTTGGGAGAAGAGGGCAGACGAGCACATGATTACGTTGGCAGAAGTTGCAAAAAGCTTGTTGGTTCTTGCTATGTGGCATTGGAAAGGAGGAGGACCTTTCCAAGATGTCTCTTCTTGGAGTGACAGAGAGGAGGAAGGAAGCAAATGGATAAGGGATGCCTTTGTGGGTGCCTGGTTGACCAGTTCTTCTAGGACAGTTAGTGAGGATGTGGGTTCAAATGTTTGCTTGGTAGCAAACCGAAAGCCTACCTAAAGAAAGGGAGCCTCAACTTCACTATCATTCCTAAAGGAGTAAACATGAAGTTTTAGCCTTTGGCTATTGCAACAAATAAACCATGTAAGACTCTACTTTGCCATTGTTACTTGGAGTGTGTGGTGGCAAATGACCGTCATGTAATTGCCACCAGCCACCTGAGGAGACTTTCCTCAGCTGCTGTGTGTCAGTGGATATAAGCAGCAGAACATCCTAGTAAAATGTGCTGCATTTATACTTATCATCACCAAGAGTATTGTACGTTAATGTGATTGATTAAATAAATCCTTGTCATGAAAGGACACTTTTTTTTTAAATTCAGATGCCCTTGAAACATGTTCTTGGAGTTTCAGCAGTCAGTGTGGTTAGTAGTGAGGATTTCTGCTGTGCTAAACTGTATTTGTTTTTTTTGTAAATCTGCATGGGTGCAATCCAACATTTCAGCCTTTGTTGGATGGCTTGTGCTCACTTTATGTACTTTCCAAAACTTGTCTCTCTGCAAAAAAGGCTCTATCATGCCCTATAACACATGATGGTTATGAAGTGCTCGTGTGGAGAAGCAAAACTTCTCCACGTGGAGCCTGCAGCAACGTAGATGGGTGGCCATTCCACATCATGGTCAGACTCCCAACTGCGGTGGGGGGACAACAGCAGCATCAGGTGGATATTGTCCTTCAGGAAAATACTGTACATAGCATCAATTGCAAGATCTTTCCCTGAGTCATTTCAGAAGGTGGGAGTTTTGGGGGTTGATTTGCCTCCTCGTGTACCAATATATCCCCAAACTTCTGAGCAGTTCTTATCAAAATTATGGTACTCACCATTAAAATTAATACACTTACAGGAGGGGATCTAGCTCTAAAATCTGAGCTTGATAAGTTTCTGTGGCCTGTTTTGAGCAATAGTGACAACAAACTTGGAAAAAAAACCCTTCCAGGGACTCCTAGGACAGTCCAGTGGCATTGCAGGCAACAACAAGGTTAGGCAGACAAGCAAAGTGTGACTTCAATGCAGGTTCTTACTCATGTGCCCAAAAGTTTCGTTACGAAAGTGATTCCGTCTTGAATGTGTTGCTGCAGGACATGGAGGACTGATTTGCCAAAGGGGATGTGCATGCTGGTTGCCATCTCTGTAGAGCACGAAGAGGCTCCTCTTATGGGAGCTGTGCGAGCCATCGTGATGGACTCTCAGTACTTGATAGAGCCATGTGGCTCAGGAAAAGCCAGGCTGACCCATATCTGCAGAATTGACCTAAAGTAAGTATCCCACCTGCAAAAAGCAGACGTCCATTCAGCAGGGCAAAAACCTCCAGCTCAGGGAGGGAGGAGGTGTTGGGAACAGAGGACATGGCCAATGTAGCTTTGCTGCTTTGGAGTCTTCCTGCAGTTTTTTCTATCCACCAAGCTCATTTCTCTGCTCAGCATCTACCACTGTTATGCTGTGATCACAGAAATAAAATCTGCTTATTTGACAACCGCAGGGGAGAACTTCAGAGTACACTTACAATGACAAATATCTGAAGTCCCCACCACCACCATGGGCAGCGGGGAGTAGGAAGCATGGCAAGCCCGTTCCTGCGGGGCATATTTCTTGAGTATTTGAGTTTCTCAATAATTGTCTTTCCATTTCTTCAGAGGCCATTCCCCAGAGTGGTACAACAAAGGCTTTGGACATCTGTGTGCAGCAGAAGTTGCCAGGATCAGAAACTCATTTCAGCCTCTGATTGCCGAGGGACCAGAAACAAAAATCTGAGGAAGTGTTCCTGGGAGCATGTGAGCGTAAATTAGGGTCTGGCAGGGAACAGGAAGGCTGAAAGCAAAGATCTTATATAAGCTACAGAAGTCTGACCAGACCTGGGTCTGTACAAAGGTGAAACAGGAATGTTATAGGAAAGGTCTTTTATTCTGGAGACTTACCTCCCCCCGCCACATCCCTTCTGTATTAATTTCAATTATTGAAGTAAACATTTCTTCAGAGAGCTTTTATCATTATTACTTTTAAATCAGCCTATTGCCATTACTTGTGTGTTACATAACTCTGGTATTTAAAGGCTTCTAAGAAGCATATTTTAATTGTAAATAAATTATGTACAGTATGTATATATTTATCTATATTATATCTATATATATATATGTATAAATTAATTATTTTGTATATAACTCAGTGCAAATCACTTGCATCAGTTGGACCTTAAAGGAATCTGTTTCTTAGTGTGTCACTGCTACATAAGCTGTGTTTGCTATTATCACAGGGCTACCGGGCATAATCCATGTAATAACAGAAATGCCTGTTCTCAAATATGTTTCATGTTTGTGTATGCTGTGAGAAGGTACCTAGAAATAGATGTAGGAAGAATTAGAACTAAGGAGCAAGGAGGTTACTGTACGTTTAAAAATAATAAGGAGTGGATCCATTTCACCAAATAAAATATATGGAAATGTAACTGAGAGAGACATTTTGAAGGCCATTTATATTCAGCTGCAGAAAGTCTGTGAGTGTTAGTACAAGGTGTTGAAAACTTGCCTATTGCCTTAATTAATGGTATATCTGCCACTAGAGAACCTCACTACGTGCAGCGTTCAAAGTAACTGCTCATTGCTGAAGAGTGCAAGATAACGCTGTGTGTACTGAGGTGTCCGAAATCAGACTGGTAGGTTATTAAGCTGTAAATCTTTTTTTTTTTTTTTTTTTTAGCATTTTGTCTAGTTTCTGAGTAAGTGTTTCTGTGTTGTTCTTTCCTTCTCCCATAGAGATGGCTAATTGTTAAGAAACTCCAAAGCAGATTTTCCACAGCCAGTGGACACAAACACGTGCAGATGAATATCATGCCTTTTAATATTCTTACTATACAAATAACTAAACTTTTTTTAAGCTTTTAAACACATCTTGGAGATTTAAAGGACTAAATGCAGACTATGCTTGGAAAGATTGCTTTTATAGTAACAGCAAGCATTTTCATATTATATTGCACTGATCTGCATGATCCTGCCCCTGTAGGCATTGGTGGGAGCAGGATTAGCCCCTGACTATGAGGAGTAGGAGCCATTTAAGCCTATTATATCATTTCATTTTCAGGGACCTATTATTTTGCTAATGGAAGAATGCTTTAAAAGTAGTAATAATAATTTGTTGACGTTACCTTTGAGGCAGGGTTCCATTTTGTTTTTAACTAACCTAAGACCAAAAATGACATTACATCTGTGATTCAATAAGAATGTACAAGCCTGTTAATAGTGTTCTTCATTAATCGCATTTGTTCACTTTGACTTTATTTATTGCTGCATAAACCAGCTGAGTCATTTGTAGCCAGTGTTTTAGCTCAGTCCTTCCAACAAAATCCACTAAGATTTAGTATGAGGTCAATTAAGCGGGATACATTTCCTACATAAAGCTACAGTTTTGTGCCCTGATTCAGTAAATAGGGAAGTCTCTTCAAAGCCAGTGCTTTGAATCTGCCCCAGGAACAGGGGCTGTGGGGCGGACAATGCGCGGTCCTCCATTGCTGCTAGAGCACATCCCCACGCATAAGGGCTGTGCTGTTGGGGACAGCCCTGCAATCCGAGGAAGCAAGCTGGTGGGAGCTCAGGGTGACCCAACATGCTGTTCTCATGGAGCAGCACGACCCCAAAAAAGTCACTGTCATCTTCCTCCATGAGCTGTCTCACCCACGTTTTGTTGTACATAGGCTCAAGGAGGTTGGCTGTCCATGAGCTCCTGCCTTGAGTTTATGGCCAACAATGGTTGCAACGTGCAACTATTGTGTGTTTTTAAGCCTTAAAGATGGGGGAGCACTCACACCCTTACATGGCTGTGTTGAGGTCTGGCAGTGACCAGCCAGCTGCAGGGCCCCACCACTGTCCCCGTCCAGCCTTCCCGGGAGCAAGCGGTGGCTCGCAAGCTGGCGGGGCAGGGCCAGTCCCCTGGTTCCAGTGGGACCGCCATCCCAGAAAGCAGCACCTCCTCCCCAAATGCCTGTAGCCATGGCAGCAGGTTGCGTGCCGGCTGTTTTCCAAAACACAAGCAATTAGAGCACTTCTGCTACATTAGGTTGCATAAAGGAATACAATAGTGCCTCAGTATTAGTGGATGCAGAATTTCTGGCCCTGGGAATGGCAGTTGTCTGATAGTAAATAATTTCTTAAGGAAATGAAGGGAAAACCTGGACAGTGGTTTTATCCTGTCTGACAAGTCATTGCTCAGCTGGAAGGGCCCCTGTGCCACCTGCCGCTGTTAGCAAGGTAGGGTTGTCCTCCTACCCTTGCAGAAGCTCTGTCATGTGCTTCGGGCATCCCTAAGCCATGCATCAATGAAATAATATTTCTTTAAAGTGCACATTATGCTATGTCTACCATTCAGCTACCACAGTATTTTGTATTGTTACATTGCCATTGAGAATACATTATGATAATTGCATTTTTAAATGTTATACTCATATCAATACCTCATATTTTTACCTCATCTGTTGGTATCAGTCATTAGTTGTAAATAAATAATTGCAAAGTTGAATAAATTTGCATACACTAAAGAATCACATTTCCTTTGTGCGCTCATTTCATCCATTGGCACAAGAAACATGGTACGCTTAAGCCCTTGCTTTCTTTATTGCAACCTTCTGTACACTAAACTGTTCTGATATGGGACTTCAATAATGATTTTAGGCTCAAAATTATACTGTTGTCCATTATACTTATCCTATGGTGTCCTTAAGTATACAAGAGCTTCATGGCAAAGATCATGTTCTCCAAATAAGCCATTAAGCTAGGATGGCTGGCTTGAGAAAGGGAAACTCAGGTCCTCAGCAGTGCTCAGGCCCCAGACTCCCACTGAATTCAGCCATGTTTCTGCATCTATATTCTTGTCAATAATCTAAGTCCAGGTTCGTAAGAGTGACTGTGGAGTTGGGATGCTGAGTGTTGGGTTCACATTATCAGACTTCGGCCATCTCAAATGCATCAAGCCACTGCAAAAGAGAAAAAGATGCAACAGCAGGATAGTGATTCCTGTGGTTTGTCTTACACATATCTACAGATGGAATAAATATCCCTTTGGATAGGCCTATATCTCTCCAACTCTCTCTTGAATTATCAAAAGAAGCAGAGTCTCAGAAAACAGGACTCTGAGCAGGGAGTCAGCTATGAGAGACCATCTAGGAGGAGATAAGTCTTTATGTCCCACCATTCAGGGAAAGCTCAGTATTAAACTTTGGGCTGAAAGGAAGCACTTTTCTCCAGTTCTCTGCCATCTGTGTAAGTCGTCCTTTCTTGCAAAAAAATATAGTATGTGATACGCTCTCATTCCCATCTCTCCCTCCCACCCACCTGCAGCAATGTCAGGGCAAACAGGCTGTTGTAACCCTAACAGCACTGATGTTTCAGCTCCTGGTATGTGCAGTCTTTATAACGTTGAATTCTTGGGCACCTGTCCTCTTTACAAAGCCTTGCAGGAGTCACCAGCAAGGCATCCCTCTGATGCAGTTGCTCTGCAGAATCTACGTGAGCCTTGGAGGATCATGGCATGCCTGAGATGGCAGGTAGTTGTGAGACGAGAGCACAGGCTGAACACGCTGAAATGTCTGTGAGATGAAAATATTGGAAGAAATATCCAGAAGACCGCTGGAGCCTGCAAATCAAATAGGAGAGGATGAAAACTGATACTGCTGCTCCAGCTCAGTAGTGACATGGAAGAGCTGGGGAGTGAACACAGACCTCGCCAGACGGAAAGCAGCACTTAAATGGCATGACCCACTCACGGTCCCTTGGGGGTTTAACATGGCCATGTCATGCTCTCCTTGCCAGATGTGCGTCAGTCACAGCTGCACAAGGGCTTCATTTGGATGGGTGCTAGGCCAGGCAGATCATGTTGTTACAACTGCAGTTGCACATCATGGTGTGCCAGGACCAGGAAAACGGGGCATTAAACCCCAGATTCAGAACAAGGTGGGCGTTTGGACTTCGCTAAAATATACAATTTAAATTGTGACCCTCAACATCATGGGTCACTCAGCTATACTGTGTAGAAAGCCAACATTTTCCCTCAAAGCAGCAATGGATGCAGAGCAGATCCCACCTAGCACTGTGTGACTAGGGACTGTCCCGCTTCAGCGTGCAAGAAGCTCAGCTCGGCAAACACACGGGTACGTGGACTCAAGGGCTAACACAGAGCAGAGCAGTGGGTCTGGGTTAATGAGTAAGCGACAGGGAAAATATTACAACACTGCAGACAACTATTTGCCTGTTTTTTATAGGCTCGTGTTGGGGAGGTCTCACACTCCCAGATACCTTTCCTAGTCCACAACAGGACCCTGACACCAGAGACTCTATGCCTGTCATGAAGGTTAGCATCTCTTGCAGAGAAAGTAACCTGGACGCTTCTCTCCTTCCACCCCTTTGACTCTGAAGCTAGGGTCTCTCTCCCGCTACCTTACAACCGACCTCCCACAGGTAGCTATTTTCCACTGCTCTCTTCCACTGTGTAAGCCCAGCTGGAGCCCCGCCTGCCCCCTTCCCCACTCAGCCCCGGCATGCCTGTCTGCAGGCTGGGCTCCAGCCTGCGCCCCGCTCGCCCGGCCCAGGCTGCACAGGAGGCCACAGGGTTCAGCCTTCAGGGCAGGGTGACCGTGGCCCAGCGGTCAGTGGTCCCAGCCCCAGCTGCGACCGGGGGGAGTCGGCATTGCCAGCCTGCCAAGGCTCAAGTCTCCAAATGTCCCATGTCTCACACTAGGGACAAAACTCCGGGGTGAGGAGAGATCGTTTCTGCTTCTCTCCTCCAAGGAAGCAGGAAGGCAGGAGCGGGAAAATAACCAAGAGCCTGTACACAGGTGCTCCTCAGCCCCACCGCAATGACAAGGGGGGGGCTTTTGATCCCCTACCAGGGGGTGCGTGTCCAGCGAGACGCGGAGGCTCAAGGCAGCTGCGGTTTGCACGCAATGAACTGCTCTTTAGCTTGAGCAGAGACTTGAACCGCAGCGTGCAGTTCATTGCAGCAGTTTGCAAGGAGGCAGGATGGGGTCCCGGCTGTGACTGCGCGTTAACGAGAAAATGCCTCGTTCTGCGGCAAGAGCTTCTGCTCCAGCGGGACTCTGCCCTGCTTGGCCGGAGCAGCTGCATGGAGCTCCGCTGGCAGCCAGCTAGAGGATTGTGGCTTATTTCTTAATCAAAATACTCAATTCTGCAAACGGGTACCAGGGAAACTCAGCCTAAAACTGCAGACTCTGCTCTTTCTCTTTCACCTGCTCGTAGCAGCTCTGAGAGACACATGCCTGAAACACAGAGCCAGCACTTGCTACAGCGAGGATTTGCAACAGCTTGCGATTTATGGGAGCAAATTAGCCACAGGGCCATCTGTCCCTCCCCAGACCTCCTCTGGCCTGCTCCTTCCTGGAACAACTCCCTTTCCTTGAGAGGATACATATCGAATTACTTACTTTTTTTTTTTTTTTTTTTTTAATTAAATAAACGTGGGAACCACAGGTGGCAGAGCAGGCGACAGTAACCCTCCCAGCAGCATCTGCTGGCCAGCAGTGCCCCGCCACGCGTGCGGGACAGATGCTAGCTGGGTGCCTGCGTGCAGCCTGACCCCAAACCCACCCTGGGGTCTGCCGGCCCGCTCGGCCGCCCCGCTGCACCTCGCCGACTCCAGCCGGGCTTGGTCTTCACAGCAGCAGGACCAGAAGCACCACAGCTGGTCTGGCTTGACCACAAACAGTGAGTCCTTTTTTTTTTCCCTCCCAACTCTTTCAGTTTAGAGACTTGCCACAGGGCTAGCTGAAAGCAGGGAGTGTGTTTATCGACACCAAACACCCATCCATGTGCCGCACTGCTGGCGGTCACTAACCAGCACGAGTGAGGAGCCCACCACAGCTGTAAGCGCAGACCGCCCTAGGTTCACGGCTGCTCTGGTGTTTTGCTCGCTGTTGGCCCGCTCCCAAGGGGACGGGAGCTCAGAACTGGGCCTATAAAGTGCAGGATTTTAGCTCTTTAGCCTAGATTTCTCTTTCCCTTGAGAGTCACATTCCTTTCCTCCTGGCCCAGGGAGGAGGGATTATGCCAGCCCCTTCCCCGGGCTCGTAGTGTTGGGCTCATCACACATCTACTGCTTTGCAAAAGAGGTAAAAAAACTGATTTAGGGAAAACTTTCCATTCTTCAGTGGCTGTATTTGGGGATCCCTGGTGAGCAATAGGGCTGCTGGTGAGGAAGGACGAGCTCTGCTGCTGCAGATGCATTGTCGCAGCATTGGCGGCAATGCCCACATGCAGGACACACCAACAGCTCCCTCCCGGGGCCGTGGGACAGTGAGAGCACCATTTCAGAGCTGGCTTTTGGCAGGCCACCTTTCCTGCTTCCCTCAAGGTTGCAGAGCGTGAGCCAGACTGCCCACCAGCACGGCACCGATGCACACCCAGACCCGCCAGCGGAGAACCCACCCCAACACGGCGTGAGCCACCACACGTGTTTTATTCACGTACCCTTCCCAAACACCCAGACCAAACCCCAGCCACAAACATCACCTTGAGTGGGGTTTACTGCCTGGCCAAGCTGATGCCAAACCATGGCGTTATGTCTTTTTGAGCTGGGGTTATCATCTGGTTGTCTTGTGTGGTTCTCTCCACACCTGAAGAGGTGCTGGGACACTTGTAAATAGCTGAGCAGTGACATTCATCTCACTGCTGAAACCACCGGGGCAGCAAGGGAAAAGTTTGTGGTTATTATTGATGCAAATAAAAATAATGTTTGCAAATAATGAAAAATTAAATGGATATCACTGGTCTAAGCCAAAATGTTACAATATGGCCTCCTTGGCCTCCCAGTATTTCTTGCCTTGGGCAACCTTTTTCAGCAATCACTGGTATTTATCAGAAAAGAGATACAGTTATTGCATTTGGGTTTTTCAAATAATTGAGTAATTTAATCTTTTAAGTGCCTCTGAGATCACTTGCTGTAATTAAAGACAGAAGATGAATGACTGAAGTACAAGAGCAAGACTTTAAAAATGAATGTGTCCTTGACTGCGTCTCCTGTGCATTTATATAATGATTATCCCACATTAATATGACCAAACAGATAAAAGGAGAAAACAGTAAGAGCTTGGTTGCATTATTTTTCTCCCAGCCCAATAATAACATATCATCAGCTGGAGGAATGTGCCTGTGAATACCAAGCAGGAGCAACCACGTGCTGCCGAGTGCAGGACCCCGCCGCCTCCCGCTGTGAGGTGCAAGGAAAGGCAATATCCGCTCACGGATCGCGCAGCAACGTGGCAGATAAATGGGTTACAAATGTGTATAAAATCACAAACTTCCATCAGAAGTGGACTTAAAGGCTCAGCTAGTGCTGGGAGAGATGACTGCAACACTGGCAGCTTACTTTATGAGCATTTATTTTCTCAGCTTTGGGAAATAAGACCCATTTGATCCTAGTGGAGAGAGGGAGGCAGAAGGGTTACTGCAAAGTAATAAACATCAACAAAAAATCCGTAAGGCCTTTAAACAGTATTTTGTCTTCTAAATAAACTATACACCCTGGCATACCTATGTCATACCTTGGTATTTAGCTCCCCATTTCATAGCCCAAATGTAAATAAGTATGTGCCCGCAGAGGGAAGAGGAGGTGGTGAGAGAGCTGGAGCTGGCCCTGCTCCATTCTTCACGCAGCACTAAGCCCCTGGATCATGCCTGTCCCAGGCCGGGGAACAGCAGCCTTGCACCCCTTGGGGCACCCTCCGGGCTGGCCGGAGAGGCTGCAGCCTGCCGGGAAGCCCTCCTCACCGGCTTGCTCCCCTCCCTTTCCTAGCAGGGCATCCGATGGCCTCCAGCTCGACTGTGCTATTGCCAGACTACAAAACTTTGTCACCTCATAAAACTTTACAGCGCAGGTAGTTTATACCGTTACACCTAAACACTCGGCCAATTCGCGGTTCCCTCCGGCGGGAGGAAAAACAGATTCCTTGGGTCAGGTGCGGTGTTTGTGCAGCCCTGCTGGTTTACAGCGTGGCCGAAAGCCTGTTACAGAGTCCTGAGCGCAGAAGGAGGCAATGCAACAGCCAGCTCATTGCTGAGAGCCAAGCCACCGTTTCAGCCAGCATCCCGCCGGGACAGACCGTCGGCTCTGCTTTCCCTCCGGGCCCCACCGCACATCCCGCTCGGGAGGCGCGTGGGGCTCGGCACCGCTCCGGCTGGGATGCGCACCCCAGCAGGGCACAGTCCCGGGGGGAAGCTCCGGCTTGGAGGCTCCTCTGGCTCCTGAGAGCCAAAGAGGTGGGACTGAGAAGGTGCTGCCAAGGCCCTCCTTCCCTGCAAGGACTGATGCCATAAAAAAATCAGCGAGAAGTACAATACACATCCCAGGTTAGGGGGGAAGAGTTAAAACTCATCCCTCCCTGCCAAAACAAACCCCAAAGTCTTGTGTGTTACTCTCTTACTAAGGAAGAAACTCTTTCCACTAACAGAAAAGAACTAAAGCAGAAACTAATCCAACTTGACATGAATTTGCGGTATTTAGAAAATATCGCCACTGTCATTCCCACTGCTTTGATCAGCGTGCGGTGACAGTGACCACCTCTCCTGCACCTCACACGCCCATGGCCCTCCTGGGACTCGGGCCAGAAACTCATTTGGATGAGCTCAGGAGGGCTGGGACTGGATAACGATGCTTCGCCATGTCGTGTTGCGAGTAACTCTTGCAACAAGGAGAAGGCTTTTGACAGTAAAATTCATCATGTAGGAGGTGTATCTATTAAGGGACAAATATGATGGAGGTAGGAAGTTTACAGATTAGATCCTTTTTTCAAATTTTATTTTTTTAACAAGGAATATTCAAAGTCCCATGGCCCATCCCCATGCCAGGGGACTGTTCCCTCAGCTCCCAGGGCGAGGAACTCACGCACCCACTTGTGCCTGTGGCTTTTCTGCCCTGCTTCGTTAGTATCTTCCCTGGCTTCTCTCTGCCTCGCTGGCCCTTTTGCCACTCCTTCACAAACACACACACAAAGCATCACAACAGCAAAACGTCAGCACCCGCAAGTGTCTTGGCTGCAGGCTGCTATTATTTCAACTTTCTGGTTTCTTAACGATCTTAATTTTCTCAGAACCATTTGACAGAGAGTGGTGTTTCTGTTCAATTCCAAAATAAAAGCCTCTGATACGTCGGACCCTGCCACTTTCACCTCACCTCGTTATTCCTTCTTTTTCCAATCTCTTAAAAAGGGTGGGTTTAACCAGCCAGCACCAGCCATAGCCTTGTGATGGCTGGCAAAGAGTGGTTCGGCAGTCCACGAGTGGCACATCAAAGACGGGAAGATCTTTCTTTCCCCTTTCTTTTCCTCGCCTCCTCTTCTCAGCTTTGCATGAGTGAAGAAGGAACAAGACTCAACTTTCTCAGCTGAAGCTGAAATCTAGCACCTAAATCTGATGTCTTCTGTCTGAATAAGGGCATTTTTACCTAAGAGGTTTTTGCAAGCAGAATGAACAGAACAAGCTCTCCGAATGACTCAAAAGCAAATGAATACAACGCAAGGAGAAAAGTGAAGGGCAAATTGTGTGTTTAACATGCCGACACTTGTATGGCCACTGTCCCATTCATTAGTCTTTTCCCTTTCTTCTCTCTTTAACCTTGACATTTACTTTCCTTAGGATGTTTAATAAGGATGCCACAAACTGACTGCTTAGTACCACAACTATGCTGACAAAATCCTTCAAGCCTGTGACTAAGTCTACTGGAACAGAAGAGCTGTCAAATTTACTGCAGTGTTACTATGGAACAAGCTATTGCAACAAAACACTCTTATATTGGTATGGTTACTTCCACAGGCTTTTTAAATAGCAACAGTCACTCTAAAAAAAACAACCAACAAAAAATCAAAGAACCAAAAGCCCTCCAAAGCCCTAGGTCTGTTGGAAAAATCTCTGCTTAGACACAGGCCCCAGCAATCTCCAACAAAAGTTACAGTTATTTATATGGCATTGGGAAAACAGCAGCACAAACTCCTTGCAGAGTTATCATAACAGCCTCTCCTAAGGTACTCTGTACTTCATGCTGCAAACAGAGAAACTGGACAGGTTAAACCGTAAGATCATGTTACAATTTGTTACGTACAGTATCTTTATTTCATTTCTGAGACTGTTATAAAAACAATATAACATTAATTCTTTCATTTAGCAAAGACACCCTTCCCACAGTCATGCTGCACAATCTTTTCAAGAAATGAAACACAAGCTTTGCACTCACGTCACAAAAATATTTTGAATAAAAATATGATTTTGTATTTTACAACATGTCTAATTTGGAGCATTGAGCAAACTGGCAACAACATTCCGTCCTAGAAACGTGGTTAAAATCAAGAAACTAGTCTACATAAGATACTGATTGTTAACATCCATCACGTGCAGACTCCGGTTGGTCCTCAGAAAATAAAATACCATCCTCCCCTCAGCTGTCTTTGCAGCCTGAGTACGGAGGCCCCTCTGCTTACTGTCGGCATTTCTGCTCGAGATGCACAGATGGTGACGGGGCAGTGCCAGATCATCGCTCACACGTGGGTATCGAACGGAAGAAGTGCCCCGCAGCCCACAGCCTGATCGCAGGCGGTGATTACCACATCAGTTTGCATGAGCACACCGCAATTCTCCTTGGACAGGTACCTAATCTTTGCCTATTCGAGGGCTTTTTTGTTGATAGGGGAAGGTGATTTTTTTCAAGAAGATTGACAAGAAACTCGCGCTGGCCCCTGATTTCATAAAACGAAGCAGATTCCTGAGGCAAAACCATACCTTTATGTCCATCAGACCAGCCTGTATTTTCCCTGGCTCATCACTGTGCAATTCATTCACCAGGAGCTATGCATTGCTGTGCCCAGGCAGCACCACAGGCAGGCGGCTTAGGAGAAGACTTTGGCAACTGCTGTGCCCAGCTCGAGCTGGTCACTGCTCTGCAGTGATATTTAAAAACTCTTCTGAAGGGAAGAGCGCCAAAGGCTGCGTTATTTCTATGGGCCACGGCACCATGAGTGGATGCGATCATACAGCTTCGTAGCAACAAATCCCAATTTACCTACAAATTAGATATCCAGCTGGTGCCATCTGCCTGTCGGTGGTTACATATCACCCAGCCTCTGCGGGAAGAGCCTGCAGCATCTCCTCCGTGCTCGGACTGCTGTTTCACACATTGCGCTGTGGCTGGGCCATTAAATAGCACAGGACAGCAACTCACGGGATGGTTAATGGTTAGTGAAGTGTCAGGATGGGCTGGCGCCCACCGGCACGGCACCCGTGCTCCTCTCGACTTGCCCTGCCCAGGCCCCCTGAGCCCCCTGAAACCCAGGGGAGGCACGGACGCTGGGCTTCTCAGAAAGATCAGGCCCAGACTCTTTTTATTTTACCAAGAGCAAAATAATTATAACATACGTACACGCACACACGTAACATACAAGTTAGGCGTGACCTGGCTACAGTTTGTATTAAATGAATGTCACTTTCTGTTACATGCTGTGAAGGCATCTGACTACTGGAGTAATGTATTGCAAGGTGATTCATTGCCATGCCATGGAGAAAGCCGTTTGGCATTTCATACATTTAGGGAGAGCTATTTCTTTGTAATCCACATTGCGCCAGGCACCACTGCATAAATATACAGCAGTTTAAAATTTGCTCTGCTTCAGCAAGTCCTATCAGGCCATAAATAATTTTTATATATATTTTTAATACTTCATCACTTACCCTGAATTTTTCACCTTAATCTCAATACCAAAATATACGTTAGTGCAAAGAGAGACCATTTTAAGACTGGAACTAGAGGACAAATATATTAATCATTATGACAAGATACTAATTCTTTTTCTATTCCTATAGATTATTTAAGAAAAAATATAATCTTAAATTACAAATGAAAATCATATTTCATACGTAAGTTTTAATTTACAGTATAGAATCACAGAATCATAGAGTATTCAGGTTGAAAGGAACCCTGGGAGGTCATTTAGTCATCCACTAGTCATCTAGTAGATAAACATCACATTTAATACAGTATAATCAGCTTTAGTAGATAAATAATTCTTAATTAACACAGAGCACATTTCCTTTAAAATATTCTTTCCAGTGACTGACATTATTCACATAGCAATAAAAATACAATTACAGCTGAAGGCGATGCAGGCCTAGAGTTAGAGAGCGGAGAAAAACGACCTCACTGCTTTCTACCGAGGACACTCCTAATGTAGTGATTCATGAGGCAGGCAAAATAACATAGGGGTTTTTTCCATTCTCTCTCTATTCTTACTAATAAACAATGTTGCTAATATTTTGCTAATTTATCTTGCTGAGAGAAAAATGAGAGGCCCACAGACGTTCAGTAATACTTCGGGATGAAATGCTGCCAGGGCCAGATCCAGTTGCGCAAAGGAAACCCTCCAGCCAACCTGGAAGAGGCTTGGACCAACAGCTCCAAGATCTCAGACCTTGGCAAAAGCAGCAATAAAGCGCTGGATTAGTACACCAAAATGCTGGGATTTAAAGTCTCCACACTCAACACAAATGGCACTCAGAGTCCATCTTACTAAATTACCCATGAGTTTCCAGCAGGTAAGTAGCCGGGCAGCGGCGGAGTGCCAGCTGTGTGCAACTTGCTGAGAAAGTGCAGAAAAGGGGAGCCCCAGCCCTGCCGTGTCCACGGGTACAGGGCAGCAGGGCACAGGGTCAGGCACACTGCTTTCTGACAACTGAGACAGCAAGGACATCCCAGTTCCTGCTCTCTGCTTTTTTACTGAGCAAAGTTTTCAAAAAGAAGCCCTTTCACCCTTCCCATCTCTTCCCATCAGTTGGCATGACCCTTGCAATCCCTGGACATACCCCTGCTGCTTTCCCACTGAAAAAGGCACAGTTCCTTTAGCTGAAGTTCCCCAATGACATCCTGAAGTCGGATGCAGCCGTCAGCAACCTGAGTAGTAGTTAATTAATTCACCAAGAGCTCTCAGCAGCACAGACTCATGTCCCCCTGTCCTTCCCTCTGCATCTGCTTTAGGAAAGGGGGTGTCCTTTCCCCCAGCACTGCTTTGTGCAATTCTCCTCCGTCTCTGCTCAGTCACGTTCCCTGCTCCAGTCAGGTGTTGGCTCTAATCATGCAACATCAGCATTAAACCCTAATTTGGAAAAGTAAACCATTTTGTTTCTCCCCAATCTTCTCTTGGAGAATCTGATGTTCAGGCTCTTCCATCACTCCATGTCTTCAAAACATACTTTACCTGTCCAGCTCAGTGAGGGAAAACCAAGGAGGGGAAAGCATCTGCTCAACAAAAGGTCCCAGGGAAAGTTGTGAGATAACTCCAACCACAGGAATTAAGGACTGGTCATAAACCAAATGTACTAATCCAGAGAAGAAAATTTCTGGAAGCCACATGCTAGCAATCTCTTCTCAGTGTCAATGTCCTGCAGTATCAGGCAATGTAAATGCCTTCCTAGTGCTGAAGCAATCACGACATTGTACGCTCTTATTTCAGATTTCCCAAGGGGATGCAAGAGAAAGGACAGTGAGTGATGTATTCAAAGGGGCATCTCTATTTATACCTTCTTTCTACCCTCTTGGAGTAGTAAGTAATGAAGAATATAGTAACAACAAAAGCAACAAATATGAAAGAGATAAAGGCTAATAATGATTTTCTGGTTCGGAAGAAGTGGCATTCAGGACACGAGGCAATCTCATCTGGGCACAGCAACTCAGGAGTTTCAGGACCAGGAAAACCGTTACTGTCAATTATTTCTCTGTAATGTTTCATAGAAGGCTTTGGTTCGTATTGATTTGCAACGTAACTGTAGAGACCATATTTAGGAGCAGTCTTGTCATTAAAAGAATAGACAAAATATCCTTGCAGGTTAACGTTGTCCAAGGTGTAAGCTGCCAAAGAAAACAATGGGTTGAAGAAATGAATAAATGTGACTTTGGCATTCAAGAGCAGTACAATATGCCAGTACATAAAGCAGGGGCAGGGGGATGTTAAACCCACATCTGCACTTCTCTTCCCAAAAATAATGTAAGGTACATGTACATCTATGAAGTGTTGTCATAAAAAGTAAGAATTCGTCAGCCATTGCCAGACAGTGTGATCTGTGAGTATCCTGCAATTTATTTCCTTGTGCTTGGTAAACACAGCTGTGAGTGCATGACTGTGTTTAACGATCAGCATGAAGCCTATCATGAAAAGATGGCTCTCTTTTTTATGTATGAAAGAATACATGTTTTGGTTTTCCTGCACCTGGATTTCTGCAACCTGTTTCTCTGATTGCTCTTTCTCCCTTGCAGAGCACCTCCCGATGGGGACAGCCAAGGAACAGAGGACATCAGGCTGCACTTCTCTCTAGCACAGGTACAGTGACACCAGACAAAGACGTGCCCACGCTAAGGTCACATACTGGGATATCACCAGTGCAAGTGGAAAGCTACATAAGCTTATGCAGATCATAGTCCTCTCTTGTTATTGACCCAAGTTTCTGATCCAAGATGACCTGTATTAGTGTTTATTGAGAACACGTCCACAATCCATACTGCTAACTTGGCTGCTGGAAGAGGTCCAGCAGCTGGAGCATTAACTTTAAGCCATCAGTCCCGCTTGACAAAACCAATCAATCCATAGCAGTAAACACAAACTGTAATACTCTATCTCTCAAAATCACTATTTTTAACAAATTAAAGCAACATCTTCTAGCAGATGAACACAGGACTGAAAGCTAACAATGGCTGAATTTTCATATGCCTCTGAAAATAATTCTTTCTGCAGCTACATGCAAGACATTTAGCACCTTTAACTTACTTTTCATATGTAAAATGAAATCATATTTACCTGCCCTTTTACAGAGCTGCTACCCAGGATAATTAGTTTGTGTTTGTAAAACCGTGCGTGGATTTAATGGTGTTACATAAATGGTTACTGCTGTTCTGTGTTTTCAATTGGCGAAGATGTACTTAAACAGTGTGCAAAGCCTGAGTCCAAAGGGTCCCGTACTGTATTCTGGAATCATTTATCTGCACAAACCTGTTGGCTCCCCTGGAACAAGGCAGGTGAGCAACATTACATGCACAAATGGTGCCACGTGCAGTCCCTGAAACCAGCTGGAGTAAGAAGGCAGAATAGGAACTTTAAGGCAAGAGCACGCATGTACCAAATCCCCTCTCATTCCTCTCCAGTGTGACACTGAGGTAAGGACACATGATCCGTAACTCATCTCAGTTACTGCACAGGGTCTTGCAGAAAAAATGCAAGTTTTGGAGAAACCTGAATCAGTCGTGATGCCAAGGTTAAGAGCTTGCTCTCTGTCTAAGGACAAGATGGACAAAAGCAAAATACCAGAGCAGAAGAAAAGAGAATGAAAAAGCTGGTATTACTGACAGACAAAACACTGTGGAGGAGTGTATGTTGTCAAAGTGGGAGAGTGAGCTTTAGGGCAAGTATTACGGCTAGTTCGCAGGGACATGTTCATCCATGACAAAGAAGGTGGAAAGATAGGAAAATATGGCCTACATGTGATGGTTAAGTTGAAAAACACAGGAGCTATTTCCAGGCTGGATAGAAGAGGGGAGAAGGAAGTCATTGGGGGACACTGGTAACAGATCAGTACAAATGACAAAGTTCTGTAAAAAACAGGGGGATGTGCAGGTGTTCTGGCTAACGGGAACTGGGTGAGAAGCCCATATCCATACACACTTTGAAAACAAAAGTGCCAAGAACTGGTACGGTCTAAAGTGGTAGGAAGGAAAGAAGCAATACAGAAAAAACAGATTGAAACCATAAGCCCAAATATAGCCAAGGTAAGTTTTTTAAGTACAGATACAGAAAACATGTAGCCAGTGCTTCAAAATGCTGGAGAAGGAACTCTTGGGCACTTAATACTGATGTTCAGTAATTCATGAAAGAGGTGGAAATTACAGAGGAGGAAGTTAAAGCCAATACTTAACAGAGTGGACAGGATGACCTGCAAATTATGGAACTGCGAGCCATCCTTCACTACCTAGCAAAAGAGTGGAATAGATTATATAAGGCTTGATAAATAAGAATTACAGGAGATATATATGATTAATGCCAATCAGCTTAGCTTTATGAAAAATAAATCTTGTCAAACCAACTTGACATCTTTTTTATGAGATCAGCAGATCAATAAAAGTAATGATGTTTGATGTAATAGACTTAGAACTTCACAAGGCCACTGACTTGGTATTATATGGCATTTGGATCAAAAAAATAGAATGTTACGAGGTCAAGGGGAGCCCATAATAAACAGATTTCAACTGGTCTCAAATAGAACTAGTAAGTCTAGAAATGTAATTGCAGGTAAGTGTCACAGTAGGTGTATTTCTGCTGTGGTCATGGAGATTGGCTTTTAGCATTAAGATATTTAATGATCTTAAATATATTGGTGACCTCAAAGAAAAGTAAAACTATTTCTCACAAAGTTTGCAAATAACACAAAGATTAGGGACGTAATTTAGCTAGTGTAGCAAGCTTTGCACAAGCAAGCAACTGGCATTTGAACATGACCAAATGTGAGGATGTCAAAGAACAAGCAGACCATGCTTTGGTAGAGGAAGTTCTGCCTGGGCAGCAGGAATCTGTAACCCAGTTGGAAATCTCAGCAGATAACCAAGAGCGTGTGTAACCAACCTGCTGCCATGGCCAAAAGGGCTAATGGGCTGCTTAGATGTAGGAAAGAGAAGTAAAAGGGTAAGAGGTTACATTATACCTGCCTGAGATATAGGTGTGGCTGTGGCAGGAACAGTGTGTCCAGGTCTGGGTTTAGCCCTCTCAAGAAGAATGCTGGCAAACGGGAAAAAGTTTAATAATTGAAAGGTTCTAAATGATGTTTTATAGTAAGGGACACTAAGAGCTTTGTCTGTGCTTTTTATCAGAGAGATAAATGAGAGCTTGTTTTCTGTCTGTGAATACCTACACAGGTAACATACATGCAAATGTACAACAAAATGGCTTAAAGCTGAAACTAAAGAAATCAATACTAGAAGTTAAGATTTATGTATATCTATACACACACTTATATATAAAAACAGTAAATAATTAGCCACTGCAACAGCTTACAGTGAGATGTAGAAGATTCTTCATCAATAAAAATTATCTCATTCGGGTCTTGTGCTTTTCTTAAAAAACAGTGTGTGTTGTATGACAGGATGACTCAAAATGCCTCCTTTTTGCCTTATGATTTATGAATCTTTGAGACAGAGAAAAAGACCGGCTTGGGTTCTGAGTAGCAGGAAAGAGTCCAGGAAATGGCATAATGAGGTAGATAGCTGAATTATTATGAAGATCACTGTTGGATAAGATCACTGTGTTGGATAAGATACAGAGACAGCTGAGGAACAGAACTCATACCCAGCCCTGAGGCACATCAGTGGAGAGAAGCAACAAAGCAAAACAACAGTAGAAGTGCAGTAAGAAGAAAATCTGACTAAATACATGTGGAGCTACTCACATAACATCTACTTAAATTTCTTGAATCCACAAAAAAGTTCTGCTGTCTTTGCAGAATATGTGCAAGGTCAGCCTTTCTGATTTTTAGTAACACCAATCAGTCATAAATCAAAAGAAAAACTATCTGTTATGCTGTAATAACATTTAATTTATGGAGTATCCTACATAGGATTTATTTTTTTAAAGTTAAACATACCCTACCACACAGTGTATACTAATACTGGGACTTGTGACATATAAACCATCTATGTTTCCTTACCTTTTAAAGCTTCATTGATGTAATTCTGTATGTAATAAACTCTGAGCTTATCATGCACCATATTCTGGTCATCGTCAATTCCATTAGCCATAACATAAATTGGGACATCGCCATACTTTGATTTAACCCACTTGAGCAATTTACGCAGTCCCCAGGGCACTACTGCAGCTCTGTTGGGGGAGTGCAGCCATGTGATGTCATTGATCATCTGAACTTCAAGATAGTGGTCATATTTTAGTGCATCTTCTTTCTCCCAGCCCACAAGGGTAGTGGTGTAGTGACTCAAGGCAAAAAAATCAAATGAGCCCTGGATTAACTTCTTTTCATCTTCTGAGAAATAAGGCAAGTGGAAATTATACAGGTCAACACTGTTTCTTCGGTGAAGCCATGCTCTCATCACCTGTGGGTAGTCACCATTCCCAAAGATCGGCTCTGCAAGCCAGCCAATGTCAAACTCTAAAATTCTGTCAGCAACTTCTTGGTCATTCCTGGAAAAGGGACAAGCTGGTTCTACCCAGTCGGCTTGCAGAGCTATAGATATTTTTCCCTTCTGAGATCTCCTGAATTCTTTGTCATAAAGATGCCATGCTTTCGCATGGGCTTTCAACAGGTTGTGCCCTGCGGTGTATGTCAAGTTTTTCACAGACGGTTCATTCATTGTGATCCAAAATTTGACATGGTCCCCAAAACTTGTAAAGCAGAATCTGGCATACTCAACAAAAGCCTGAACGGTTTCTGGGTTTTCCCAAGCTCCATATTTGGCAAGGGAAACTGGAAGCTCTTGGTTCTCGGCCATAGGTTGCCATAAAGCAACAACAGGAGTTATGTTAACTCTGAGAAGTTCACTAGCAAAACACTGATAATAACCTACAAGTGTGTGGTTGATTAGAGAAAGGTTACCTAAAGGAAGGATTAAAGACCATTTCAGTGAAAAATGGAAGTGTGTGACACGCATTTCTTGCAGAAGAGAGATCTGGAGCCTGATAGCAGCAAAGTCAACACAGTGATGCTTGCGTTTCGAGGTGAAAACTCCATCCACTTTAATAAGCTTCTTCGTCTGGTGAACATCCCACACATAAACATTAGAGTCAAGAAACTGGGCGGGTGTCGTGTCTACCTAGGTAGAACAAGAAACATAACCAGATTCAAGCTGTTTGTTCTAGGTAGGTGGGAACAACATAACCATCAGGCACAACGTAGTGAAAGAATATTGTAAGTCAAAACATTGCATTTAGCACCTCTCTCGCATTTCTGATACCATAACGTCTCTGGCTCATATAAATGAATTAATCTTCTGTTAACATGTGACATCAGAAATGTACCAAATATATGTATCATTTTCATCCTTCTTTCCAAACAAGCTTATGCTAATGGTCACCATGTTTCTGTCTTCTCCAGATTGCACCAGACTGTATGGGAAACAAGGGATTGCTCAGGGATAGGGCACTAAACCTGCGACAAGTGTCCAGAGAAGCACATCTTCAGCAAAGACTACAGTAATTTTTAAAATGTTTTTCTTTCAAGATGAAGAAGCTATACCGAAGGGCCTACAGAGAGACTGTCTGTTGTAAATTACCCAGTAGCTTCAGTTTCAAGACCACTCCCTGAACACAGCAAAAGAAATAATGAATGAAACATCATTTCTGTGTTCAGTTCTTTTCCTGACTATGATGAAAGATGAGTAATTCTCTGCACTTGATTTTTAGCATAAATTTAGCTGACAAGCAAAATTTTTCCTTCTTGCTAAAGACGTCCTTTTTTATTTAACTCATACTGAACTCACTTCCAAGTTATTTCAGCAGGTTCTTGATGTCTGAATCAATTTTTTTTCGGGTCTCCAAGTAAACCCACTATATGTCACTCCAACAATAAATGCATTTCCCCTAAGTCTTTAGGGCTTCAGATGTCAGAATTGCCTGTAGGACATACAGGACACAGTAGAAGATGAGCTTCTCAGGGTCCCACAGAATTATACTTTCACTTTTTAATGAATATCACAAACACAATAAGGACTAGAAAATGGAAAAGTGAATTACTTAAAATAATCCACAGTGTAAAAATCTCCTCATTCATACTCTAGCATAACTCTTACAAGAAAGAGCCAAACTACAAGATACTGGTACCACATGTGTTTATTTGTCCTTTTTTCTTTTTTTTTTTGGTGAAAGGTTCCCCCTGAGTTCAGATTTCCTTGTCCTGCCCCCTGTTTGAAAAGCAGGTGTCAGCCTACAACCATTGTTCAACTTGTAGCTGAGGCTCTGCAGACTGTATAAAGAAGCTGCTGAAAATCAGTTGCTATTTTCTCCGGAGAGGTCAGTACTGTGCTTATAGAAGAAAGTAATAAAAACCAGCATGTCTGAGGGAAAATTGCTTTTCTGGAGAATTGTCCCTTGTAGATTACTAAAGCATGCATTGCCACTAATACTGTGGGAATGCTGTCAAAAGAGTTTTTCCACTGTGATGCATCTACAAATCACACTACCTAAGCCGTACAGCACAAAATGTTTGAATGGCCTTTTGAAATGAAAATATTCAGCTTTGAAGGTTTTGGGGATGGGAGGGATTTTTTAACTGTCTTAGGCCGACTGACTCTGCAACTTTATATCTGTTATTGATCCCAAAGGCAGCAATTCCATTTCCAATCCTGAATCTATCTGGGAGCTAGGAGGATAATGACTGTTGAATCTTCTTGGAAATCGGTGTAGCAGGTAAGGAGGCTGCAGTATTTTTCAAGAGAACAAAGTCAGATCTTACTTTTGGAGTGAGAAAAACCAAACAAGCCCCCTATACTCTAGCCTTAAGAGAGATTCAGTCTTTGTGGAAAATCTAAATTAAAAATTCTGTTCTTGGATCAAGCCTCAGCATTGAATTTAGCTACACCTCTTTACTGTGGTTAGAGAAGCCCTGCAAGCCAAAACAGCATCAGAGAATTACAGAGCCAAACTGTTACAGAGACCATAACTAAGCTACAATTTTTACACATGCTATGAAGTCTTAAAATTTGAAAGGTTCTCCCAAAGTATCGGATTTAGTTGAAATAAAGAGTGAGAGCTATGAACTGGATCCATGATGTAGCTAGGTGCTATCCAGGAGTACTGAAGGCCTCCGTCAGACACAGTACTATGCAAACATGACAAAGAAGGAATATAGAAATTTCATCCAAATCTAATATTGTTTACTTTTTTTATATACAAAAGCCCTCTAACAATGGTACCAGGATATATACGCATAAGATGTAGAAACATGCCACTGGAGTTTTAAGAGCTTTCAGGAAGTTTTCTAAAATATGGACTACCACAGCAGACAAATATATTACCATTAAAATTATGGACATGAAAAAGCAGTAATATTTCCCATTTCATAGACTAGGACATTTGGAACTACACTTTAGCAAATCTAATCAACTTCCACTCGAAAGGGACTGACTTCCAGTAACTGATCACGTAACCCGTCCAGGGAAGATGAGCATCAGACCCCTTTCAATTTCTGGATGTTCTTCTAAAATGTTATTTATCATATCTCAATCTGACTGGATCTCCTTGGTCACACACAGAAAGTCTAGTGAAGACTGAAAGACACAGTGTTTGGTACAAAAGCCTTGTACCCATCTCCTTGCAGCACTGCAGTAATATGTATCAGGAAAGACACTCTATCCAGCAAATTTATCAATATGAACTTGTGCACTGATCTGACTGGACAGCCTGTCGGCTTTATCATCAGACTCACCTGAATGTAGTTGTCAACAATTCCCCAGGCAAAGCCACAGGGAAAAATCCCTTCTATGGGCTGGTTTTCAGGCAAAGGTGGGAAGCCATTTTTTTCTATCAGCTTTTGATAGAACAAGACAGAAGATTTGGGCATCAACTTCTTGTCGTGGCTTTGAAAATCAACATAAAACAATCCACGCCGAATGCTGTATCCCCTGTGCCATTCAAAGCCATCCAGGAGGGACCAGACCGTGTAGCCAAACACATTAACTCCGTCGTACCGGATGGCTGAGGAAAGAACAAAACCAAACTTATCGCAGTGCTCATTTTTCCTCTGTAGATTACACCGTATCAGCAATGTTTGTGGTATTCATGTGTAAGAACAATGCAATAGGTCAGATAAGTATCTCGGGGCCTGCCTCAAAGCCCGTTCAGGGAAGGTATTTCAGCTGCACTCAGGCAGCTGCCAGGGCATGGGTGCACTGAGCAAGGCAGTAGAGGTACCTGGCTTGGCTTTAAACAAGCCCGATTTAGGAAGAGAAGCAGTGCAGCAGTGGTTTGAACACTGCTGCTAATTAGATGTGCCAAACCTCAGCCTCGGAGCAGAGCACGCTGCACTTGAACTGTTTGCAGCAGCTAGCTAGTAATGCACTGCACTGCACTCTGCTAAGCACGCACTGCAGCTCACTCCGGGGTAGCTTAAGTGCCATTAATGCAGCACTACCCTGTATGCAAACAGAAGTTCTACTCTTTTTGATCCTTCCCCTCCACTACAAAAACATATTGAGAAAACCCTGACAATGCTTTTGGTGTGCTGATGAATTTTTATTACCAAGGATTTTAAGCAGAAGTGATAATGCAGGAAGACCCTATTTATGTGGTAATTCTGTCGCTTTACATCTTTTATGGCATAGCGTTTTCCAGCTTAAATATTTAAGGGTTTCTAAAAAGATGTATACGTTCTAGGTCAACTGTGTGACTTTTAAGAATCACCACACACACTTTGTAAGTTAGAATCAGGGTCTACTGGCATCTGTTAGTTTTGCCAGCTTTACAGTTTTATTTTGAGATTCCAAGTGATACTTACTTTCAGTGGTATTAAACACTGAGATTCAGCAAAATGTTCCTGGGCAAGGCTCAGCTTCAGGAAAGCACAAAGGAGTGTGCTTATGTGAATTACATAATTAGACCCACCCTAATTCAGCAATGCATTTAAGCACATTCTTAAATGTTCTTTTGAACTTGAGTTTGGCTCTGCAGCCAGCAGAGTTTATCTTTATTACTCACCATCTTCTGTCAACCCAAACTGGGTACTGACTGAACATAGTATTTTTCAGCCTAGTTACACTGAAAGCGTTATTTCAGGCAACCAAAATATCAAGATCCTAATTTCCTGGTTTTATTAATGTACCTTATTACAATCATTTATGAAGGACCACATGGATTCTTGATTGTAACCCTGTTTGAATCAATTAAATGAACTGTGGTTAAATAAGCAATGGATTTGGCCCAGTCTCTATCAGAGGTCATGAGAAAATGTCTACGGAAATGGAATATTTCTCCTCCTAAAGGCATCATTCTTTTGTGTTTGGCAAATGCCAGTATTTTTCTAACCTCTGCATGCATCCATGATGACATCTGCTGTACCAGCAGAGTAAAAGCCAATACAGGTCCACTTTGTGAACTGGTCTCAGTGAGAATTTCTCCTTGAACAGCATCTCATCCCTTCTGTAAGTCATCACACAGCACTCCCACACTTCCTGAGCACCTCATAAAAATTCTCCTCAAATCCTTCTTTAAAAATGCATTCACTTTTAAGTGTCACCTATGAAAGAAGCAACTTGAAAAATTTTTGGAAGTTCCGAAAAGTTTGGAAGTCTCAAACATAGTATCCCACATGAATTGCATGTTACTGAAAACACACAATGAAAATTATTGTCTTTTTTTTTCTTTTTCCTTTGTCTATCTCCCCTCTTTTTTTACATCTGTTGGTGTGCAAGCCAGGCTGACTGAAACCTAAACTGTTCTTGCTTCTGAAACTGAGTGGCTTTCTCCATACCACCTACTGGAAATAACTCCTGACCTGAGCAATCCCCCACAGCATGCCTAGAAGTGTGCTACTGTGCAGGCCAGAACTCTGCCAGAACTGGGTTAAAAATTAAACAGCACTTCAGCTCACGCTCTGTTTAGCTTACTAGAGAAATAGTTCAAGGAAAATTGGCAGACCCATAAGCATCAAATACAGATCCTTAAAATCCTCTGCTCAGCTGCTGTCCAACCCCGGGGTGTGAATGTGAGGTGTGTGAAGCCCGCAGCCCCTGCTTCCACATGGAAGATGCCCAAGGATCTATGTTTTGCCTCTGGACACACCTGAGAATAGCTCGGTCCTGACCTGTCAGGGGCCTGGCTGATCCCGTTCTCCTTAAGACTTTTTGAATCCAGACCTGCTAACTCCCCAGGTAATGACCTAACCCCTCGGCTAGTCAACATGGCACGGAGGAGCTTGTCCTCCTGGTCAACATGCTCCACTTTACAAGGAACAATCAATGTATTTGTTGCACCAGAGACAGAGCAGGGAAGTGAATATGACACTAGACTAAATGGTTAGATACCCACCCATGTGAGAAGACATCTCCAACCAATTAGCAGCTCTAATTAATATTTAACTACTTTATATTACAGCTCTATTTACTCTATTCAACCCTAAATGGTATTTGGGAAAAAAAAAGATCAATAATAGTAAACAGTAAAAGGATTTAGGGCTGTGAATCCCAAATAAAGACCCTTTCCCGGGGGGGGGGGGGGGGGGGGGCGGGGGGGAGATGTATGGAGCTTGTCTACAGCATGCAGTGTCAGCATGGGCATCTACATCAGCACTTCCAACTGAAATCAGGAGCATACTTTTGAGCAAATCTCCCTCCTTATCACACTTCGGTTCACATCACAGAGTGGTCTCAGGATGGGTTCCTTTGGGGTGAAATTAATCCAGAAATGGGCTTCAGGAATGCACATGGCGTGGACACTAGGCTCTCAGCACCAGCTCTTTTTACTCCACAGGCTTGCTCCGACAGGGCTGCACTTACTTGTAAACATAGATATGGAAATAAACAGTTTTGTTTGAACCAGTGCATATACAGAATCAGGCAAAGATACTGGCCAGATCTAGGAAGCAGCAAAACCACATTTATGTGGCCCTGGGTCTAAATTAATTATCCTTGCTTCTCAGTGCTATAGCTCCTTTAGTGGCCCCTAAAATGGCTAAAGCCACGTTACTGCCCCATGACTGCTGGAGTGAATCTGGTGGTAACCAGCTCATGAATCCCTACATTAGAGTGCTTTACTGCACTGGATAGACATGTCCTACATCTCTGAGAGAGACAAGTGCCTTTGCCTTTGGTTTTTAAAGTTGTCCAACAAGAGTGCTTACAGCCAACATGATGCCTTTTGTGGATCTTCCTCAACTAAATCCCCCTAGGTATTGCATAGAGAACTTTGGTATTTACACTGGATTTTGCAGATTCTAATGGGCAGAAGAGTCGGGTGCAATAATTTTCATCATATTGTTGCTGAAGTCCCTTCTGCAGATCCAGTCTGTCTCTGCTTTTTTTTTTTTTTCTGTAAAAAGTTTAGCCAAGTGTTCATATTCTTAACTTAATATGACAAGACTACTGTTGTTGTTGCTGTTATTATTATTTACTGAGTGGCACATTAAAAGGAAAGAAACTCTGTAAATTGAGATTGTTTCCAGCCAGCTGTGATTAAAAGGCAGATTCCTGTCTGTATGTCCAGCAGTTTACAAACTAAGCAGAAATATGGGTAGCGGGAATATGACCCCTTATAGCTCTTCATCTGACTTCATGCAAACTAGTAATACTGTACTTGCAATAGTTAGTAACTCTTTTACATTTCATTCCTCCCATTTTGGATGCACCGGCTCATGTATTTATTAACCTTTGAATTTATTTGTAATAATCAGGCTTCTGGAACAGCAGATGAAACAAACGCGGGACTCCTCTGCATCTTCATGAGTGCTGAGAATCAAATGAAAGCCAGTTTTCCTCATCCCCTGTATGAAAATGGCAACATAACACAATGGCTATCTATCTCATCTGAACTAATAGCTACAATAATACTGTTTTTAAAACCAGAACAGTAAACTGTAGACAAGTAAATCAACTATTAAATTGTAACTTAAGAAATTAGACTACAATGAAAGTGGAAATGGGAACCCAACAACTTATTTGTGACTACTAGGATTGAAAAACTCTGTTTCGCCACAGGGAAATGGGAAAATAGAAAATAACTTTCATACAAGGTAGTGTATTTCTCTTACTGCTCAGAAAAAATAATAGGTTAACAATTTAAATAATTTAGATTATATAACCTCAAACATTCAGTTCTCCTTAAACTGATGTAAATTCAGATTATTGTGATTGATGTCCAGAGCTGTACCAATGTAAAATTTGTGCAAGGGCAACACTGAGATGCAGAATGAAAAGGTTCCAATTTTTCATTTAAAAATGTATTCTTTCAGCCTTCTGTTTTCTTCAGAGGAACTCCTATTGCATAGTATTTACCTTCCCACATATATATTCTTACATTTTGTACATAGGCATTCATGTATCTAAGATATGGAAAACAACTATTAATAAATAACACAGTAAATTTCCCTAAGTCCATTGACAGTATAGTTCACACATGTTCTGCATTTCCTCCCACCAAAGACAGTAGAAACTTTCCTACTGACTTCAAAGGCAGCAGCATCAAGCTCACCAAATGCTATCTGCAGATATTAAGGGTCCTCAAGAGTGAAAAGAACAAACCCAGGAAAGGGATCTGGAGTCTCATTTCACAAGTGCCAAGATGAATGTTAAAGACTAAAATTAGTTTTCAGCCTGGTTCTTTAACATGTTTCTGTAGGCTATTTTGCGTTATGATTTTGTCAAGCACATATTAATACAACCTCAGTCCTACCTTTTAAAGTTTCCATAATGAACTTTTTGAGATAGTAAATATATTTGGCATCATCTCTCTTGGTGCTACCAGAAACAAACCAGCTGTTCTCCACAATGAATATTTGGGGGTTGTTATATTCACTGCTTATCCAGTAAAGGAGCTGCCTCAGGCTTATTGATTCCAACTGTTGGAATTTCATGTGGGAGTCCAAGAGCTGGAAACTCAGGGTAGCTCCAAAAGAAAGAGCAAAAAAGTCTGCTGTTCCCTTGATATACTTCTTCTCAACTTCACTGAATTCAGGCAACAGAGATGAGAGGTTGCTCCTCATGCTCTCTGGATAGTCACCATCAATAAATATGGGCTTAGCAAACCAGCCGAGCACAAAATCAAGGGATTTTTGACATTCTTTTATGTTTTTTTCAGTCATACGTTGAGGTTTTATCCAGTGGGAGCTAAGGGCAATGGACACTTTTCCTCTTTGAGTTGGACGAAAATGGTCATTGTAGAGATGCCAGACTTTAGCATGGGCCTGTTGAAAAGAAAGACTGTAATTAATGCACCTGAAATTCCATTTGAAGTAACACAATTAGTCTCAAGTACTGACATCCAGTGCCACGTAGTAACCACATAAACACGGCATTTGAGGGCTCAGCCTTATTCATTCATCAGCAGTTTACAACTCCTAAATTAACTTTTCTTTAATACCATATATCAACTATAAATCACTAGCTGGTCGGGGAAAACAGCATCTCAGTTTTCCATGAGATACTATTCCAGGCACTGAACACACTTTTGGTACTTAGTTAGACACCTTTATTAACTTTTGTTATTGAGTTCAGACATACTTCCAGTAGTTACAAAAATGAAAATGCAATTAACTAAACATGTTTCAAAGTACATTTTCATTATGGGAATATCACTTTATCTGTAGATTCACAGATATATAAAGAAGGAAGATCTATTCTTCAGAACTCCCCAGTCTCTCAAACAAAACAAGACAAAGAAACACCCTTGAACTTATTCCTCTTTGAACCAGAACACACAGTACAGGAAAAACTAGCAATCTGGATTAAAAAAGTCTGGTGAAAAACATTTTACCACAGCTCCTGAAAAATTATTCCAATAATTCAATTTAATTTGTTTTATTAAAACTTGCTATTTACCTCTAGCATCAGATTTCAACCACTTGTCTTGGTATAATTTTATCTGCTACTGTGAGGAGATCTTTTCTACCAAATTTCTTTCCCATGATCTTACAGAGTAAGTTGAAACAGTCTCTTGATGTTCCCTTTGAAAGCTAAATAGATTAAGTTTCTGGAACCTCGCATTATCTTCAGGCATAGCTTCAAGCCCTCTAACCATTCTCTCTGATTCTCTTCCAATTTGTCATCATCATGCAGTCTTAAACTGCAAAAGCAGAATTAGACAAAATATGCTAGTGGTAGCCTTGCCAGCAGTAAAATCAGAGACAATTTAATACACTATTTCTGCTTATGTGGCCATAGCATTTGTGCTGGTTTGGGCTGGAGTAGAGTTAATTTTCTTCATAGCAGCTAGTATGGGGCTGTGTTTTGGATTTGTGCTGGAAACAGTGTTGATACCACAGGGATGTTTTAGTTACTGCTGAGCAGTGCTTACACAGAGTCCAGGCCTTTTCTGCCTCTCACCCCACCCCACCAGCGAGGAGGCTGGGGGTGCACAAGAATTTGGGAGGGGACAGAGCTGGGACAGCTGACCCCAACTGACCAAGGGGATGTTCCATACCATATGGCGTCATGCTCAGCATAGAAAGCTGGGGGAAGAAGGAGGAAGGGGGGGATGTTTGGAGTGATGGCATTTGTCTTCCCAAGTAACCGTTACATGTGATGGAGCCCTGCTTTCCTGGAGATGGCTGAACACCTGCCTGCCCATGGGAAGGAGTGAATGAATTCCTTGTTTTGCTTTGCTTGCGTGCACAGCTTTTGCTTTACGTATCAAACTGTCTCTATCTCAACCCACAAGTTTTCTCACTTTTACCCTTCCGATTCTCTCCCCCATCCCACTGGGGGGGAGTGAGCGAGCAGCTGTGTGGGGCTTAGTTGCCGACTGGGTTTAAACCATGACAACATTACACTGTGAGCATATGCTCATCTAAACTACCATATCTCCAGAGCCCTTCACCGTCTAAAACATATTTTTTCTTTGTACCTACCTTATCAAAGAATTTTGACTGCTCTGTGAATCAACATCCCATGTTTTTGTCATCTGCACGTTAGTAGAAATTGTAATGCCTTTTTCTAGGTCATTGCTAAAAAGGTAAAAAATGTGAGTTCTATTCATTAGAATAAAGCCTACCTAATAACTATTCCCAGTTCACATTTGCATTTTGAGACTTATCAGTTAGTATTTGTTCATATGTGCTGTGATGACATGAACCTCCATTCCTGTCATACAGTCACAGGTGTGATGAATATATATGACAGATTATTAATCAAAATGTCGCACACATTTTTAGCCCTCCCTGGAATATAAGCCATATAGAAAGCCTTATAATTTCACTCCATGCAGTTGGTATGTTGGCAAATTTTATCATTAATGTATTGATAGCTGCTGTTCATAGTTTCCTTTTCATACGCTCAAGCTTTCATACCATTCAAGCTTTGAACCACAATGATTTCCAGCTGCCAGCATTACTAGGAACATTAAGCAATTAAGATTATTAATCATTTTTGACATAGACGCTGTTAATTACCCAGGAAAAATAATGAATTCTATCATTCCACTGTTCTTGCAGAATTTTAATTCTCACTGCTGGGAGAAAAACAATTGGAAGTGAAGGACAACTAAAGGTAAGATCAATAATCAAGGCTCAGTTCAGCTGCCCCCATACAGAAACCTGCTGCCTTTGAGTCATAATGGGGTATATAAAACATCTGTGCAGATCTGACACCAGCTCTGGAGAAGGCTAGACCCATGCCCTTTTAGAGTGGTCACCAAAACCCAAAGAGAACAATCTTGCAAACTGTGAATCACAGTACACACCTATGTGCGTGTATCTGAATCAAGCTCTCAGTTGCCAACTTCAACATACATGCTCTCACTTATAATACATCAATAGCTCAAATAAATGTGATGTAGTCCTACCATCTGTCTATATTAATACAATGGATTTTGATGCTGGTGAGAAACTAAATATAGTAACCACTTCAAAGTCTCATGTCAAAAATGAGAGCTGACCTAAGCACAGACTTAATTTTACTTCACGCTGCAGCTCCATTACGCTGAGACATTACACACCATGACCAAAACGCTACACACCCAACACTTTAAATATGATTTTAAAAATACCATTGGGAACAAATGTGCCACCACTTGCAACTCAAATTTGCACACCCAAATTTTCCCTCATAAAGGTGCCATATATTCTTCCTTTGTTGGACCTGACTCATCTCCAGATTTCCTGTCTCAAATGTTAAGATACCACCATGCACGCTCTCAAACACACAATTTCATCTCTGTCATGTGCACTTGCAAGTATGCTGCCCACCCACAGAGCACCTCGAGGACTATGGAGGACTTGCCCCATAACTCTCGGCCCTCCCTACTCTTATCAGTGGAGAGAGATCTTCCAGTATTTTAGTAGCCTTGATTCTACCATGAAGCAAGGAGGAAGGGAATCCCACAGATTATCCCTCTCCACAGACAAGGAGGTGCTGTTCACTCCCTCCTTGCAATGAAAAAATATGAAGTGTAACAATGCAGGATTATCTCATTCAACTTTACTTTCTAGGCAGGTCATCTAGTCTGCCTGTATAGGAAATGAGAAGACTGATGTCTAAGATATGCAGGGTGAGTCACTCTTTGGGAGTCCATCTCTCTCCACTGATGACAGACAAAACCTGTTATTTAGTTTAGACATGTTCTACAAACAGATGAAAGCAGGCAAGAAGCAGCCCACTTAAACATCTGCCCCCTGGGGTGTGCATGAAGTGGAATACTATTTCCACAAAAAACAGCTAAACATAGAAAATAGTGCATCAAAGTCCCCAGGCTCTGTGGACATAAGATTAATGAAGTAGTTCAAAACCACCTAGAAATAAAGCTGGAAAAAGCCAGTGACAGAGCTGAGAGTCTCTATGGAAATCTGGGACAGAATTCATTTGCCTAAAATTAGGTGCCTAATGCAGTTTTAGAGACTTCAGCCTCTAACAGCAGTTTCAGAAAGCTGTGAGTCTCCCATAAATCCTAAGTCACATCTCTCAGCCCCACAGAAACACCTAGGACACTATAGGATGTGTCAAATGATAATTTGCACCTATACCTATCTTCAGGCAAATGAATCGCACTCCTAGGGTGGGACTCATTTTGAGCTGAAGACACTTTATATTTCACTGCCCACATGTGAGCTAGATGCCCAAGCTCCCACTATAGGCAATGGAGATCTCAGGCTCCACTCAGCTGCCTGAACAGTCATCTGGTTGCCATTCCAGAACGATACAGGCCTGTGTCACATCTGCCATTTCCATGCAGATGTCCTAAATAGCCAGGGAAGTCTCACATGGCGCTACTTATACTGAGCTAAGGGGATCCTGCTCCAAGTCAATCTACTTAACTGAGTCTAGCAAGTGATTCCTCAGTACAGTACAGCAGCCATATCGTCGCACTCAGCAGGACCACCACCTAGGTCCCACTAACTGTATGGATTAGCCGTATGATTTAATATAGGTGCCTAGACCTTTTTGAGATGCCTTAACCTGAATGAGGCTGGCAGACATGGTTCAGGACCCAATGGGAGACCTTGGTCTTCTGGAGCAGTAACTGGAGGCCAGGCAGAATATCCTAGCATAGCTCAAATGACACTATACCTTTGCTGGGACAACTGAAACCTCCTAGACGTCTACTACCTATAACTGGAGTTTAGCCTCCCAGATCACGTACAGAGAAAACAAGTAGGAACCAACCTACCATCAGTTCCTTCATATTTATTGGAAATCTTACTTCCCGATCTCAGTGACTTACCTAATGGTACCTATTTTTAGTTCACAGCTGACTAGGATTAAGATCATGGCAATCCGCACTTCAGTGCTTTTACTGACACAGAGTATGGTGACTCCATGTCCCTGGTTTCGCAAGGTGTTGAGGGGTCTTACTTTGCTCCTTGTTAGCTCAGACAGATGTGCGATGCTGCAGATCACTTGGCTTGACTGGAAAACCTTACTTAAAAAGGCTGGTTACAAACTGGCTCTAGGAAGAGTTGTGTAGTCACTCGTGTTATGAGCAGAACTAACTGCTAAAACCTGTGTGCTGGTTTCCAGGCTGAATTTGGGTAATCTTGCCATTATTACTTGCTTTCAGAGAGTAGCACATACTGTTAGATACCAAACACTTAGCTGATACCTTTTTGGGGGATACTACCCTACATTCTTGAACCTGCTGAGACTTGAGCTAAACTGGTATTGGGAAAGCTGCGAATTAGGATGGGGGCTCTCTGTGCTTACTAGTGTCTATTCTTCAGGAATAGACTGTCAGGAAATCTTTTAAACAGCATTTACCTTACCCTTAAAATGCTTACATCACTAAGAAAATCATGAAGTTATATATCATCTTGAAAATGAAAGAAAGTGACAAGATGTAGCTAGTCCTTAGCTAAATCCATTTGCATGTCTGCACTTCACTCAGGTTTCAGGCTCCAGCACAGTCCTGTTTTCAAGTTAACACGGTCTTCTTCCCCTGACTTTCCCACTCAGTATACCTCTTCGGACCACATTCTACCTATACTCAACTTGTGAAACCCTGATATTGATCATGTTAGATCAGCCTTAAAGAGATCCCTGCGTGAGTCAGTCAAACACATTTCCAAGGCAGAAAAGCCCCCTGCAATGCCATAGCGTGGGCTAGTCCTACAAACTCCAAATTCCTGCAGTGACAGCAGAAATAATTCAACACAGGCAAACAGACTTCATAATCTGACACAGTCATGTCATACTCTATTGCAGGACAGATCTACACAGTCCAAGAAATATTAGGTAGAGACAATTTAGTAATACACAGACATTTGTTTGCCTGACTACTCATCTAAATTCCTGCCCAAGATCATTAAGACCTTCCTGAGACTGGCACTGGTATGTATCATTCTGCAAGTTCTCAGTACTTACATCTATCATGATGCATAACCTTCACAAGAGCAAATCAAGAATTATAATTGGGAACATCATGATTCCATAATTTGTGTTCATTCTTCTAGAACAAGTTGTCTCAATTTTAAGTTGTGTGTCTTCTCAACCAATAATAATACCATTCATTTCACAAATAAACTGCACAAATAACCTGTTCTCCACGCTCAGATGAACTATCCTGTATTAACTCTCTATTTGCATGTTAATGAAACTGAATAGGAAAGTGTTACCGAAACTCATGTAGCAATACAAAGAGAATAGTTAATTGGAAAAGATGTGCAAAGGCTTTTTGATTACTAGAAATCGGGCTGATGTACCTCCAACAAACGTGTCATTATTGAGTCCTACATCAAAAGCTCTTCTGAAATGGATATAATTATTGGAATAACATGGGAAGTCTAGTATATGATCAGTCAGAATGTGTGTTGTACCAAGAATGGGAAAAATACAATGTGTTTTTTCCCCCATATCATCAAAAGCAAGTATTTTAATCAAAAGCTACAACAAAGGATGTCACATTTCATGTAATGTTTCACCCTTAGATCCCAAGTCAAGTAGGTTTCACCCACACAGTCTTTGGGCAAATGTTCTCTTTCACAAGCAAATTATATTCCTAACACTGAGTAACAGATACAGCTATTTAGACATTGGCGAAGGTTCTTCCCATATTTCAAAACTGGTAAGATAATATCTTAATGTATAAACTACAGGACTTTGCTATAGATAATATATGTCATGTAATAACTTCATTTTTCCTCTATAATTCCTTCCCAAATATGTATTTTTCTAGTTTTCTTTTTAGAGTCTGTTAGCCAACATTACCACAGATGACCAACTCAATAAATTTGGTATTTTTGACCAATTTCAACTACCTGGGACCAGAATTAGGCTTGTAAATGGTACACAATGCCAAGTGAACATTTTTCAGTCTATAACCACTTAATGTAAAATTTGCTACAATTATAGCTTCAAGTATTGATCACACACCTGAACTACACTGTCTTGTTCCAATGCCTTTCTCAGTACAATTTAGTCACTGTTTTTCACACTGTGCTGGTCACTGTAACACGCTGATGCCTCATGAACATGAATGAATTTATGCCTGCCATACACAAATCAGCAAGCAATACCATTCCTATTTTAAGAATTGGGAACAGAGATATTATGACGTGCGTAGAAGAAGAAAAATTAAACCAGGTACCTTAAGTTGTAGAGCAGTGTACTAACTCCAGAACAATGCCTCTGTTTGGTATGATAGTCACCTCCACAGAAAAACCACCAAAGATGGCATTAAATACTTGTCTGAAGGCACAGCAGCTAGATAAAAAAACATTTCTCCCCATCACAGGCAAAATAGAGGAGCTTTGCTAGCATGAGAATAAAAAGAAGGTAACCTGAAAGCATGAAGCTACGCCACAGGCACCAAGATGCATTGCAGATACTCCAAAAATACTAGCAGAAGGAAAAAAAAAAAACAAAAAAACCCCGCCCAAAGATAAGGCAGATAAGAGTTATTTTTACACTTTGATTTTGAATTTTATAGCAGATGAAAGTCTGGGAAGGCTTGTACTTTTACATACTGTTAAGTATAAGTGAACATTATCACAGACAGATACGCGGGGGGGAGACACAAAGTGACCGCGATGTGACAGAAGGAAACCAAAACCCCCTTGAGCTTACTGTGTCAGGTGACTGCTGTAGGAAACCTCTCCTTTGCAGCACAGAAAGCCTAGACATTATGGCACAAGCCCTGAGCTCAGGCTCTCTCAGACCCGCCCTGCCTTGAAAGGCCGCTTGCTCGGCAGGTACCCTGTGGGGCGGCAGCCAGAGGAAGGCAGCGGGACCACGCAGGGCGCTCGGCAAATCCCGCCGCCGCCGCGAGAGGCTGGGCAAACACGGGCAAACACAGGACACTCGTCTCACCTCATTTTTGTCACCACCTGCATCTGAGCAACTCACATGCACGACAGAGGGGAAAGCTTCTCGGTCACAAATCACCCAAGCCATTTTTAATGCCCAGATGAGAGTGAGATGAAAAGTGCCTGTTTCCCTCCGCTCACCGCACAGGCAGGCTGGCACGGCCACTGGAGTCGACATCCTGTCCAAATAAACTAAAGCACCAAGAGGCAAGTGGGCTGGGAAAGCAGTTTGAAGTCTCCCGAGACGTAACAGTCTCTGAAAATATAAAGGTCATCTGGAAAAGAATTAAGCGGCATTTGACTTTGAGAAGCAATGGGAGACGAGATAAAAATAGCTTTATTTCTGACAAGTGCTTCTGAGACACTTGATGTGTTTAATCATTTTCCGTTACCTCTGACAGAAAAGATTAATTACGGAACTGCACAAAAATAGTTCAAGGAATGTTGTGACCCATGTGAATATTAAAGATATGAGAGATTCTTAAACAGAGTACAAAAAGAAGATAGAAGTATAGAGCAGTTTGAGTGATTTAAAGCTGAGAGACAATCTTGCAGTACTGAAGGGAGCTAAAATAGTCCCTGATAAAAGACTCGACTCTGACTGGATTCTGGGACACAATGCTCAGGCAGTATTTAGAGGAAGACCAAGATATAATCATTGCTATCAAAACACTTTTGCGTGTGCTGGAGCTACATAAACATATAAAAGCTCCAGAACTGAGCCTGACCTGCAAAGGCCTCTACCAGAGCATGAACCTCTTCGAGGGCAGGCCAGGTTCCAATCCTGTTGACATACTCAAGTACACAAAATACCGCAAGATACAAGGTCAAAAGATACAAGGGGAAAAGACAGAGGACATAGCTGTAATCCACAAAACCAAGCACACAGAACTGCACACGGTGTAGTAAACAGCACAAACCAAGACAATAATACCACTTTGCAAGAGCTGATAATGATCAGACAAATGTGCTGAACAAGGAGGATGAAAAAAGCACCATGACTTCGGAGGAATGCGTAATGGGAACAGTGGTAAAGGTTGTGGCAACTGAATACATTATTAGCCCAAAACGCAAAAGGAACATTAATAGATTTTAAATCACACTCTGCTTGGAAAGAAAGTAACATGGTGCTAGAAACAGTAGTGAGCACAAAAGTTAAGCATACAAAACTCTCATAAAACTCATATAAAACTAATATATCAAATACATATGTAGAATATATAAAACTGATAAAATAATGCCCAGTCAGAGCACTGAGATTAAATGGATGCTAAAAACTGGAAAAGATAGTATTTGTAATAGTACTGGCAAGGAGAAGGCATCCATTATGGCTCCAAACCTTTGGTTTCATGAAGGTTTGTACAAACTGGATGGAGAGGGAAGAGGACTCTGGACCAGGAGGAACAACTGAGGAAAGGAGTAGAGGACTGCCTGCAGGAAGCTCTAAAACTACAAAACAGAGCTTCAGAAGCCAAAAGCCACCCAACTCACGACTCTGCCCTGCACTAAGGCAGAAGCCAAAAGAGAAGATAGATAAGCCTGTTGCTCTCAAAAGTCATAGTGAGAAGAACAACCACAGTAACCTATACACTCTTTAATGACATCAGTTTTAAAAAAGAAACTATTTTTGGTTAAATACAGAATCAAAAGAACTAAATAATATATAAAAGGCAAACATTTCCAATACGTTTAAGGGTAAAAATTCTGGAAGAGGTGACTAATGTCAATCACCTGGTTTTCTGGTAGGTGCACACAGGTAAGGCAAACACCCATCTATGCATAGTCAACCCCTCAATATAGCACTTGGAAATGCTTCCTCTACATACTGCGGAACTATGTTTGCTAACCCAGGTGTTTCACAGGCAGAAAGAATCTATTTCTGATAGTTTAGTGGAAGCACATGAAGAGAATTGCTTTGGAAAGTCTCAGAGCAGTTAGCAGAAGCTAAACAAACAAAAAAGGCCAATGATATATAATTAAAATAGTGTGTTAGAAAGAAAGAAAGTGTGTTAGTAAGAAGATAAGTTAGGTAGAAGTAAACACAAATAAGACTAAAGCCCATCATCAATATGTGCACCCGTCGGACAAGGAAATGACAAAAGATTTTGGCTTGCTTCGCCTAATCTAACTAGCTAAACCAACAACCCAGCTTGGAAAGACGTTGAAGACAACCTATAATTTGGGGTGAAAATTATAGAATAAAGAATCCAGGTTACTCATTACCACTATCCTTGCATTTAAAGCACCCAGAATAGAAGTCCTATGCTCTGGTGTTAATGATTAACCCCGAATCTTATCATGAGCACACCAGCAGATTCAAAATAAATTCATAGAATCATCATAGAATCATAGAATGATTTGGGTTGGAAGGGGCCTTTAAAGGTCACCTAGTCCAACCCTCCTGCAAGGAGCAGGGACATCTTCATCAATTGACCCCACTGAAGTATGTATCTGCTCCTGGAGATGTACTGGAACATTTTGTGTGCAACTTAATGCTGAGGGTTTCCCAGGAGAAAGAGCAAGAAATCCCTGTCATACCATTATTACAAGAACATAAACGGATACTGGATTTGGCAAATCCATGTTTGTAGAGTTGGGAAAGGCTGACAGACTAGCAGTCAGAAATTATTCCTGAGGTACATTAATATGCTGCCCTAAAAGCCCCAGAAGTTCACCTAGAGATGAATGGGTAGAGCCTTTTCCGCAACTACAGTCCCAAAAGAAATTATATTGCAGGAGTATTCATGCCAACGTGTTTATGAGTCCTGACCATCAGCCACAGAAGCAGTAAAAATATCCCCAAACCACAGAGAAAAGCTTATTGGAGCAACAAATAATTGCATGAAGATCAGGCATTTCTGATGCTCCAATCTGGCCTATCATAAAAGCAGACAGCAGAATTTACTGGCTAATGGTTAATTTTTGAGCAATGAATTCTGTTACACCATAAACTACACCTGTAGTAGCAAAAATGCCAGAGTCCAGCATAACAGATTTAGCATATTCTGTCTTTGTGATCTTGTTATCAGGGCAAGGCTGGGAAGAATTTCTCCCTACATTTACAGGGCAGCAGTACTCCTTTTTATGCACCCATGACCCAAGGATTTCACTGTGCTCCAGCTTTATGCAATATTCATAGCATCCAAACACGGGAAAAATTATCAGAGGCTGATCAAATCCATGTAATTTCATGAACAGATGATGTATTAACCCACAGCCAGACTCAAACAGAGCTGAAAGAGTTAATTAAACAAGCATGAGCCTTAACTTTGGGAGCACAATTCTAACTGAATTGATGAACAGGTCAACTGGTACAGGAAAGAGTAAAATATTTAAAAGTAGACTGATCACCTTATCAACAGCAAGCAAAATTAATAGGAAGCTCCTTGCTCTACAATTCTGCATGAGCTCAGATCTCTTCTGGGTTTGTTTATTTTTCCCCAGGATTTCATATCCATGTTTGCAGATATGATTAAGCCTTTAACCAAGTTGTTAAAGAAGGTGCAGCAACGGGAGTGGAGATAAGGACAAAACCTGACCTCTTCAACATTCAAAAAAGGCTGGCATAGGTAGCCACACCGGGGATGCTGTTCCAGCACGGCCACTTTATTTGCACTTTGTTACCCCTCCAGGCGCAGTAGAGGCCATGTTATCACAAAACCAGGGAAAGTCAGTCAGTTCACTCTGTATGAAAAGAAGCATGTGGTGCTCCTGGAAGACTTTACGTGGTGTCCCAGAAATTACAGAGTGGGTGAAAGGCATAATTACCAAGCTCAACATATTTAAGAGTATCAATAGAGTAGAGCGGGCTCAGCAGAATGAACTACAACAATAGTTGTCCCCAGAGCATACCATGGGAATCTCATTCAATTTGTTCACAAGAAAAGTCACTTTGAAGAGGCTAGAACAATAGAAAGATGTCCCCCTCTGGAAGAAGACATTAAGCAATCGGTACAGAATTATTTAATATGTACTATAGTAAACATTTCTACTACATAATTAGACCCTCTCTCTTTTCAGCACCCAAAGATAACAGCCCCAGGGTTGCAAATACTAATTGACAGGTCCTATATCAATCTCACAACAAAACAGTAGCTGCTGCAGTGCCAGGTAAATCACTACAAGGTAATGACAATCAGAGGTATGAGAACACCACGGCAGCGGTAGTTTGACTGGGTAATACCCACCAAATGGCTTCAGAAGGTATTTCTGGATGAATGCGCTGGTGGATAGCTTTTCCCATTATGAGTTCTTCTGTGAGAAACAACAGCCACTGGGCAGCAACAGCAAAGAAGGAATTTGAAGAAATCTCCACCAGTGGAGGGTACCAATGAGTAATACGGAGGTGTTTGGTCCTACATAGTTGGCACAGGAATTATAAATTCAGTTAATGTATATGCAACCAATATATTACAAGCTGTCAGAGATCATACAACACAGCAGCACCAAATGAATGAGGATCAAACAAAAATAATGATATGAAGTAAGCAACATTGTTTAATGACTGCAAAAACTTCAGGCTGTCAGACAGACAATGGCATGCAGCAAGACTTGACACAGAGCAAAGCTGAGCGTCATTAAGCAAGGTCAAAACAAAACTACTGTATCAGAGCTCTGTGCTATTAATATAGGCAAACGCAACCCAGAATGAAGGGCACTTACTTGAGGTGATCTCTACAAAGATTTTTTTTTTTAAACCAAACATTTGGGTGGTTCATGCCCAAATCTAGCTCAGTCACTCACAACATGATAACCTGAGTTTACTCTGCTATAACCTTGGCTATTAAATTTAATCATTCTGAGATTAGAGCTGTGCATCAATGACAATGGACTACGGAATAAGATGGAAAGTTCCAGTCAGCCCTCTACATGGATGCAAAAAGCAGCTGATCAGGATAAGCAATACATATGTGAAGGTACCAGTTTTCAATCTTTAGACAACCGTTTAGATTACAGTTTGACCAGATGTGAATATGGAATTCTTCCTTCTTTTTCTAATCAGTTTGCAACTGTTTATGTGAGATCCAGCTGTGTTTGCATGCATAGTCAATATAAAGCAATCACTACAAACTATCTCATTGTGTGTAACCTGCCTGAAATGTTCTGTTTTATGCGCATGTAATAGAAGTGACTGAAGGATGTGATTTCAATTACACACCTTTACAAGTAATGCTCAAGTTGCAAAAATCACTGAAACTGTATACTAAATTAACTTTAATCCAGTAACTTTTGGAGTAGCTTTTGCATGATTGTTGCAGATAATAAAGCATTCAGCTGTAACATCTGAAGTCTAGTTGGTTGTAAAACAAGCCACAAAAGCAATGATTACAGTGCACTGCAGTAGCAAACAAATTACTCTCAAACAACTGCAACAGACAAGGCAGGATGTCATTCTTGATGGGAATCTCTCTTGTGTGGTCCCCTTCAGCTGCAGGAATTTTGAGCTTGGCTCTACATCCTGTACCTATAATCCTACTTATACTTTTATACTTCATAATTTGTAGCAAATAGAAGAGTATTAAGTGCTGAGCAAGTTGAGGAATAGCTATATCCTAGAAGAAAGAACTGTGGACTAACCTCAGACTTATACAGCTTATCAGGAGGCTGTACCAAGCAAGAAAGAGCTAACAGCTCCAAGAAGAACTACTGCTTGCTCCTGATCCATAGAAACCATAGGAGGATTCACAACATCTCTGATAGTTCACAGTTTGCAGACTAATGAAAAAGTGGATTATAGCCCAGTAAATACAGTATTGCTATTGCTAGCACCAAGCTACAGGATGCATATGAACTTCATCTTGACTCAGCAGTCATGACTTACTGGGATCTGCTTTGGGTGATTATGAGTCTGTTTTAGGGGCAAAACTGCTCAATGATCAGGGGAGGAGGGAACTACTGCCTGACTTGTTTTTTTCCCCCCTTTTGCTTAAAGCTGGCTCTGTGGTGGTATGGTTCTATCCAAATGGTATTACAGGCCTACTTCTAGGCAACTGAATCCCAATGTTAATGCCAACTTAGGAGAGAGTTCCTGCCTAACCTAGATCTGCTACTACAGAAGAGTATGGGTCATCTGTGAATCTTGTGTCAAACCCGTGAGCCAGTGCAAATGTCATGGGCATTCCACAATATGAATGGCAGCAGACATCTATGCTCAAGCAACTGAATCCCACCCCTATGGAGCAGAAAGCAGCTCCAGATCCTGACACATAGCATTATATGTCAGAAGTGCTATGTCCGCTTGTGACCTAAGATTCAGTTGTTTAAACAGAGGCATCCAGCAACATTTGGGATGTTCTGGACTATCAAGGCATCTGCATGGGCAAACGCAACACAAGACCTGTGGAAAACCTGTGTCTTTTGGACTGGCAGCTGGAGGCAAGGCAGGATACTCTACGCTTCTCAAATGGTACATGCTTGTCTATGTGTGCAACTTTTTTAGCCCTAGTGGTTTCTAAAGAGGTAGCCTTGCGATTGCATGAAGTTATGACTGTGAGAAGGACATATACTGTGGAAGAGTATGTAAGACTGTATCAAAACCCTGGAAAGATTCAGGGAAACCAAGGGGACCTAAGCTAGATGTTTTCACTCCAGAAATCTTACACCAGCAACAACCCCTGAAAGGCTGACACAGTGAATCGTAGGACCATGTAGACGGACAAGGCAAGTAGAACTGAATGACTCATAACCTAGTGGTCTTGATGCCTCAGTTGTCTGCCCATCTTTGCAACAGGACAGGGAACCATAAGGCTAACTGACAAGTTTTAATTAATACAATGGTTATTCCTAGCCGTAATTCTTCCTTAATGTTATTGCTTCCATGATGGTAGGCTATGAAAGGAAGATCTGGGAAACTGTAGGAGGAATTAAAACCGGTTACTCAGCAAAGGCACATCTCATCATTGGGGATACAGTCACTGGAGGAGGAAGACTTTGGTCAGACACCTTTATTTTGAAGAGTCACCACACTCCTCAGTAGCCACCAAGAAGATAAAGTGCAGCTATTCAAATCAGAACCCAGAAGAAGAGAGAGAAATTTCAGTGCAGGGAAAGATGGGGGAAACATTGATTCATTGGGGGAAGAGAAACTCTTGGGGTACCACATTTTTGAAGACTCAAATAACAGAGTGATGACTTCAGTCAAGAGACGGAGGGACAAAATGGGGCATCCAATTTTATGGTGGAAAAAAATATTGAATCTTTGCATTTCTTCAGGGGTAAGGATTATTTATATGTATTTATCCAGTCTTTTCTATGAGCTTTTGGCTATACTGCAGTCACAGATTAAACTGGATTCAATTTATATCTCCTTTGATTTGGGAAATACATTTAGAACCTCATCCAAAGCGTGCTGAAACCATGAAAATACACTTTTGAGGTATGAATAAGTCCCTTTATGTCTGTTTCTAAATGCATGTTTAATGGCAGATATAAAATTGCTCTACTACAGAGATGAGTGTTAACTCAAAAGCATACAAATAAAAGTTTTCCTGCTTTATTCTTGTAGTCTGCAAACATAATAAAAAGCACCATTTGAGCTAAAAGTTGGAATCTTGTAGAACAGAAAACTGCAACACACAAAAAGCATTTAAAATTAAAGATCTAATTCTTACTTTATAAACACAGTCTTCATATTGTTGATTATCTGTAGAAATTAAGCTGGGTTTCACCTGTTTATATACAGGAATCCAACTAATTTGGCTGACATAATATTGAATAAATGTTTTAATGTAGTTGCTAAGAAGCTAAATGTTAATAAAGTTGATATAAAAATACCAGCTACAGTTGTTTCCTTTTTGGAAGTATATCTTGTATTTTTATACGATGCAATATAGAATAGGGGGGTTTACTACATCAATGTACTGCAATCTCAGCCTTAGCAATCAAGAAAAGAAATGACAGTAAAAGACCTAAAACAGCTTTTATCCAATCCTTAGAGAAATAAAAAGAAAATTAAAAAAAAATAGAAAACAGCAAAAGAAAAGGCAGAGTGTTGTCAGGGTAATTGTTTAGTCTAAGCCACACAGAAAAGGGCATGTGTTGGTTACACATACAGTTGCAAATGCTAATTAACTACTCTTCTTTCAGCAATCCTTGTTTCAGCTTCTGTGCTCTCACCACTATAGTACTAGACACTTTCTGACCAGAATTAACATCACGTTAACAGACTGAGGTATTCATAAATATTGTGCCAATTGGACAAATTTTAAATGTACTTAGCACAGTTGGGTTTAGACTTTACTCTGGCACTGCAATGAGCACTTCTGGAGGCCTAGCATGTGATTTTTTAAAAGAACAACTTAGCATGTTTCAGGTCTCCTTAACCAGCTCTTTGCCAGTTCTCCATATGTATTCTCTTTGGAGAGAAAATAGTTGTCTCCTGAAGAAGAGACAATAACTTTGATACTGTGCTTTCTTTATATAAGAAACCTACAAAAGATTATTTTCACTTTGGCTAACACTGCTGCGGAATGAAGTCTTTAAAAAAATACTGTCTGAGTTGAAGGAACTGGCACAAGGGGAAACTGATAGAATTTATCTTTTGTCTACATTTCAAAGTGCAGTACTAAACTTCAAATTGCTCTAGAACAAAATATAAAGCCAGTGATGTCAAGACATTTGTATACATGAATGAGAGTCATCATTGAACTATGAATATGAAAAATGAAATGCCTGTATATCTACCTTTTCTTTTTCCTACTGATTCCAGATATGGCTAAAAACTTTTTTCCTTGGCCATTTTAAATGTAGATACAGAAACATAGGGAGAAATTAAAACCTTAACAAAGCAGTTAACTCACAGCTTCAGATACACTTTTTAAGCAATTTGTCTGGGATTGGCATTTGTTTCTGTATAACCATGTCTTTGGAAATTCTGCCAGTACACTGTAATATGTCAATATCCAATATCAAAGTACAATAATGTTTTCAATAATTTAAAGAAACTTATTCTGGGAGAAATCCCAGTTTTAAGATCAAAATGTACTAGAACAACAGAAATGCAAGTTCACATATTTCTTGTAACAGCATCATTTCATCCTGTTATGTCCAGCCATTTATATGCCAGAAAGTAATGTTGCTCTGCTTCACAGTTACCATGAGGGTAGATACGTTAGCAGTTGTCAGGAGGCCACCTACAATTATGGCAATTAGGTCAATATCTAACAGTGAGAGAGATGCCTACCATTTAAATATTGCCTGTTTTAAAGGAGGGCAGTTCAAAGCAAAGAGTTTGGAGAGATGTCTCATTTCTAAGTAATTGACCAAAGAGCTATACAGGTATAGCAGAAACTTTCAACAGATTTCTATGAAGACATCCATCAAAACGCTCTCAGAGCCACAGAGGTTTTTGTGAACTAGCTCAGTATTTGTTACAGCCCCACTCCTAGACAACAGACTGATCAGAGACATCTCAGGCTTAAATACAGGAGGACAGGAAGAGCAATAAATCCAGTGACTAAATTTTTTTTAAATATTGTCTTTGATTTTTAGACCAGTACAAGCTCATGTAAGCAGCCAGATGGCTTACATATATTCTGGGCTTGTTGGATGGAAAAGGAGATTAACTATGCCTAATATAATTATAATATGTAGCTGGTTAATTTCCAGCCATAGTACCTACATCTACTTTAGCAAACAGTAGAGCTGAGGACCCAGTATCTACAATAACCCATGGACCAGAAGCTGATTAGCAGGTGGATTACACTAGGGGTGCTCCTGCAGAGTGGTTTCCACGTTACCTTCATTCAAAAGCAATCCAGCTGTGTACTCCAAAACCACTTCAGGCTATGAACCATAGTACAGCAAATGGAGGCAATTAGGAGATTCATGTTGCACACACACTCCTGATTTGGACTGTAATGCTATTGTAGATGCCCACTTAAACAGCCTAACACTACAAAAGCATGACAAGTTTTGTGTTTTTCATCAAAATCAAACAGGAAAATAATATTTGATTTTGAGAGATCCCATACAGTGCATAAGGTAGTGAAAGAGCTGTCCAGCCATTTTGTCCTAGAGAAAAAGGTTTTCATTAGCCACAGCTACACCAACACAACCTTCAATGAGTATGTAGTACAAAGGATATTGAAAAAATGGATTTAAGACAGGATACATTAAATCGGGATGATGCTTTAGATATTAAGAAACTCACAGATTACACAGCTTACATGGAAACGTCGTTCAATCAATGATGCTACAGGAACCAGAGCAGCTGGCAGTTCAATAATTAACTAGTTGCCCAAACACCAATGAAAAGCAAATTGTTGGTCTGAATCAGCATCTGAAGGGCTTGAAGAGGCAGGTGTTTTGCTGAGACGAAAGGAAGAAGGCAGGAAGGGAGGAAGAAAGGCAGAAAGGCAGGAAGAAAGGAAGTAGAAGACATTGTATTGCATTAACTGAACTTTGATTTTCACTGGAAGCTCTTTTACACATGAATGCCCTTAGAGAAGAGCCAAGAGACACATATGCAAATCCTTACTGTCTTACTGGGAAGAAAAAAAATCTCTGGAGAAATGAGCACCTGGAAAAAAAGTAAGGCTCCACCTATAGCAATCAAAACCCACTTTCCTCTTGAAACATAAAATAATTGAAGAGTATTAGGATAAGATTTATAGTCAAATGCATTAGATGCATTAGATGTTTATTACCAAATGAGCCGCTGGGCACATTTGGAAATACAGGGACAGTATATAAGGACAAACGAGATACTCTCCTTGGTCGGATCAACAGTCCCTCCAGCCCAATACTACCCCTGATAGAAACAGCAGGACATGGTGCTAAATTAAGAGAGCAAATGAGCCCAGTCACTTTCTGAGATCTAGCCTCCTACTTCCCAGGCATCCACACTGTTCTGCTGGGGATGTTAGGGAGTACATTTCTGCCTGTTGTGTTTAGTATCTGCTTATGGGCCCACTGTTCACATATTTCTCTACTCCCTTTTTGAGTCTGCTGGTACAACCTGCTTCCAGAACCTGCTACGGCAATAAATTCCTGAAGTTCATCACCCACTGCATAAAAAGGACTGAAATGTTTTCTCCAGGTTTCTTTTCTACGCCATGGAGAGAAACAGGAAATTCTAGGTTGCAATTTATCTTACCCTAATGTAGATGGCTAAAATTGGTCAGCATTACCATGTCCTAAAAGTCTTGCCACTGAGCACACAGGGAGCATAACGTAACTAGTTGAAACCTAAATGTGCACAATGCAATCATCTAAAGTAAGGTGAGATGAACCACACCCTTTAAGTCTTTAATTCGTCCTTTCCAATTTAAAGTATTTAGCTTAGCACAGTTTAATTAAATATACTTAATAGATATATACAAAGTAAGAGAAGTTTATTGCTACACTGAGAGTGCTGCCTCCATAATCCCTCTTTTCAGGGATGACTCTGTGCTGCAGGAGAAAAATGGGAATGAAAGCAGAGTCCTTCTACAAGCCTGATCTACTGTAGACCAGGATTTAGTCCTGCTAATTGTGAATCTCCCTAAGTTCCTGCATGATGATGACTAATCAACTGCTGTTTTCACTGCGGACCCAACAAAGGATTTCACATAAAAGTATGAAACATTCCGAGCAAGGCACTCGAAATGCTTTGTTAAATTATACAATATTCCAGAAGACTGTGATGAGTCATATTACTGTGTAAGAAGAATTCTGACTTCAGAGAATTTTCACAGAAATACAAAAAATACCTTATTGAAAAAAGTCATTACCATCTTTATGACCCTGTGTCTACTATCTGACAGGGATTAGGAAAACTGAATTATAAAATTAAGAAGAACCTCAAGGGCATCAGGTTCAACCCTCTGCTTCCATGGGCATATATGACACTATCCTTTTGTCCAGATTCACTTTAACATTGGCTAGGTGTTTTGTTCTTACTGTTCTCTCTGGAAGACTACTACAGAATCACCCTTCACAAATGGTTTCCTTTTTTCCTGATTTTCAGGTTAAATTTATTCATGTTCAGTCTAAACACTTTGGTTCTTGCATCAAAACTTTCCCTGGACTTAGACAGTTATTTTCCTTCACTTGTTTCTACCATTGATCTATTTATAGACAGCAAGTATATCCTCTCCCAGTGTTCTTGCTCAGGTAAACAAGCCATGTTCTAGTGAGGTGATTCCTCATCTCTGCTGGAAACATCACCTGATACAGACTAGAAACAAATGTGTCTTTGTCACAGCTGGATTATATTGGCATCTGATGGTCATGCTGTGATCAGCAAGTTCTCATCTTATGGAAAAAATTTTATGAGTCTTTCTGTTCATCTGTTTATTATCCTGATTATCCTTTGCACTGGCAACGTTTCCTGAAGTTCAGCTCATGCTCTAATCAGTGCAACCCTACTCTGTGCCAAAGCGTGGGAGTTAAAATACATTAAAAAGTACAGCTAGGAACTGCCCTTGAGCCTGATGCTTCTACTTTCAGTGCAACTCACTGTGATACTTGCTTTAGCAATTTCCTAGCTACTGCTGAAAATTCCCTTCCTCCTGAACTGAACTAGTAATTCTCCATGTGCCACCATTTCAAGTGTCCAGCTGAAAATACAGATTTATTAGGTTTATCATATTTTCTTTTTCTAGATAATTAGTTATCACACAAAGCTATTAGATGGGTCTGGCTTGACTTTGACACTGTAAGTTCACAGTATTTTGTGTCCACTGCACCTGTAGTTATTTACATCCATCTAACCCTCATCCTCATTAACCTTTCCTGTCTATGAATCCCAGCGCTCAACATGATCACCCTTCTTGATAGGTAAGACAAAAAGCATTAATTGGTTTTGGAAGTAGATTTTTTTTTAATCCTATCTTCTTCCCCACTACCTGATGGCTATATGTATTTCCTTATGCTACTTTTCCTTAGGTGATTGAAGGACATCTTGTGATTTGTTTTAAAATAATTAGACTTTTTATTTTTTAAGACTTAATTCACATTTTAAATTTTCTGCTTATCATAGTCAGTAAATACATATTGTATTACCTAAATTGAAATGAGGTTCAATAACTTCCTTGGAGAAAATAACAAGGCCCTACAGGGAAGAGACATTTTTTTGTTTCCGGACAGAGGGAGATAGTGAAAACTATTTAGTATATATTGTTTCCTTTTGCATATCAGTTCCAACTAGGGGAAAAAAGACTGTGTTAATTTTAAAGTTTTAAACTTTTTTTTTTTAATGGTTTTAACTACATTTCCCAAGGACTGCTCTCCTTACATTTTTGGAAAAGGCATGAAATGCTTTCAGTGTACTTCCAACAGTTACGGTGGGTCAGGGGCAGCTGACTGCCAAAAGGGAGCGAAGAGCCACAGGATGGGGCTACTCAGTGCCCATGAGGGAAACCATGAGTGCCCACCATGGGAAACCATGGCTATTTGCTTGCTCCGGCTTTACAGGACCAAGCTGGTGCTGCTGACCGTCCTTGCAGGGGGAACGGCACTGACATGCATCAGCTGCTTCGCTGCGTCAGAAGACTCAGCTCAGTTCGCAGGAAAAGCAGGGGAGAGAATGAGAGACAGGATTTCCCTACAGATATCACATGCCTGAAATAGGTGAGACTCGGGCAAAATTTTCATATGATCCAGATCGTGTGTCAGAGTCCAACATCTGAGAAGCCACAGGAACACAAAGTATCTCAAGCCAATTTTTGAACTAGCCCTTCAGTACTCACTCCCTCTGCCATCTACCTCACCTCTCCCCATCCTCATTTGACTAAGTGTAAAAGCCTGTCTACAAAAAGTTTGGGTTTGAGTTTGTCACCACAGATTTTGTCTATACCCCACAGACAGAAACAGGACAATTAATTTTTTTTTTTTGGTCTTAGGATGAGAGACACCATATTCACTTCTCTCCATTAACTGTAAAAGGACCCTAGGATGGCAAGCTCAAATGTAGGTGTCTCTGCTGAACATGTCTAAAACTAGCTCAAGTGTGATTGCTCTCCTCTGTGTTTATTTCCACAGCCTGCAAGGGAGATGGCTCTACTGCAATGAAGCATCTACCTAGCAAAGCACATGCATTGCATTCCTCCATCTGCATCCAGCCATCACCAGCCCTGATACAGCACTGTTGTATGACTCTCGAGCTTCTGGCCCACCACTTCAAATTATGGGGCTCTATGCCAAAGGCTTGCAGACTGCCAAGGACAGCTTAGTCCATGTCTTCACTCGCTAGTTGTGGTGCAGAGCCAAAGAACACACAGCTACACCCCTGGCCAGCCCAGTGGACAGCTGGCTCAGAGCTGGAGAACAAGTCCTAGCTGCTCTTCCCTCTGGGATCACTGGGAATGCTGCCAAACCACTTTAAGAGAAATATCTTTACACTAGACCACATTTTATAATGGTTATTGAAAAGCCAACTATTGAAAGGCCAAGCAGATGTCAAACTGTGTCTCAGAGTTGATGCAAACACTGCCTGGAAGACAGCACGATGACACTGCTAAACTGTGGGGCAGGAGCAATTTTCCATGCTACAGCCTCACTCAAACCAGCAAAATGCCCTGCTGCTGACAGCTGTAACTTGGGGTGGACATGAACCCTGGGTAGTTTAACATTGTTTCTTCAGCTGTTGGATAAATATAATTTGTTATTGATAATCTTTGCAGGTTGAAGACTGTCCCAGTTGTACCCAGTGCCAATACCAATGAATTATTTTCATGCTATACCCAAAGGTTAATGTGGGGACTCTGCAAACTCTAATCCCCATCCAACTCTCCTATTAGCACCATGAAGTGGAGCTTGAGAGCTGGTGGCTGACTGACACTGAAACAGACCATTTCTGTATTGGCCATGTCCACCCTTGATAGGCACACTGGTTCTCCTTGCGTGCTCTCCTCTGTCCTCAATCTGGAGGAGACAAGCTGATAAAAAAGTTACTTGCATATCTCACAGACATGCATATCTTCAGTTAATCTGTCCATTTCACAGTCAACAAAACAAAGACAATTTTTTCAGCTAGAAAAGGTATTTATCTGTATCCAAACTACCACATTATGCTACGGTTCCAATAATCGACATTGTTTGTCAGCATTTACATCGGCAGTGTCATTCCACCAGTGAAGAACTGAAGGGGTTTCACTGGACACACTCCACAATGACACATACTGCCTATCCGTCTTCTGGACCTACTCCAGCCTTTAAAGATTTTGAGACACAAAACTGAGGCTTTGGGCTGGTGCTTCCCAAACCTATGCATACTTATTGCACAAAACCATAGTGAATTATTCAGTGGTGGGGTTGATAATTAATCTTACCAGAAACATAATGTGGGAACTAAGAAAGTAATATTTCCTTACACTTGTAGAAGAATAATAGCAGAACATAAGAATCACTGCAATGAGTCAGGCTGTCCAACCCATCTCATTATTATTGAAGCAGTTCCAGAATAAGGTGTTTCAGAGAAAAATCTTCAGCTGCCTGCACCAGCTGCTCAAAAATCTGGAATTGCTTTATTACACAACCAGTGATGCAACAAAAAAGCTGAGTCTGTCTGGCAAATTTTTGGGCAGTTGTCACTGCTAATGTTTCTATCTTATGCCCAATGTCAATGTTCCTGTCACAGGAAGCCCTTGTTCTCTGATAGTTAACTGTTTAGTTTGGTAAATTACTTCATGGATCTGACATACCAATCGACTCCCTTGTCTCTGTATACCTCCAACTATAACTTTTTCCCTTAGATGTTTAAATAGCTCAGTCAGGCGTTTCTACGTGGTCTTGGGTCTATGAAATGCTAGTGCCCCACAAGTCTGTTTCCAGACGCTCCAGGTTCTTTCCCACATTGGGAACATGCTGCTCCAATGTATGTTTGACCCTTTCCAATTCCTCTCTTTCTTTGTAGTTCACTCTTCCATACTCACTTCATTCCTAAAAAATATTCCCCAGAAGCACTCTCACAAAATGAACAGTCCCTCAGCAAAAAATGGAACGGAGGTACATGGATCATCAAGTTTAGTTGCCTGCAATAGCATAGTAAGCTTTTAGCCCCAAATGCTACACAGTAATATCCACTATATGTCCCCTCTTTCCCACGTCCGTGGCATTGTGGGCTACAAAACAAATCCTGAGACCTTTAACACAAGAAAAAACACTCAAATGCTCCAAACATCACAATGGGCCACAGGAATAAAACAGGAAAGAACAAAGATATCATCACAATCCTAAACCCTTGCCACAGAAGGCAAATTATTTAGATAAGATGCCCTAATGATCCTGGGAACTTGGCCGCCTTCCACAGCACAGAGAGAGGGCACAACAAGAAACATGACAATCCCTGACAATATAACTTCCTTCCTGACCACCAGCCCAGAGCCTGCAAAACCTGACCCCACAGGCCAGCATCAGTGTCCCATCCATACCTACACTCACCCCCTCCGGTTTCTACAAACCTATTCCAAATTACCAGTTACACAGGAAACATTCCTCTCCAGAAGAGTCCAACTTGGGTAAAGTGGGATCTGACTGGTATAGTTTCGGGTTCTCGCCTTTCATGGCTTAGTGTTACAATGCTGTTTCTATAACCATTTCCCCACCAACCAATTTTGAAGTGGTCTCTATTCATTACCCTAAGCTGGGCTATGGAAAAAGGCTGTTTCTGAGCTGCCCTGTGCTGCAGTTTGCTGGTTCTAACACCCAGACTCAGAATGAGTGTGCCAATTTGATGCTGCTTTTATTAGAATTTTCCCCACTTTTAAGCAACTGCCTCCTTCAAGTACCACTTTTCTTTTTACCAGAAATAGGAACCAGGAGTGGGATAAATGACTGAATAATTACAGTTTCACACACGGGTGGCACAAGCAGCCCAGATACAAATGAGAGACACAGAGTAACCACTACGGTGCAAGAATTCTGCCCTGACAGCTCTAAGACTGTTTTATTTCTTTCATCAAAGAATAAAAGGCATCAATCTGCAGCTTCAAGAAGTCAGTCATATTGCAGCAGGTTATACAGCAATTTCACAAGGGTAAACTGACCCAGTTTGAAGCAGTGGGCACTCATCCAACGAAAGAATACAGAAGGCAGTGTGTGAAATGACTGACTCACTATATCAAAATGGAATTTTTCAATATCACATCTAAATGGAAAACCAAGAAGTTCCATGGCAAAGTAAAAATAAAATGACAGATTTTTATTACCCCTAGTTCTCAACTTTTTATGGGAAACTGAAGTCCCTCTCTCAAATATCTTAATTTCAATGAATCAGCAAGCTCCAGTTTCACAGGTTTTAGATCTTTTTGACTTGCCCTAATTACACGACATTACTTTGTGAAAACAGGAAGTATTAGGAATCAGAGAAAAGGCTAGCTGACATGATGGGGAGGTAGTAATCACAGCTGACTATGAAAAAGAAAAAGAGGGATTTTTTGATTCTACCAAGAATATTATTAAGATGCAAAACTGCAGCTGAATCATACTCCCCCAGCTCCGTTCTTTGCCCTGCTTGGTATACCCCAATACGCCCTTCTCATTCAAAACAAGAGGCAGGTTCACGGCTGGGAAGGGAAGGATGATAAACAGTTCAAGAGCTCCTTCAGTGCATTTCCAAGGTCTTACACTTCACACAGCAGAGGTGCTACTTGAATATGGGAATACGCATTTTCTTGAAGTTAAGAGGAATACATCTGTTCAACTTGCTAACTTACTTAACTGCTTGAAAGTGACAGGATTCTCAAAAAAGCTTAAGAAAAATTCAATTCTCACTTATTTTCCTTAAGGTCCTTTGAGAAACCCAGCCTTAATGTAGCATCCCTCCTTTCTTTTGCAGGCTGCTCATTGTGTCCCCCACTCCCAGTGCTGGTGGCAATGTGGGGACAGCAAGTGGACACCATAAGCCAAGACAGACTCTTGGAATTAGGCTCCATCACTATGAAGCATGGTTTGTGATTTCATTAAAACACCAGTCAGCTTCCTCAAAAAAAATTCATATGACATTTATAAATAAAAATGAACCAAAGAACTACTCACCTTTGGTGGAGTGCAGGCCATCTCATTTCACGTCAAGTTTAATTTTCAATGCTAAATATGCACACAAAAATGCGGTATTGTCTCATAAACCCAGCTCCTGCATTCCCACTCACCACCAGTCACCCCCACATTTCACCAGCTCCTTGTGCATTGTCTGTTTTCCTAATACTCCTCTTTCCTATCACCTCATGTTTTGTTACGACTCTTTCTGGCCTGGATTTTGCCTCCTAATGGAATACGTAACTGGTGATGGCCATTCTGTTGTGGTGGCCCTTCTCTCTCCAAACACCACTTGTATGCAAGTTAGCATTGTACGATGACAGGAAAAGAAATGAAGAATGAAATAAGTGTATTACAAAAAACATGTCATCACTGTATAGTCAGGAGCCAGTTGAACTTTCATTTCAAACCTGAGGTCAGAATTATTGAATTGATTTTGAAGCAAAATGTTATTACTTACAAAATACAAAACGAAAAAAAATCACTCAGCCTGACAATGCAAAATATTCCCAACCTATTTTCTCAAATGAAAATAAATGCTGCATAATTCTATCATTTCCATATATATTTGAGTTAAGGAACCATAATTAGAATAATTAATCAATAACTATGTTCAACAGTTCCATGCCTGCAGCAAAAATGAGGTTATTCCTTAAAATGCTGGAAGTTAAATAGAGTAAACTTTGCCCTCAGCTTTGAAAAACAACTGATCCAGTGGAGCTACTACATATTCAAAACAGTAAGAAAAAAGTCAACTGAGAAAAGGTATCAGAAAATCACAGTGAACTCCTACCAGAAAGTGTGACCAACAGCTACAAGTCTGTCCCCCCTCCCCACCCGACCATTTGATGTCTTTTCTTGAAGCAGGATCAAAACAAACAGATGCTACCATCTTCCCAACTGTAAAGCAAATAGTTTGTGAAATATAATCCCAGTGGTGCCAACATTTTCTAGCCTTTAGTAAGGGCATTAAACTGATTAACCTACAAAAGGATTCCTGGGTCGACTTTTGGACTCAGAAAATAACAAGGCATTTCCATAGTATAATCTCTCCCCACCAATTCTAAACCATTCAGCTGTCTTCAGAGATGTGCTAAGCTGACTAAAACAGAAGTCAAAGCTCAACTGTTATCATGAGACCTAAAGTGCAAGTATCAAAATTATCATGTGCAGACCAAAGTGACAGTCCACTGGAAATGTGTGTGGCTCGCCATCAGCTCACTCTCTTGCTGAAGAGCACATGGCAGGGTCTCTCACAGCACTGCCCGGCCTTTCAGCCTCCCAGGCTGGCCGGATCCAGAGACGTGCCAAAGTCCCTTGTGCTCCTGTCGTGCAGAAGTCACACAGCTGCCTGGTGGCACTGGAACCACCCGTGGACCCAGTCCCTCGGTTCATACACCAGCTGTTGTAAACAGCATCTGCAAAGATTTCAGTAACTGGCGGAATTTAGAATATGGGGGTTTTTTTCAGAATCAAAACAAAGCTAAACTTTAAACTGTTGCAGTTCTCTGTAACACAGAATGCTACTTTCTTCGCAGACTAAAAATACATAAAAATGAAACAAAACAAATGTGCTTCAACGTGACCAGATCCAGAGATTCTTGAATTGCCTTGTCTTACTCCAGGGTGCATCTAGAATGACCCTTCCTGCCAAATTTCCAGGGACATATACTACGAACTTAACAGGCCAGTGTTTTTATCGGTGTTTTGTGCTCTCAGAGTAGTGTAGAAGCTGTCACAATAAGCCAGAAGTTGCTACCACTAATGTCCTAAACAAACTGTTTACTGTTAATATAGACTGTATTTCATTTTTTTCCATTGAACTACGTTCTCAGAGTTTAAATTATGCCATGTATCATTCTGCTATGAATTCGCAAGCAAAGAGAAAGAATACAGCATTACAAGTCCTGCCACCTCCACTGCCACCAAATGTATCAAGAGTCTCTTTTCTCAAACTGCTCTAGCTGTCTTAAAGTGAGATTTTTGTGCCTACCATTAACACTGAAAGGCCATGCCAGAAACTCATTCCTCCAAGGGCTATCGATGACTGCTAATAGCCAATCTAATTTTATTGATACTGAACTTTTATCCTCTTTTGTGTGTGTGCATACTGCCTTTAACTCTAAATTTTCTTCCTGTAAATGATATTTATGCATTTATGCATATTTGAGCATTTACAGAGAGCATTGGTATGAATCTAATTCTTCCCCTTCCTTGGTATCATTTGTCTCCTACTCATCCCATTTTACCAAAGGCTCCAATCCCTTGCTATGGCCACTATCGTTCTCCTCTTGTGCTTAGTTACTCTTCCTTCTTGACAACCCACCTTCTCTTTCTGCTGGTACATTTTCTCTCAAGTGCTGTAATTCAGTTCTTCTTCCAGTAGTCAGTTTCTTCGTTCATGTTTTATTCATGGTCATATTCCATGGGTCACCTTCTCCCTCAGAAATCTGTCCAGTCTTCATTTCAGTAATTTTCTAAACATCCTGAGATGCTTTCTACAGCCTTATTTTTCTGTTCCATCATATTCTCAGATTTAATCTAAAATCAGCACTCACAGTTTTACCTGAGGTGCTTTTCTACAAGCTTTGGCAGGCAAATATTCAAGCATGAGTAGTTTTTATTTAGTACTTAAAATAAATAATACACATCCTATAATTTCTACAACCTGTCATCATTGTATATGGAGGTCACCTCCCCTACTTCTTCAGAAGCACTTCGTCATCATTCCTTCTTCTTTATTTTTACCATCATGGAAAGGCAGAAGAAAATCTCCTTGTGTACATTTCTTTACTTACAAGTCTCTACAAGTAGGCTCCTTTGATTGCTTGGCTTCTTTAAAACTTTGCCAAGATCAGCCTTGCACCTTCAGATTAAGTTCAGCAGTTTCACTGTTCATCAGCAACAACCAAACACACAAATCGCACCACTCAGTTGCAAGGATTAGCAAACAGCCCTCAAACTCTTCCAACTAGAAACTGTAAACCACAAGACACCACAAACTGAAGCTAAGCAAACTACAGAGCACCTACATGCACGTGGCTGTTTGTTCTTTCCTGCTCCTCCCAATGTAAGAAGGATATGCATCATAGTCGCCAAAAATAGTTTAAATGAAATGTC